>NC_135785.1:163541044-163848544 GCF_051106095.1 Pogona vitticeps
CACTCCATAAGACACACAGACTTTCCACCCCCCCTGTTTTGTGGGAAAAAAGTGTGTCTTATGGTGCGAAAAATACAGTAATTCCCCTTTAAAACTGACAGGAAGGGCCTTTTCAAATCATGTTGAATCCTAATGGTTTGATGAGTAGGCTAAATCAAAGGAATTCTAGTCAAAGAAAATAGCCCACAAATGTAATTCCTTTACTTCCCACACACTTTTTGTCTTTTCACAATGCTTGATCTAGCAGTGCAAGTGTTTTTCAAATCACAACCATTCATCCTATTTTCAGCTCACAGTATTGTGTATTAAATAATCTGTTGCTGTTAAAGCAGGTTTTCTTCATTAAGAATTTCTTTTTCCATTTCGAAAACCATCATAACCCTAAAGCACTGTAGGAAGAGAAGCATCCCTTCACAACCATCTAAAATAAATCTAAAGGGACATTTGCTTATCTTTGGGGAGACATATGCGCAATGGAATCTCTCCCTGTGCCCATCCTTCAGATTAAATTGTCTTCCTCGTGTATCGGAGAAAATGCACTCAGCAAGCATTTCTAAGAGGAGTGAGGCAGTTCCACAAGAACGAGGATCTTCAAAAGGTTAACACAACACTGTCTCCCTTCCTCTAGAGAAATGTTGTTCTCAGAATGAGAGCTTCCTCGCCTCATAAGGGATACAGAGATTTAGGAAAAGAAAATAAGGCATTTTCCAGTTTCCAGGACCCCCCACTCCTCCCTTTCTTGTTTTCAATTAAAATTGGAGATTGAAAAATCCTTGTTAAAGTCCTTAATCTGGTCACATCAAGTGGCTAACCTGTGATGTTGTATCAGGGTGTCAGAAAGGGCCTTGAATGAAAAGACCATGAGTTACTGGGAGGAACCAGGGTCCTTGTGTCCCTAAGAAAAGACTCTGAGGAAACCAGAGATGGTGAAATACCAATACCACAGCTGCTCCCTCTAGCCAGACTTTCTTGAGCACCCTGATTATTAGCAGAGCTGAAAGAAAGGCATAATGAAGGCCCCGGGGCCATGGAGTGATCAAGGCATCCTGGTCCTCTGCTTTTTCTCCTCAGAAGTGGGAGAAGAACCTGGTTTTACCATCTGGGTGTTTGCATGGGGGATTGAATAGGTCTTCCTGGAGAGACCCAAATGTGCGTTGAATTTGGCTGAATATTCTAGACTTTAATAAATAATTCAGGGAGGGGGCAAAGGCTACCAGAGGTACTTGTGGATTTTAAGCGGACCATAGTTTCTACTGGGATACATTTAAAGAATACTGGGTTTAGGATTTTGAGTAGGGGGAACAGCCTTACCTGTCTTCAATCTGGGAACACCCATGGGTAAATAGTATGCCTATCCCCTGTATGTGTTGGAGTAAAACAGGCAGGAGATGTGATTTCATCCAATGAAAGAGAATGGCCATCTCTGTGTGAAGGATAATTGATTTGGATCCTCCCTAGAAAAAGGCTCTAGGCACAATGCTATTGGAACTAGAATGCTGTTGAGATAGGCTCATGGTGTCCCAGTCCTGCCAGTTTATACTACCTCCCCCAACTTCATGAGCACAGTGGCATAAGCAGTGGGGCACCTCATCCTTTTAGTCAGGCATCTGTGGCCATAATGATCCCCTGGCAATTCTGCAGATTAATCTCCTTGTGAAAATGGATTTCTTTATAATCCAGAAAGAAAAAAAGCATGGGAGAAAGCAACAACTTCTGATATCTTCCCAGTGGCTAGAAACTGAAAGAAAATCAATATGCCAGAGAAGCTCAGGTGCCCCTAAATTTGCTTTTCTTTTTATTTCTTTATTAAACATTTTTATTACATAAAACGTAAAGCAAAAGCATAAAACCCGGGGGGGGGACTAATAACACAAAACAACAACAAAAAAGTTGCATTAAATGTGTCCATTCCCCCCTCCCCCGCCCGTGCCATTGAGGCCATTAGAAATAAAATCAATATTCCTCCCCTTATGGAGCCCCATTTCCATCCAAAATTGCATTGTCTCATGCAAAGGTGTATCTCCCTTCCCCTTTATTAATACAAAAATCAATAAATTCTCCTCAAATATCTATGAAAATGTTCTTATTTATCAGTCCCCTTTTTACTTTAATATTACACAGTAACTTATCATTAATTCCAAACTATACCATCCATTTAACTGAAAGTCGTATTTTATTTTCCAATTCCTATCTACCATTAATCTTGTCCCTGTTAATAAGTTTTAAATTAATTCTTTAATTGTCCAATTACATTGCTTGTTATCAAATATTGATAAAAGTGCTATTTTAGGACATCCTTCTAATTTCAACTAAGTTATTTCATTTATTTCCTTGGACCAATTGCCAAAATTTCCATATATTCTCATATATTTCTGATAACCTCTCCAACACAATGTAGAATAATTAGTAATTATCTATTTGGTTTAATTTCACCAGAGTTAAATACTTTCCCCAAACCAACTTATAAAAACGTTATTTTATTCTTACCAACGTAGATTTCAATATTCATGTATCCCATATTCCAAACCTTGGTACTTATTTCTTCTCCTAAACGTGAGTACCTTCTTGTACTTTGCCTCAGGCAGCAATATACCCTGGGCTGGCACTGTAACTACTTGATCTTTCTTTTTGTAAGTTCAAAATCCCTGTTAGATTGTTTCCTCAGCAATCCATCTGAAGACCAAACAAGGCTTCAGTTATTATGTGTGCTCAGCATATTGGGAACAAGGGAGCCTTTACCTTGGTCAAAGCTTTTTAGAATACATTTACCAGTATTTGTGCAACAGTGAAAAGCCATTACCCTATACTTTTGTCCTGTGGCTTTTTATAAATAATGCATGCAAAACGTTTCAAGTGGTTTTGTTATTAATAAATTATTTGAAATTAAGTCAAGAGAATGTGCCCCCCGTTATTCAGATCTATCAAGTCAGGCTAAGTAAAGGACCATATATATATATATAAAAAACTACCTTTCCTGAAAATAGGTTCCATGAAAGTGGGAAACAAAAATCAAAATGGTATTTTAAAATAAACCTCCAAATGTGCTTCTTCCTTTTGAATGAGGCAATGCGGAGAAAGTCTAGAATCATGGTTTATTAACAGATTGGGGTCTTGGTACTTGACAGGCTGCTTCGTCCCAACTGTGTCTTCCTGAATCCTGAGATCCTCACTGAGGAGTTTCTATGTGTGCCTCCAGCAGGTAAATTTGGATGTAAAGACATTCTTTGATGTTTTACCCTAGTTATGAAATATCCGTCTTTGAGACTCTGCCTGGTACATGTTGGGATTATAAATCCTATGCTGGCTATGATTCATGGGAGCTGGCCTCATGGAGGGCATCAACTTTCACATTCCTAGAATCAACTTTCCCTCAGAACTGTTTTTTCTCCCCCTCAGTTTGTAGATGTATATAGCTCAGTAGTTCTTGAAAAAATCCTGCTACTACCGATACACTTTCAGGTGGCTCCTGAAGAACATAGTGAAAATTTAAAAAGACAAAACGAGAACCTATAAACTCCTTTTATTTCCTGCCACATACAGAGGAGGAAACTCATTTTTCATTTCAAATTTTCTCACCTGGAAGCTACAGTTCGTTTGCTTGTTTCTCACCACAGTCTCAGCATAGGCTATGACACGAATGTCCGCTTACCAGCTCAGGTAAAAGCCAATGACATTTTCTGTGACTAGGTACAGAAATTTAATGGCCTTGGCTGCTACACTGATGCTTGACCATGATGCTGGATTTGTGGACAGAAAGTGCTTTTTCTCAGTGCAATTAGCAAGCAACAAAAATCCCAGTTTATCCAGGGCCCCATTTTTGCTGTGTGGAAGTAGAGTAAAGCAGGGTGGCTGGTCCTTCCTCTGGCATGTGACATGGCTGTGCCAGGAGCCAGTGCAGCTGGCAATGTTGGGTTTTGGTTATCATAAATTAATTATAACCTATAAAGTAGCAGAATTAGCATATTGCAACTGGAAGCATTTAAATAAAAAACACCACTCTATGTAAAGTATAGAATAAAATGTTGGCCTCCCATATTGTGCACTTGAGCCAGCAATTGTAACTTGTCATAATAAACATTAGTGACTTGGTTTATAAATAATAAATAACTTTTACTGATATAATAACTATATGTACTGTATATTTATTTATTTATTTATTTATTTATTTATTTATTTATTTATTTATTTATTTATTTATTTATTTATTTATTTATTTATAATATAAAGACTATATTACGTAAGTACAGTGCTTAGTTACTTGGTATGACAGATACTCACTGGTAAGTAGTTTTCACTTTGTAATATTATTATATTTGTAATATTATTATTTAGTCTTAGTACATACTATTAGTTACATTTATATTTCAGTCTAAGTGTCTGAGCTACATATCGTAAAACCCTGTCAGCCCTAGTAGACCCTATCACACTATCTCTAACTACCTATCGTATGGGTCCCTAATTTACACCTGGCTGACACTGCCTTTTATAGAAGCTTGGTTGACCATACACACAATTTAATTCATTAAAGACGTTCTATATAAATATCACATTCTGCTCTTAGCTTGTGTATCGTAAATATTCATTTGCACATAAATATACATTCTGTGTTACACAAATATCAACAGGCACTAGTTATTGAGATTACTCCCTCTCACTTGACCATGCAGTTGGATAGCAGCTGGGTCTGGAGAGCCAACATTTGCAGGGAATGTTGTCCTTCAGTCTTCTTGGAAACATAATGGTGTCTGGCAGCGTATCACTTGGCCTTTTCCTTCAAATTATTTTCCCAGGCTTCCTTCCATTTTGTGCATGGTCTGCATTGTGCCTCACCAGCTTCATGTGAATTCTTCATTCTTATGGTGCCATCACAATCTTACTTGTTCACATTATTTATCACAAACTTCCCAAGCACTAAATGAGCATCCCTATCTGGATAAGAAATCCCTGAAGACATTGATCCATATATTGGCAATCTGGATAATTTACTGTTTTTCATGCGGAGCTTCCCTTGAAGATGCGATGGAAGCTCCAACAGGTTCAGAATGCAGCAGCCAGGTTAATTTCAGGGGCTAGAATGTTCAATCACATTTCCCTAATCCTGGCTCACCTGCATTGGTTTCCTGTTAGCTGCCATGCCAAATTCAAGGTGTTAAGTACTTATAAAGCCCTTTATGGTTTGAGACCTTGTTACCCATCAGAGTGCTTCTCCTCAAGAATATCTACCCAATTAAACCAATCCTCCCAGGGTGCCTACCTCAAGAGAAGTAAAGAAAAGCTTCACCAGGAATTGGGCCTTTTTAGTAGTGGCACCGTCTTTGTGGAACAGACTTCCTTTGGAAGTGAAACTGGCCTCCTCCCTACCAACATTTAGAACAGGTTAAGACCAAATCGTTTAGGGAGGCCTTCAGCAACATCCAATCAAAATCTGACTCGTGACCTGCATTTTGTGATATTTTGTCTTTTGTTATATTGTGCATATTTTATTTATTTATTTAACTTATCTGCCACCCACATTATCCAAAGGTCTCTGGGCGGCTTACAACACTTTAAATCAGTAGTGTCCAACCTTGGCCCTCCAGATGTTCTTAGACTACAGCTCCCAGAAGCTTTCAACACCACCTCTTCTGGCCAGGATTTCTGGGAGTTGAAGTCCAAGAACATCTGGAGGGCCAAGGTTGGACACCACTGCTTTAAACGCAATAAAAAGATAAAACAATTAAAATACAATTAAAAATACAGTACTCTAAAATTGTCATCAGGGACCACAGTTGATATTATTTCAATTAAAAATCTGGGGCAGGAAGGTTTTGACCTGGAACCGAAATGTTATTAACGTCGGCGCCAGACAAATCTCCCTTGGAACAGCATTCCATAGTCTGGGGGCAGCTGCCAAAAAGGTGCTTTGTCTACAAGCCGTCCCTCTTACCTCCTCGAGGGACAACTCTTCCAGGAGGGCCCCCTGGCTAGATCTTAATTGCTGGGTAGGTTTATATGGAAGGAGGCAGTCCTTCAGATATCCAGGGCCCAAGCCGTTTAGGGCTTTATACGGCAAAACAAGCACTTTGAATTGGACCCGGGCAGCAACTGGTAGACAATGTAATTTGAACAGAATTGGCCTGATGTGTTCCCTACTGGTCCCACCACTCACCAGCCGCATAGCTCAATTCTGGACCAGTTGCAGTCACCGGACCGTCTTCAAAGGCAGCTCCACGTAGAGCGCATTTCAATAATCTATACGAGATGTTACCAGTGTGTGTGTAACTGTCATGAGACTCCGCTCGTCCAGGTAGGGCCGTAGCTGGTATAATTTCCGCAGCTGAAGGAAGGCGCCCCTGGCCACCGAGTCCACCTGTGCTTCCAGAGTTAGACTGGAGCCCAGGAGCACCCCAGGCTGCGGACCCTGTCCCTTAGGGGGAGGGCAACCCCATTCAGGGCAGGGAAATGGCCCTCTAGCCTGTCCAGCGAAGCACCCACTAACAGCACTTCTGTCTTGTCTGGATTGAGTTTCACTGGACCATCTTCAAAGGCAGCCCCATGTACATCGCATTGCAGTAATCTATATGGGATGTTACCAGTGCATGCATAACTTCGTGAGACTCTGCTCGCCCAGGTGGCTTATGGTTATATCATAATTTTATTAGGGTTTTACTTTCATTTCCGGTGTCAGCTAGGGAGATGTTGGGTATTCTATTCTTGTTATAAATAAATAAATAAAGGCTCATTCAGATGGACATATGCCCATTCTATATTGACCCTGGACCTATAACATTCTTGACAGGCTGACACAGGTAGGTTGTTTCAGTTCTGTCATTACACATGTGTAGACCTGTGCATGTACATTCTCCTCACACAGCAAGCCTTAATTTGCTTTTAAAGAGTTAAGTCCCTGCTGGTTTCTAATTTAAAAAGTAAACAGGGGTGTGAGTGGGGGAGCAAATTAAATACTTAAGAGAATTCCTCTTTGATATGCTTCTTTTTGACACAGTTGTCAGGCATTTCAATTCCCATTCATCTGCAGAATAATTTTTAAGCTGATGATTTTTTTTCCCAGTGGGGCAAGTAAACATATATTTAAAAGTGACATTTAAAGCTTTCATTCTTTCTCTTAACACTATCCACACTGTTTACTCTTTCCATTGCCCTCACTAGTGTACGGCATTACTTCTGCTCTCAATGCAAGATGGAACATGGAATCCTTGCTCATTTGTTATCAAAGCTTCAGTTAGTATCATGGACTGTATCCTAGGCAGCATCACTAAAGAATTAGGGATGGCTGTTCAACCATTACATGTCATAAAATAGTCCCATTGATTTTAACAGTTCTTTTCTAATGATGACTCAGTCTGTATCCTACCCTCTCCCCCCTTTTTTTCTGGATAGATGGAGGCTGGTGTATAAACAATAATATATCCATTATTGAAGGAATGTTCATCTCCTACCCCCAAACTGCCCCCCCCTTACCACATTACTCTTGGGAATCTTAAAAGGAAGCAAGTGCTTTCATGTGTCAAATAACACACCCTTCTCAAGAGCTGAATCCTATTTAGGCCTGCCTTCTGGTGTGAAGCACAGAGAGAAAAAAACTGTGTCTCTTGCAACATGAAAAAGAAAGCTATCCACTTAGTTCAGCAGGTTTAAGCAGAGCCAGATATGTGATGAAATAGATAATGAGCCATTGTATGGACTGAAGGGATGGCAGCAGAACACAGTTCTTTTATTTCTTGCTGTGGATGAAAAATGTCACAACTGTTTACCCTACAAAGGGCAATAAGACAAACGACTGACAAAAATGCCCTGAACTCAATGTTACTATTTGATAGGGACGTAAATCTTGTTCTCTCATCTTGTTCTCACAGTGGAGAAGAGGCACTGCAAAATTATTCTCTTTGTCCAATGAGAGGGCAAGATGTTTTGTGGTGCTCTATCAGCGAAAGAATGAGAACAATTTTCTTTTGTGCAAATTAAGCAAAATTGCAGAAGTAATGGAAACCACATTTTCACAAAACGACAATGGCTGCTGCTTTGTTGCATTGACTCCTAAGGGTTAAGGATCAGAAAAGGTATCTGTGCTTTTCTTTCAGACCCCTGTGCTTACACAGTGTCCCTGTGTCTGTGTTTTGCTTCTTGAAGGGAAAATGTGCTACTTCTGTGCAGTCCTGGATGAGAAGGAATAGTGCTCCTTGTCCCCTGGAGTTGAGGCATCTCAGGAGGCTTGAAAATTCTTCATCTTGGTGTCTCACCAAGGCAGGCTACATCGACAAGAATAAAGAATTTAGTAAGCATTATTTAACCCCTACTCCCCTAGGCTTCTCAGGTACTAATTGTGGATTGTTTATAATCCTATACCGAGGAATGCAGTGAGAAAGAGCTGAGGAGAGAAGGATTGTTTCCGCTGGCACCAGTTCTGGTATCTATTCCACACATGCAGCAGGATCTCAGCTTAAAATTGATGCACATACAATAGGATGTTTTCAGTTCTCTCCCCAGTTACTTAGGAATGATGGGGAAATCCTCTTAATCGAAAGGAGCACATATATATTGTATAGATAGACTCTATAACAACTGGAAGTCAAGTGTATGAAGTGCATGTGTCATGGGGAGGGGGAGAGAAATAGAAAGTGTGATCCCATCTCCTCTCCATTTGGTAAATTTTCTATCCCTGTTCTGGCATCTGAGCGTCCCGTGATTCCAGTCATGCTTTGTGACCTGCTCTGTTGCCTTTCCGTTGCTTCATTCATGGATCGGAAGAAGAAACTTTAGAGATGGATTGTCTGCTTTATGTCAGAGCTTGGACATTTTAATGTGACTATTAACACATTGCTTACCCAGTATGATGTAGCGGCTAGAGTGATGCAGGTCTGACTCTGAATCCCTGCTTGGCCTTAGGAACCCACAGGGTTTCCAAAACCACTCATCAAACATCCCACTTACCTTGAAAATCCTATCAGAATAGCTATAAATCAGATGCAATTTGATAGCGTACTGTATAACACATTAACACACCGATAATACATTGCTGAAATGAATTGTTAACATTTAATCTTAAAAGAAACCTTGTAAAATTATTTTTTCATATAATTGCTAATTTAGACCTTTAGTATTAATTAAATAGGATAATTTAAAATCATTAATATTCAGATCATTAAATATCATTCATCATTAAATACAATTATTAAAAAAACACTGAAAATATCCAAATAACCCCACAAATGTAACCAAACAACATAACATGAAGTGTTAAATTAAGTGTTAAGTTACTTAAAAAATGAAGTCAACAACCACGCTGGATGTTTAAAATGAATTTTAAAATAGCTGTTGATTTTTTAAAAAACAAATTAAATGGAGCACTTTTATACATTAAGTATTTCCAAGCTTTCCAGTAGACATGCATTCTATCACTAGCATTTGGCATCTTTTGTACTCAAGGTTCTAAGGCATCCCACATGACTTACAACCCTGTGTGTATCAAGTGCAGATCTAGTAGTGTTGAGCTCCCCACATATTTCCTTGCCAACACATAGAAGCTGGCAACAGAATTTTGAAATAGGAGGGATGGAGGTAATAATGTCACTCTACCACCACCACCCATGTCACAATAAGACTACATTCTGAAAAGGATTTCCTAACTTCCACATTAAATATTTTACTAACAAAGACCAAGAGTACATTTCCACCCTTATTGTTTGGGGGCATCATCTACCAGTAAGCTGCCTCTCAAGGACATAGGCCACAATCTTACATATGCTGGTAGTAAAACACAGAGCACAAAGTGCCGGTTATGGCCTATACATTCCTACACCACTTGAATCATGGCTATCTGGAAGATAATATCCTATCCCACAAGCCTGCTGAGAATTTGAGGTCTGCAGGAGAAGCCCTTCTTCCAGTCTTGCCACCCACAGAGATATGTTTGGTGAGAATGTAAGAGAAGGTCTTCTCACTTCTCCCAGATCATGTGTTGTTGTTGTTTAGTCGTTTAGTCATGTCCAACTCTTCGTGACCCCATGGACTAGAGCATGCCAGGCCCTCCTGTCTTCCACTACCTCCCGGAGCTGGGTCAAATTCATGTTGCTGGCTTTGATGACACTGTCCAACCATCTCACGTAACCAGACCATGTAACTCCCTTCAAATGGAAGATAGGCTTACCACTCTCCTATTGTCCTTCTGCTGACAGTCAGAAACTTTCCTATTCAAACAGGCTTCGGGCAACCATGAAGCTGATGATGAGATCCCTGTTTCCATGGGTGGGCTGTAAAGCCTCCCCAACCCAAGGAAGGACTTCCCCATGATCAGCTCCTCCACAGAGCTAGGAAGGGGTAGCTCAGAGTCAGGAGAGGAAAAACAGGAAGGGATAGAAAAGGTTCTAGAAGAGGGCAGCTAATCTCTGGGGGCAAGTGAACTTGGGGAGGATTAAAAAGGGGGAAGAGACAGGACCTGGGAAAGTGGAGGCAGACACATAAAAGAACACAAGGGAGGAGCCAAACTGGGAAGCCTGTCAAGAGGAGGCAGAGACAGCTTGTGAACTTGAGGCCAAGGAAACCATGAAACTTAACAATATTGAGTCCTGGAAGTGGTGGAGCAAGAAGACCCATGGACTGGGGAGCAGGGGAAGCTAAGGGTGCCACCAGAATATGCAGAGTTGGGCTAACCCCTTTGAAAGTCCTCCATTTGTAGAGAACAAGAAAGGCGTGAGAGGCACAGATGAACCCAGGAGAGGGGAGGCAAGAATACAGGTTCATCCTGTGAGCCTCCAGAGCTGTGCTGATGCCACTACCATACTATGCCATCCCACTGGGAGAGACAATTGGGAAGGACGGTGAAACATCCCTGCATGGCCACATGACTCTGGCCATCAGCCATCCCTGTTGAGGGGCTCCCTGCCTGGCATATCTCCACATTCTAAATAATTGGGGGATCGTATTCCCCCCAAACAGCACCTGAGTGAAGGGAACTTGGGGTCATTGAAACCCACAGTTTCCTGCTGGTTTTCCCCTTGTTATTGATCCAAGTTTAATGCACCTTTTTTGTTAACTTCATCCTGCTTCAGAGTATGGAACCCATATAGGAGGATGGGACATAATGAAGCTGCTGGAAACATTGGCAGTAACTACCTGCTTGCAAAAGATGTATTGCAATTTGTCATTTTATTTTGCAATTATTGTTAATTCAACTGAATTTTTAAAAAATTCTTTCTAAGCTTTGACTGGTTTCATTGTGCTTTAATATTCATAATTCGTCAGCCAAAATCCTATGTACATTGACACCAAACCAAGACAAAACATGGGATTTTCCATGGGCAATTCACAAGATGCCAGATACATGCCGGATGCATGCCAGACACATGCTGGGTGCACAATCAGTAATTAACTGGCATGGCATGCAACTGGCACTTCATCAATTAACTGTTACAATTTCTCTGATTCTTCTTGTGTGTGGATAAATACTAAAGATGATTTTAGCCACTATGCTTTTATTTCTACTTGTTTTAATTTCACGGTAAGCCACCTTGTGTCCCCATTCGGAAAGAAGGGAGGGATTCAGCCCCATTCAGATAATCAACTAATTAGTACAATTAGATCAAAAAAAGAAACAGACAAGATTATGTGTTAATGTGAGCAGCATAAGAGCAGGACCATATTCAAAATTTCCCAGGAAGTTTGTGTTTCATCTGCTCTTCAGAAGAAGAAAGAGTCCATGCTAGTTATGGATTTTGTTCAGAACAGGTTGCCTTTGCTATTATTTCTCGGCTTCTACTTCTGCACAGGATCCATATCAAAGGTGCAGTGTGACTGGCCATCATTCCATTTGGCTGTTTCTGCACTATTCCTTTTGACCACCTGTTCTCCAGTACTCTGCCTTGCCTGCCACACTTTAGCAGATGGTTTGATTTTGGATGTCAGGTTAAGGACGTACACCCCCAAATCCCACTGATCAATCGACAAAGTTAAGAATTACACCTGAATACATTCGCTGGAAAGACCAGTGAGAGGCATAGAGTGATGTCATTTCAGCACATTTTAAAAGTAAGTTAGAGTGATATTTGTTCTTCATAAGGGACCTGCCTCTGTGTCTACAAGCCCACTAGCATTGCAGTCACATTTCCCTCACCAAAAATAGACAGACAGACAGACAGACAGACAGACAGACAGACAGACAGACAGACAGACACTGACAGGCAAGTGGGGGAGGTTGCTGCCTTCCCACTACCATAATCTCTTCCAGTCTTCCAGTAGAAGAACTATCTGTTTAACAACCCTTTAGCAGTCTATGGATTATTTGTTTGTTTGTTTATTTGTTTGTTTATTCATTTATTTAAAATATTTATGCTGCCTTACTCCTAAAAACGATCCAAGGTGGCTTATAGGATTAAAAGAAACAATATTAAAATAAACCAAACATTGTTTCTTCCTCTGCAATCCCATGCATGTATGTCGAGGGGTCAAAATCACAACCTACAGAGAACTTCCCTTCCCTTGGTGAACTTTCAGAATAGTTTCCTCATTGGCATGTCAACCCAAAATTGAATTGATTTCTTCACACCCCAGTGGTCTACACCCTATTAATGGTTATACTTGCCTATGGCGGGAATAGGAACTGCAAACTGCAGTAAGTTAAGCAGCTGGTGCTGGCATTTTCTATTGCACACAAGTCATGTGACACAATGCACAACAGCAAATGCCCATGTTGACTTCTTGCATGGCCATTGGACTTTGAAGCTGGAATTTGCACTGGTGGACATGCAGAATTTTTCAGGTGGATTCTGGTCCTTGGAATATAAGAAATCATGCAAACATAGAAAATGGATGGAATCTCCTTAATAGTCTTCTTGGTGTTCATTTTTTCCCTCCATTTTATATGGCTACCTTATTTGTTTTTCTTGCGTTTGATATGTTAACATAAAGTAGAATTTTGAAAAAGAACTTCACTTGTATTTTAAGTTGTCATTATCAACTGATTTTATATGTTGGGTTACACCTTTGTTTTCATGGTTTTTTTTCCACCTTCAGACAGATTCCAGTCACTGGACTAGCAACTCCTTCTGTTTCTTAGATTCCTATAGTTATGTTCTAAATGAACAAAGACACAGGAATGAAAAGTTTGCTGCTAGATTTCATTCTTTCCTATGTTCAACCTTATTTTTAGTTGTTTTATTTTTGTCCTGTCCCTTCTCTGGATCTGCATGTTGCTCACATTTGGCTACCCCTGCAATCTGCCATTTTACTTGGCAAGCAACAGCAGCAGTAACTATCAGATGTAATTGCCAGACGTTTCAGCATCCATTCTGCCAATGTATCACTTCCTCACCATGCCTGCCAAATGCTGATTTGTGTGTCACATGCCACTCTAATTAACTTGCCCATCCTCGGCGCTTATATGTTTCAAAACCCTAACACATAGGAGCAGTCCCTTCTTAGAGAGGATCACAAATTAATTATGTGTAATTTTGCTTTAAGCAACAATTCACAAGTGAATCTTTTGCTCCCTAATAATTTGGATTCGAGCTCTCTCCGAAATGTCACTGCTCCCTTGGCACAAAGCTGCCCAGCTCTTAATTAAAGGCTGCAGTAAAGAGGGTAAGTAGCCCACCATCTTCATGACTTCATGACCACTTCTGTAGTCCAGGATTTTTATATCGTATTTCTGCACCATAACTAGAAAACATAACAAGAATGCAGTTATTCTTCTATAGCTTATTTATCAAATGTTCATAGAGCTGTAGTATTTGTAGGGATTTATGGGCCATTTTACTCCAACCCTTCATTCAGGAAACCCATCGCTCAAGCTTCCCTGACAGATGGTCACCCAATCCCCAGTGAAAGAGAGCCCACCACCTTCCAAGGTAATCTGTTCCACTGTTGAGCAGGTATTACTGTCCAGGAAGTCCTTGCTAATGTTTCAAAAGGAAGTTCGTCCAAATGATTTTATTATTTTAATCTTATTTGCCATTGATCAGCCCCAAGCCAGAGACTTGCTTTTCCATATGGATTAAACTGCATATGTATGCTTTCCACACCTTTCCCTCAAACTGTGTCTCATTTCTTTTCCCATGATTGTAAACACTGAGGATAGTTAGTTGATTATGATAGTAAGCATTTATAAGACTTTTGAGCACATGGTGAAGAGTATATTTCATGGGCAGCCAGAAAATTGTTGCTGTAGTATAGGTTTGTGGCATCCTTGCACAAGACTGACAGATGCAATCAAAGGAGTGCCAAAACAAAACGGACCAAGTATGCAAGAACACACATCTGTGTGCGAGAACTGCAGGCAGAAAGGAGTTGTGGGCAGGCTTAAAGTGGTCGTTTCGACCAGATAGGCGGGGTATAAATAAATAAATAAATAAATAAATAAATAAATAAACAAACAAACAAACAAACAAATAAATAAATAAGTCAGTCAGTCAGTCAGTCAGTCAATAAATAAATAAATAAATAAATAAATAAATAAATAAATAAATAAATAATCAAAAGAATGCCCACCGCAGAATATACTTTTTCAATAATCCTTGAGAAGGAACTAAAAAGGGCTAGCACAACCATTCACACATTGCAGAGGCAAGGCTGTGGCTACCTGTTTGCCATGGGCTGCAATCCCATATACCCTTATGGGCCAATGTAAATTAGACTTGTATGCATTTAACTCATCTGAGAACCAAATTATACATAGGTAATATGTTTGACTCTTTGCTTAATTAAAGCTACACCCACTTTGGTCTCAAGTAGGTTGTTTTGAAGATGTAAATAGAACCGTATATAGCCCAATGGTCACCTTCCAGCATAAAGAATGATATTCTTTATAGGCAAAGAATACAAGATCTGTTCATGGCAAACCTAGCATCTAAATAAATGGATTCAAAGGATGGCTATAAAAATTGCTGTGCCTGATTCTCCCCATATACTATAATTAGTACACAACTAATTATCTGTTGTACACTCTTTTATTTGTATTTTGTATATTTTAGCCATATAATATGTTTTACAAGCTGGTCACTTGATAGTAATAAATAAATACTTTGCATGATTAACCGTGAGTAGAAATACGATTTACTAATTAAACTCTGCTGTCATGATATTCTTTAGACGTTATGGATGCAATCACAAACAGAAGCTCTCATGCACTGGCACAGGTTCATTTTTGGTTCTGCACAAGTTGAATGCCCAGTTTGTACCCCTTCTGCACATGCCTCAAAATCCTGCCTTGCCAGCAGCTGTTCAATGAGTCAAAGAAAGATGATTCAGAGGAGTGGTCCAGCAGGAAGCACTGCGCAATAGATGTTCCTTCAGCACTGTGGAGGCTTTGACTGAACAGCTCTGTGGTTGATGGTACTGATCCATCCCTTCCTTGATTGTCATCAGACAGTTGCTCAGATCAGGCATCATCCTTATGAGTGGATTGGAGATAAAGTTGTCATCAGGATGTCAAATAGAACATGTAACTGCTACTCTGGTCTTCCATTTAAATACAGTACTGACTGTGCTGAAACTGGTCCAGAGTGAGGTACTAGGGACAGCTAGGATATACTTTATCATCCACATCTGCAATCTGTTTAAACAAAGTGTTTCCCCAAGATTGAGGTCTTGAGAGGATTATTGAGCCCTGCTTCTAGAAAATCAACAGTAACGGAACCAGTAGTAGGGTTCGCCTCTATCCAAGAGCAGATCAGGGTTCTTTAAATGTCTGGTTGAGCATCTAAGCCTTCTTCGTGCACACAGCACATGAACAAGAATCATATATACAAAGGAGCTATGAGACAGTACATTGAGTCCCACCCAGAGTTTTTGTAGGACTGCCAATCATCCTCCATCTGCACATTAGACTTGCCTTTCCACACAGCAATGGGTATGTGCATAGATGGCTATCAGTGAGTTGTGAATGTGTGGGGTTCTAGAATATGGAAGATGGAGAAGTGCTCCCTTGTAGTCTCAGAAGCATGTCTGTACAGGCTTTCTAAGTCAACTGCTACATACAATGCACACATGAATGGGTATGTAGACTGAATCACAATAGCCTCTTTGAGGCATTCCCCTCCATGCTAATGTCATCACGTGACAGGATGAGTGGGGTCAAGTCTCATATGCACTGGCTCTGCTACCATGTTTTGTAGCCACTGCCATCTTTAGCCCTCTGCCATCTAAGGGAGAAGAATGAGCGTGTGGAAAGGGGAACGGGTCAGAAGCACATGCCTAGGCTTTTGCCATTAAAGTCCCTCTATTAATACATGTGCCATCCTTGGGTGGCAAAGGTACACAGGAAAGAGGGGGAAAGTATGTGTATATTCCTCCATCTTTTCCCTCCAATGAATTACTGTCACATGGAAAGAAATGCCCCAACAATCTGAGGCAAATCTTCAATTTAAGGTGTCTGACTCAGCTTTAAACTCACTGAGCAGTTTGGATGTGCATCTCACATTCTGTTTCACAGAATACTTATGAGGACCACGCAAATGCACATTACAAAATAACTTAGCATACATCAAGAATCCTGCAGAAATCATTAACAATTGGGATTTCAATTAAAAACAAAATCCCTTAAGGAAAAAGAGACACAGGAAATAATGCCATTAAAAAATGTATTGCACTAGTCATCGTTATTCTGTTTTGGATGGATTATCTAAGCTAGGATGAATATATCAATGAGTATGTGTGTATAACATAAACACAGGTCACAATGGGCTGAAACACTAAGCTGTGCACTTCATTATGGCCTCTGAAACCTCACAAAGCCAAGATAATCTCTTTTTGGCTATTCACAAATGTTTTTGCAATAGTTTATATGCATCAAACGTTCCTTCACATTCCAGCATCCTACGGTAAAGGATATTGCTTTATGCTGGAATATGGCATTTATTTGTGTGACATAAATCATGAGGTGTCATAAATCATATGTCTCCACAAGAGTGCTTTGTCAGTAATCTATTAATAAAATGGACTATATTTCATGTTCTTGGCTTAGGCCATTGTGTATTTTATTTTCCCTTAAGGAAAATAATTGAGCTGTAACATTTTTTAAATTGATCTCTGTATTTTCTACTTATAAGTTGTGTATGTTTCTTCCACTACTGTTAATCGGTTCACTATGTTCACTCCACTAAATAAACAGCAATATTTTAATGTCTCACCACAGAGTCCTAGCTGCTTTGGGTGCTTCCATTATCCTCGGCTTGTTTGCTTAGCATCCCCAGCTTCCACCCTGAAATTTTATGGTCATGTAGCTAATCTCTCCCTGCAGGGCCCACTCATTCTTTAGGTTTCATTGTTCGGCAGGACACAGATACAGGAAAGCAAACTAATACACAGAGCAGAACATTTACAGGATGCACTTTGTGTGGTGTGTGCATGGAGCTGACATTTAAAGTCTTCAAGGCTTGATTCAAAATTCGTTAAATTTGGGGCTATTTGATGTTTGCTTCCTGCAGAGCTATAATTAATACTTCACTGCTTTCTCCTAAACTGCCATTGCTCCAGATGTCAAGGAAACAGAGATGCTTCCACAGCTTTCATGTCCTATATTGTGTTTGGAGTTTAGTGTTCTAAATTCCCTAACTTGTGTTTCATTTTATTCAGAGCCCAGTGTTTCTGCTATTCCTTTTCAGTTTACATCTTTCCTTCTGTATTACTGTGGTTTATGGGTGTTTTTTATTGAGAAAACACTGCAAAACAAACAAATAAACAAACCCAATAACCTTGAATCACTGCAATCAGTCATATGACTGCATCTGGATTGCTTTTGTGCAGTCTTTCACACCAATACACACATGGATGCATGGGCAAAACACAGTCAAAAGGGGTGCGGAGCAGTCCTGATATGGGTAGAACTGAAATTGCATAATTGTGTGACAGAGCGAGAGTGAGACTGAGTGGATGGCTGAGTCTGAGCAGAGCCATAAGTAGGGAACAGCAAGCAAATCTTTGATTCTGAGCATCATCATTTGTTTCCACTGGTTGAGTATTTGCTGCTGGAATAGCACAAGCCCACTGGCACACCCACCCAGTTCATATCCTGCCTCCAGCTGCTCGTCCCTGGGCAGAAGGAAACATGCAATGAGTGAGCTTAGTATAGTACTAATATGGTTACTGGATGCTCAGATCCAGATGTTCCTCCACTCTTTCCCCATATATCCAATTTCACATTAACTAATAGGGAAGAGAAGTATTGGACACCAAAACTGCTAGCTACAGCTCTAAGTATGAATGGTCTTCTGCACATCCTTATAAACCAAGAGACAAGGAAATTAACATATTGAGTTAGAATTAACTCAAAAAGGCTAACAGTTAAAAGCAGATAATCACAGATGCAAAGTGAAAACAATCACTCAGGCCATCAATATTTTAATATCCTTTAAAATTTAGCCTTTAAAAATAATGTTCTTCTCTTTTTAAACATAGTCTGGGAAGTGATATAGGTTGATGGTCAGGAGCACCAGTGAATGTGTTCTTATGAACAATCAGGTTTGCAGTTTAATAGACACAAGTGGGTTTGGGTTTCATTTAATTCTGTTTTAAGATTGTGGCATTTTTTCCCCTTAGAAAATATGCTATTTTCCAATTGGTAGGTGTCCTAAAAATGGATATCATCCTTTTAAAAAATGGACTTGTGCCAATATAGCCATCTGTTTTCCCAGCAGTCTGAAATGAAGAAATAAGCCATTTTAGTGAGAGAGAAAAGAAGAATTTCACCATAACCTCTCTTCTGCCTTACCCACTGCTTTGCTTCTTTATGACTATTTTGAGCTCTAACCATATTTTGGGGAGGGGTAAGTCCATAAACCCCAAGGAATATGTAAATATTTCTTGGAGGCTAAGTAAAAGCAGACTATTACAGCTCTCATCAGCCCAGGAATAAGAAGCTTGTTTACCCTGTGGGAAAACAGTTCTTGCTTTCACTCCAGCAAGTAAGAAAAAAAGGATTTGCTTTAGGCCTTCACAAACTGGCTATACCACTTTGTTTTGTGGTAATCTTGTTGTTGAGAATTCATTGGATGCAATCTATCTGGAAGTCTCTTGATCAAGTCTGACTTCTGAGTAAAGGCTTCTGTCTCATTGTTAAGACAATGATGGCAATTTGTTTTCTATTGCTACTGCATTGCTGTTTTCCCATCAAGAGCAGGGAATTTACAACCTACTCTATGTTTTGGATTTCAGTCCTAGTTCCACGGCTAAGGGATTATGATTAGTCCAAAGCATGTGACAGGCCAATGGTTCTCCTGACCAAAAATCCTCTTGCATAATTATTCCAGCAGAAGGGAAATTGTGTAACTTATAGCAGCAAATTGCCACTAATTTACAAGTCTCTGCTTGGATTCCTGGTTGCACATCAAACCGTTCTACTGGTATGCAATAAGGAATCCAAGTAGGGACTCTTTAATTAGCAGCAACTTGCCACTGCAAGTTATACCATGTCCCTTCCATCAGTGTAACTACATAAGATAATTTTGTCCTCTGTGGTATATATTTACAGCATAATCACATGCACATCTATTGAGAAGCAAGTGCTACAGAACTGTATTCGTATTCAATGAACCCACTGAGTTTGATAGAAGATATTTCAAGATAATTAGGTATAGGAATGTAGAATTAGTGTCCTCTTCCATTTTTAAAAATGTTCTAGATTTTAGAAGGTCACCATGACATATAAACTGTTACATATAAACATATAAGCAGCTGCGAGAAACAGCAAAAGCAAAATTGAAGGTAGCATAGGAGTGGATCCAGATGGCTCATCTTTCAAATGACATGTTCATAAAACTCCTTCGCAGGATTGTGCAGGTGTTCCAGACAATACAGATTTTGTTGTTGCTGTCTTCCTTCCCCCAGCCTCATTCTGATAAAAGTGAAAGATGCCATGACTGCACAATGTCTTTCTACTGGGAGTGCTGCTTGGAGCCTTCTGTCTGGAAGCACCCACAACAACCAACATTCACCTCATTGAGCAGAGCTTGACATGAGCAGAGCTTGGAAACAATATCTTCTAAGGAACGACAACTTCCAGAATCCTCCAGCCAGCTGGGATTCGGGGAGTCGTTATCCAAAGAAAGTGTCAGCTCCAGGTTCTGGATTCTGAGGCCTTGTATTCAGATGTTGCTAGACATACAGCAGATCCACTGGAATCACTGAACTGAATGGCAGTCATTAATAACACACATTATATTGAGTTCAATGGGTTTAGTATGGGTCTGCCCTGTGTCTTCAATCTCTGCAACAAGATTGTGTTCTATCATGAACTTTTCATTAAAGAGGATAAAGGCTGGCAATGTTTCACAGATAGGGAGACAGCCTTGGCTATATCGTGATATTTAGAATCCATTAGCCTTTGACCATAAACAGCACAAAAATAAAAACAACTAAAACTAGAGCACAAAAATGTCCAAGATTATCTCTGGAGTGAATGTAAACAAAAGGTGTTGTCTCTCCCTTTAACGTTGCTTGTTCAAAATGTGCAATGAACCAAACCCATCATAGTCATAAAAAAAATACAAGATTGTAAAAATTACGTTTTTTCTAGAGATAGACAAACCCTTTGTGTTTGGGAGTGAGGAGGGGTTAAGTAGATAAGGGACAACACCTCGGCAAAGTTACTAATAGATGGCAGGGATATAGTACTGAGGGCGAGAAACAGAGCTTCTTTTAAAACAGGCAATCCTAACTTGGTGAAGACACCATAACTAAGTGAGATGTTGCTTACCTTGTGCATCCAGATGTGTAGAAGCCAGGCACATGGTAGAGAAATTATGCCACTCATCAGTCCTTGTTCAGAGATGAAAGGGAAAAGGCAATTTGGTCTCCATGTCCGGCTAGAGGAATAAGAGTTTCTGGAGAAATTAGAAATTACCCTCCCCACCATGTTCTCAGAAATAATTATCCTGCATACAACATCCTTTGTATGGTCTCAGAGCAAAAGAGACAACACTATGGATTGCTGTCAAAAGTAAAGACCAAAGGGACAAAGGATATTTTATTTACAGTATACAACTAACCCTCTCCCTTTAGGCAGAGTGAGATGACAATCTTTGATGACAGATGCTAAACAGCTGCTAGATAGCTCAGTGGTTTAGGTCTCAGCGTCAGAGGCTGGGAGTCTGATTTCCCACGTTGCCTCCTTGACAGGGGATGGTCTTGATTATCTATAGGGTCCCTTGTAGTTTTGTAATTCTACGATTATTTTATTAGTATTATTAGTTGAAGTGAGGAATTAATGGAATGTGCCATATGAACCCACTTACTTAGGGTGCAATCAGGCAGCAGGAAAGGAATGTGTCTGATCAAACTGGGAAGAGTTGCTTAATAGGGAGGGATCTCCCTTAAAGCATTCCGTCCATCTGTTGGGAAATCACTCCAGCCTTGCCTCCAAAAGTAATCATCTTACATGCCAGACCAAAAAGGTCCAAGTCGGATATAGACCGGGGTTGGGCGGGAGCCCTATTCCTTGCAGGCCATGTAATTGCTGGGAAAGACCACTCCACAAGCAGTCCAAAAGGTAATCTATTTCATCATGTGATCACATCCTCAGTGTGCTGCCTTCAAGTATTGTAGGGCGCTCTGTGCCATGGTCAGTATGGAAGAAAATTAGCTGGCTTCTGTGTTTGGTGTGAGAAGGGATTCCATCTTGTTCTATGCTTCATGCAGTCAAGTATCTCGGGCCAAGCCTGTATAGAACCCTAGCAAGTCGCTCGTAAAAATGAGGTCATAGGACAATTTTGTGGTGCTTGTGAAATATTTTGGAAAAATTCCCACTCCTTCGGTGGCACCCTCACTTGATACATTAAAATTTAAAATATCTATGAAAGCACTCAAAAACCTTTTAAAGGGAGGAGGCAACAACTGATTTAAAAAACACACACACACACATGTATCAAATACATTCTTCAGTTTGGTGTGTGAACTGTCAATGTCCCAGGAAGGATAGCTCAGTGATTTAGGTAGTGGCTGAGAGTTCGATTCTCCGCTATGCTTCCTTGACAGGGGCTGGACTTGATGATCGGTAGGGTTCCTTCAAGCTCTGCAGTTCTAAGAACACAGTCCAATTTATTTTCATGTCCTTTTATGACAGCAACAATTGGCAGTCCCAATCCCATGCAGGACCACAGGTTTCTCTCTCCTCCAAAACTGAGCATTGCGGGATGGTGGGGAATCAAGAGTTAGCAACTGACCACATTACCACTGCTTTTCAAACTCACTCTGATACACACATGCATGCATGTGAATACACACACTTACCGTCCTCCAACATCTCAAGTAATTTGTAGACTTTAAATCAACTCTTTAATGTGTAACGAGAAGATAAAAATCACAAACCCAGATCTAATTGACGTTGCTTAAATTAAGTTTTACATTTATTGCTTGAAGATAAAATTTGGATAGCAGAACTATTACAATCAAAGTGTGTGTATGTATGTGTGTGTGTGTGTGTTTTAAAATCCAAGCAATATCAAGAGGCCTAGGCTAATTTTTATTCAAAACATATGTCTAGTGGAGGCATAAGTCTGTAGAAAATATCTGATATTGCTGGACTCTAATCCTCTGTTGCTGAAATCCCACCATGTTACAATAAGCAGGGAAAATACACCAGTTTAAATGTAGCAAACTTAAACTTGAACATAAACATCT
This sequence comes from Pogona vitticeps, assembly GCF_051106095.1. NCBI lineage: Eukaryota > Metazoa > Chordata > Lepidosauria > Squamata > Agamidae > Pogona > Pogona vitticeps. The sequence continues at coordinate 163,563,650 of NC_135785.1, forward strand.
TTTTCCCCACACACAATGCAATTGATCCTTCTGTCCCTCTACATAGCAGGTCCCATGAAGATCTCTTAAGAGAGGATTTTACTCTCATTTACAGCAAAAAGAGTTCTCCAGCCATGTGCACGTACGTGCACACACGGAGGAAAGATAAATCAGCAAAGACAATTATAATTACATTACAAACAGTTAACATTTTAGGAGCCTTGTGGAAGAAAGGGATAATAGGATGAAAGGGTTCCTGTTCCAAAGAGTATGGCTTGTATTTCCCCATTTAATGGAAAGCGCCTAAGGGTTTTCACAGCCTCGTTGCCAGTATATCCCTCTCTATCCCTTATGCTCATTAACAGTTGGTGGTATTGAAGTGCAGCTGTTTATCCAGTAAGCAGCTCAAACCATTGGAAAAGAGGTGAGCTATGCCTGTCACATATCTATTAAGCTAGGAAATTTTCCTGAATGCATGGTCCTCTTCAGAGGACAGAATGAGTAATGTGTTAGATCCCGTTAACAGCAAGGATGCAAAAAGAGAACCAATATGGCACACACTGCAGATTCAGATTTCAATTCTGATGATTTACGCAAGAGAGCTGGAAAGGAACTAATTACTTTTTGGGTAGTGAGTAATGTAACCATTACTTACCACCCAGAAATTAGAGTAAAAGTAAAGCAACAAGTTATTTTTAGGTATAACAACTCACATTTTCTAGTTACTTTCAGAAGTCGTTTTTAAAAGGCATTTTGAGGCCATTTTAAAGTCATTTTATTCGGCATTTTTCAGATTTTATGCCGGTCTCTTACCAACCCCACCTGTATTATTTGGTTTTACATTTTATATTTTTGTGGATGAGCTAGCAGGATCACTCAGTGAGTTGGAGCACCTGGCGCTGGAGGCAGAGTTTGATTTCCCTCTGTTCATCCAGAGAGAAGAACCATCCTGTATACCCTTTGGTAAGCTGCACAGTTCCAGAGCTTCCTCAGAAGAAGGGACTGGTAAACCATTTCTCAGTACTCTATACTAGAATACCCTGGGTTAGAATCAGGTTAGAATCAACTTGAGGGTGCATGGTTATTATTTATTATTTGTGTAAATATTTGTAAGGGTCAAAGCAGCACTGGCATCTTAATGCTCCCCAGATCATTTCTACTTTATTTTTTAATGCCTGACGCTGGCTGACACAGGTGGATTCATGGTAGGGCAGGAGCTAGGGAAGAATTTGGGAGGATGAGAGGAAGGAACAAAGCTGGTAAGAGCTTTGCTCACACACTGAATATCCACCATATTCCCAAAACTGATGACACTGTATAGATACCTGATCTCAGGTCATAGCCCTTTGGTTTTTTGGTTTTTCTATTCACTGTGTATGTTCCCCCTCCCCCCAATACAGAAACACACAAATACCTCAGAACACATACGTTTAGGTCACCTCCAAAGCAGGTGAAGGAGGGTTAGGAAGTGATCCCTGAAAGCAGCAAGCCTGAAAGCCAATGATTTAGGGCCACGGATTCTCAACCTTGGATAAACCAGGTGCTCTTGGACTGCAACTCCCCGAAACCCCAGCCATCACAACTAGTAGTAAAGGCTTCTGGGAGTTGCAGTCCAAGAGCACCTGGGTTACCCAAGGTTGGGAGCCACTGATTTAGGCCATTAAGTAAAAGTGGCAAAAAGAGAGAGTCTCCTGAAGCTTGCTAACACTCCTCTGCTGGGTTTTAATTTTTTATTTTTGTGGGGGGAAGTGGGGAATTCTGTGCAGATGGGGTTTCTAGCACATAAATTATATGTACACATAGTGTGATAATATCCCCCAATTACAACTTTTGCAAATCTGGAGGTTCATTTTTGAGGCTCTTTGCCTCGGCAAAATAGTTAAATGAAGCTCTCCCTTCTGACCAGATCTGCAGACCTGGGGCCTTTCCTGATCTGCTCTGGCTTCTCCCAGTTGTGCCTCTTCATTAAAAGCTCCCGCAAAATAGAAGCAGACTTTGCCTCATGAGGCATACTCAAAGTATTCACATTTGCAGTATTTTCGGAATTGCTTGGCACACAAGGGGATAGTTTATTTCTTTATCCTACTGGTTTAGTCTTTCCTAATAAAAATTTATCTCCTCTCCTTGGGCTTTGTTTTGGGAAACTACAGCACTGAAAAATTATATATATAAAATCTTGTGACCTTATCTTGCAGTTTTATAAATTGCCTTTTCTGCTAGTTTTGTGCTTCTTAAACTTGGTTGGTTTTTAAACATGCCTGTCGTTCCACATTTTCAAATGGCACATAGCTGTCTAGTTGACTTCAATCGATTCTCCTATCCAGGCCACAGAATGGCTTGAGGTGGTCAAATGGTTAGAAACATGCTTGAGATCTGCAGCAGTCACCAAAAAGTGATTTTTCTCAATAGATAGTCTCAGAATATGGAAATCTCTTAGCAAATGGCCTCACAGCATTTCATTGATGAAAACAAAATGGCAGCTATCCCCTCATTCGACCTGCAGAATCCAGTCCAACCTGCAGAGAGTGTAGCACCTCCCACTGCACCAGAGGGCAGCAAGCACACCACCTAGACAACAGAGCTCTCCAGCATTTCTATCCCATGTCTGGCGTCTAGTGCCTGAGGGAAGTATATTATGCTGCTTAAATGTTGGGCCAGATGACGCACATGAGCTCAGAATTATGTGGGACCAAGACTGAGATCCAGTACAGCTTAGTTCTTCATAATGACATGTTTGTTTTCAAGTAATTCAGAATTCATTTTATTATTTATTACTTTATTTAAGTCCTGCCTTTCTTCCAGTAAACACACACACACACACACACAAACACACACACAAGGTGGCACACATGCTGAGATTTAGATTTTGTACAACCAAGACCCTCTGCAAGGAGGACAGACCTATAAAATGGTCTTCACCCAAAGACTGATGGATCCAACCGGTTTCCAGAATGCCCTTGGGGGTTCTCTCGTGATCTGATTGGTACTCCTGTCAAAGTTATGTTATGTACTGATATTCAGAGGTGGCCTGAGCAGTCAACCTGATCAGTCCTAAATACCCTCTTCATTGCAGCAGCCATTCTCACTGGGGAACTATATGGCCTCTTGGAGGCCTGGAACAATTGAATTGGGGGGGCACAGACTGAATCGTACACCACCTCATAAGATTTGTTATGCGACTTATACAATCTTGAGTTGGCCTATATTTCTTTCATATTGTGTTTATGGCCATGGCCAATTTACAGAAGAGTTGAGGGCAATGAAGCAATTAAGAAGACAGCTAGAGAGCAAGTGTAAGTTTCCATTTATCCAGTCTATATAACTCTTTCCTACTCTTTGAACATGGCTTAAGATGTTGAGAGGATACTAGGAAGGATAAAATTAAGGGGTGAAACTGGACAGGGGACTTGGGAGTGATTTGGGTCACATTTAAAAGGCTTTTATCTTCAGGGAGATCTATTTCACCTCACACTTGAGTGATCCTTCACTTCACATGGGAGGCATTTTTTCCTGTGAAAATGATTCAGAAAACACTTCAAATTGCTTCAATTTCTTTCAGTTATTGACACCTCCATCCCTTTCCCTACCTTTTGTTGTGGCTATCATTCCATGGGCCATGACAACTTCCCTATTTTTATTCAATGTAGTAAGTGGCAGAGCGCTGCAGCTATACATCAACCCAGCATGGATACCCTCAAAAATTGTGAGAAGAGGAAAATAGAGGAGACAGTTTCTCCATCATCCTTTCCACTGTCACTGCCCACTGCATAGATCACAGGACTGTCACCGAAGAGAAAGCTGCCCACAGCTCTGTTTGGGAGTGCCTGAAACAACCACACAGACTGAAGAACACAAAGTGCTCCCAATCGCACCAGCACTGTGCCAGAAAGGAGTGGAACAACTCACAAAAGGGGCCGGATGGATCACTCTTACTTAAAACACGTGGTTTTTTGGAAAACGGGACAAACCAACCTACTCCAAATGTGAACCAAATAGTGAACTGTATGCTTATCTGATCATCTCCTAACTTTGGTGCCTGAAAAGAGAACAAAAAATAAAGCAGTAACCTTATGCAGGCCACTAACGGTATGCATGAAAGGAAAGAAGGCCTGTCCCACATCAATATTTCTAAATATTCGTATTACAGGATTTGATTTCCCTCTGGTAAAGCCTAGTTGATTTGCTTTCTGGTAATTTTATTTCAAACCTGCTGGTTTAACACACGATTGTTTTATGACGTGTGTGTGTGTATTATTTCATACTGAGTGTTCTAATCATTTTTTAAAAGGAAATTTATCTCCAGCCCTGTCTTAAAGCATTTCTGTTTACTGGAAGGCTTTTAAAAAGCTGTTTCCAGCTGTGCCATAGTTTAGCAAATTATATTGAAGGTTAACTTTTCTTGTTGTTTTCTACTGCAAATCTATGGAGAGGAGGGTTTTTTAATATTTATTTTTTAAAAGCTGCTTCATACTCTTTGTTTCCTGCTGTTTTCTTGAGCAGCTCGATAAAACTTTTTAATGAAGCTGGTTGAAGCATTCTCTCTCCTCCTCTACCACTTTAAATCTCAAAGCTTCCAGTGCCACCAGCAGATTCAAATTTTCATTATCTGAAAAGGATGACTATGAAATATACAGGCTCTAGTTCTTGAAATAATGGCTGAATATGGAGTTTAAGATTCGGACACAATCCAGCACACTGTTATGACACACTTAAACCTTATAGACAATGTTGTTTCTTCCAATGTTATTTATTTAAAGGATATAAATCTGCTTTTCTTGTAACTCACTCAAAAACAACAACAACCAAATGAAAGCTAGTGTCAATGCTAACAATGCACTTGATTTTGCACAAACATATTATAAAAACTGTAAATGTAAGAATGGCAGCATAGTGATTCCTGATTACTGACAGAATTGTTTAGTATTTAATCTTGCAGAGTGCAAGGGCCAAGCATTGAGCTTGTGACTATTGAGAAGAAGTAATCAAACTGTTAAAAAGCAAGAAAGAGAGAGAGAGAGACTTTTTAAACTGAACATTCATTCATTTATGATAGTTCAGGAGGAAAGGTTCTTAAACTTGGTTACTTAAGTTCGAAAGGTGGCTTCCAGCAAGAGATGTCTGATCAGCTAGCAACAAATTCTGGAAATAGTTCATTATCAGATAAAACTTGTACACAAGCAATATGTCTGAGGGACTGACACTGGCTCTCTTCTTTTTCCTTAGATCTTAGAAGTAGCTGCTGCTTCCTTCCCAAACCCTCCCACTTTTATCAGTATTATATTTTAAAAACATTAAAAAAACTTTCCATATGATTGCTACATAATAAAATGTAAATGAATTCCTTTCAATACTGTGCATGTGTATGTATAGTGCAAACAGTTACAGAAAGCTTAATTTTAATCCAAGATATTAATTCACACATTTAAAATGTTGTTTTTAAAGAAAATGCTTTAAAAAGGGGGCATGCATATTCTTTGCTTTCCACACCTTGGCAACCCAGTCTTCAAAGTTAGAGGCCAAGCAGTGCTTAGATAAAAGATGTCAAGGCATGTGACAATAAAGAAGTCATTAACATAAGGCGTATGGTGTGAATCAAAATGCAAACATGGGACCTCCACATTATTTCATTAACCTTCAAGGTGTAAGACTCAAGGCAAGAGTATAAAGGCTCTTGCTAGAGTGTTGTTCTCCCTCAAAATAGAGCAGGAAGCACAGACAAACCTGCCTGCACCACCCATCGAAACTAAACAGCGGGGAGTTGACACCCAGAAGTTGGAGCGGGAACTTTTGAAAATGACAGTGGCCATTGAATTGGTGGGAAAAGAGGAAAGGGGGAGATCCACCATGGAGGTGGGGATGGGAGATATGAAAGGACATGTTGGCCCGATACCAGGGGGTTGGGAGATGATATGGGTATAAGACCCATGGACCAGTAAATGGGAAACAGTGAGGGTTCCTCAGGAGGAGGCAGACTACTGGAAGCAAAGGGGTCTGCCACAGCATCCTTCATATTGGGGAGAGTCTGAGGCTTGGGAATGGCGCAGACGCCTCAAGGAAGAGAAGGAAGCAGTATCCCGAGAGGAGAGGGAACGCCGGGCATGGCATTTAGAGGAAGCTTGGAAGAAGAGCTACTTAACAGAACCTGGACCCCTCTATGAGGAGAGGAGGATGTATATGGGGCGAAGAACCAAGATGACAAGACCACCTTGCTATTAAACCCTGAGACTATGGTTCATGACTTTGAGGACAGTGACCCATATTTGAGGGGACCTTGGGACGAGTTAGTTAACAACAACTTTGTTAAAGATGTTTGGATGCCCTCACTGGACCTGGTGGCGACAAGAAAGAAAATTGAAACTAAGGTTGCACAAGATTTATTGTTAAATGTTCCAATAAAAACTAGTTATGATTTTACAGCAACGGTGTCTCCAGAGTCTCAGTTGGACACCGGGGAGGTAAAGCTTGAACCCTCACACAAGGTTAAAACACTTTCAGTAGAAACAAAGTAAAAGTATTTGATGTTTGTTTAAAATACAGCTCTCGCTTCCAAATCAGTGCATGCGTGTATGTGTGAGAGAAATAATGAATGATTATGGAGAAAAAAGATCCCCCTAGTTGATGTGAGGAGAGTGAAGGTGGGGAAAAGAGAAAGAAAAGAGATTCCACCTGAATCTCAGGAAGAACTTCCGGACAGTCAGAGCTGGTCGGCAGTGGAATACGCTGCCTCGGAGTGTGGTGGAGTCTCCTTCTTTGGAGGTTTTTAAGCAGAGGCTGGATGGCCATCTGTTGGGAGTGCTTTGATGGATGTTCCCACATGGTGGGAAGGGGTTGGGCTCGACGGCCTCAGTGGTCTCTTCCAACTCTGTGATTCTGTGATTCTAATAATGATGCAGATATGTGACAAGATATAAGTGGAAAGATTGCAAGAGGAGACCCTATGCTTCAGGGTAGACAGCCTTCCTCACTCCAATGGTTTCCAGATGTGCTGGACCCACCATTCCCAGCCAACCATCGTATTTTGGGCTTTGTAATAAGAAAATAAAAAGTGCCAGATTGGGGAAGAGTACTTTAAAATAGCAAAAGAGTGGTATGGGAGAAGTAAAAGCAAACCTGCCACTTAAGGGCCAAAAATGATGGCCTGCATGCCATTCTCTGTAAATCCAAAATTACTGGTATAATCAATAAAATACTTAGAGACCATTTAACAACCAATTTTATCTCCAAACTATAACAACAACAACAACAACAACAACAACAACAACAACAACAACAACAACAACAGAGTAATACTTTGTAAAGTTCAAAATTAATAAAATAATTTAATTAATTTTCAAACTTAAATCCTAAGTTATTACTGTAAATGACATTGAGGAAATAGAAGAAACAGAAAATGATCTTGAGAGAAAGAAAGAAAGAAAGAAAGAAAGAAAGAAAGAAAGAAAGAAAGAAAGAAAGAAAGAAAGAAAGAAAGAAAGAAAGAAAGAATTCTATCTCATCTCAATCTAGAAAAAGCAAGAGATGGAAAACAGGTAGACCCACCTAAATTGAAATGTCCTTTCAAATCTCAACCCTGAAGCTTTACTGGGTGACCAGTCACCATCTTTCAGTGGGTAATATCACATACAGGACTTTTGCAAAAATGAAATGGAGGAGGTAGAACTATGTGTATTGCTTGTCTTGGATGTAAGTGGGAAACAATTGGAATCAATCTTGAAAGAAGGCAAGGCACAACTGTTTTCACCACAGTGGTCCTTTACTGAGCCAGAGAAATCCACAGCAGTTTTTTTGATGATAATCTGAAAAGCAGATAGTAGCACACTCTTAGGATATGACTACATTGGAGAGCTGAATCATTTGTTATGGTTTGATTCCCAGCCTGTATTACATCTGAAATAACAATCAGAGTTCACACTGGGGCTGCGGCTTGAATCAGGAGTTCACCGTTCATTCTTGTTTGTGATGCAATTCGCATTCCAGCCGCCTGCCCCTCTTCCTTTCTTTGTTCCTCTGGCCCTGCCTCCACTAGCCTGTTAATGGTCTGCAGTGAAGCTGCTTTCTTATTTAAAGCTTCAGACTACTGTATTTTTTCAAAATCTTTTCTATATAAAAATAACATGGCAAGGTACTTAGCTTTCTAAGAGTATAGATAATCAAACATTTGAACAGTAATTTCACAAAATACATCATAATTTGCATGTCAAAATGATTCCATAACAGGGATCATCACCACCTTCCCCTTCTCATCTGTTACACATTCCCCTTATTTTCAAGAAATGTGTGCAGCAATTGCCTCATCTCTTGTCCCATATGGTTTTAAAATAGTTAGAGTAGTGTCAACAGAGATGAGGCAATTCTTGTATTACAGTCGTGCCCTGCTGGACGATTACCCTGCTCTACGACGAATCCGCATTACATTGGCGTTTTTGGGATCGCTTTTGCAATCGCAAAACGATGTTTTAAATGGGGGATCTCCACTGGCAAGTTGTTCCAAAGGTGAGGGGCCACTGCCGAGAAGGCCCTGTTCCTCATTCTTTCCTTCTGCACCTCCCTTGGCGTTAGGTCCCTCAGCTGCCTGGCCAGGCTGGAATGAGTGACTCTGGCAGAACTGGGTAGAAGAAGGAGCTCTGCCAGATATATGATTCCTGGGTTGCAAAAGATAAAAGTGAAGGCCAGTAATTTTCAAGCTGAAGTCCTACATCCATTTACCTGTGGTAAGCCTCAGGTAGACCAAATATTATCAGCTCTAGAATAGACACAATTATACAGTTCTTGAATTAATTCTAACTTAGTAATCACTATGTAACCCAAAGCCAGGGGGTGCTAATTTTTCTTAATCATTTCCTAAAGGGATCTAAAGAATTCTACAGGTTTTTCCCGAGGTTTTTGAATTTTGTCATTCACTTCATAAACAGATGCTTCCTTCTTAAAAGAGAAACCAAAAACCAATGTGTCCACACTGAAAAAATAAGTGTGCAAAGATCTGTGCTCAAGGGGCACCAGAGAAGAATAAATGTTCCATCCCAGTGAGCTCTATGTTGCCTGCAATCAGACTTAGTTGTAGAAGAAGTCTATGGCGATTATAAAAATGCTCCCCAAATCAAATGAGAATTAACCGCACAAATCCAACGTTAGTCCTAAACAGAATAGACAAGTGATGGTGAACCTATGGCTTGTGTGTCACAACTGGCACACAGAGCCCTCTCTGTGGGCACATGAGCCATCTGGCTAGTGGCTAACCTAGTCTTGTGACAGTACCAACCCTGCCTCAGTTTCTTCCCCACTGCTGAGCCCTCCGCATCCCATTGTGTATTTGGGTTGCCTGAGTCCCCGTCTTTCCCTTTCAGCCACGCTCCTTTCTGGGCACGGCTGCTTGCTTCCCTCTGAGGAACTGGGAGAGTGAAGCAGCAGCAGCAGCCACCAATTTGTGTGTGAGCAACTAAGGGGAGGGAGCCTCTGAGAGCTGGGCGGGCAGAGCCTAGGAGGGGAAAAAGCAGCAACAGGGATTTCTAGCAAGTAAAAGCCCCTGGCCAGCCAGACCTGAGACAACCCAAAATCTTTGTGGTACATCCACTGTACTTCGACACACACAACCATCCCAGGATCTCTGTTGTCTTCATCTGGATAACAACCCCTCCTCCGCCTCCTTGTTCCTGCACAACAAAATGTGAAGCAGAGACTCCCGGAACTTAGCTTCATCCTCCTCGTCCTGGCTCCCTTTTTTCATTTTGTAGAATTACTTTTATATTTCCTGTTTTACTGTTCTTCTCTGCTTCTTTTATATGTTTGGATTTTTACAGACTACAAAAAAATAATTCAAAGTTTTAAGCAGCCGTGCTATTTTAATAATATATACTGTACTGGAGAGTTAACAGTGATCCACAATTAACTAGCAAAATAATATTTGTTAGTTCTAGATTTATTTAATGAATAATTGACCAAATTAAAAGTTCTAATTGACAAAATGGGCAAAGTGAATTTGAAGTAATTATGTATCCACCTCACGTCCTGCTGATATGAAATCAAAACTTTGTTCATGTCCTATCCTTGACTGCTCTACTCAACTCTTGCAAGCTGCCCAAAGCTTCGGTTATTGGGTGTTTTAGTAATGAAATAAATACTGTATTTGCCGGCGTACAAGATGACTGGGCATATAAGACGACCCCCCCCCCCAACAATTCCACTCAAAATAAGAGTGGACGGCTCTGCTGCGGCGCTGGCTGCCCGGGCCTCTGCCCGGGCCCACCCTGGAAGTTCATGGCTGGCAAGGAGGAGGGCGAGGAGGAGGGGAAGCGGTTCTCTGGCGGTGGGCGGATGAGCAGGCAGCTGGCTCAGTGGCATGGCGGCAGGCTCTGGCTGCTCAGGCATGGCTGGCTCTGCTTCCCTCCCTCCGGACTGACCGCCTGCCTGCTTGCCTGCCTTCCTCCCCGGCAGGCGCGGCTCCGCGACACTCACTCAATGGCGGTGCCAGCTCCTTCCTGCATATAAGATGACCCCCCCCCACTTGGAGGCATGTTTTTGGGCCAAAAAAGGTGTCTTATACTCCAGCAAATATGGTAAGTGAACAAGCAGACCAAAATATGGAATCAAAGAAAATTCTTTTAGAGTGTAAACTTACTTACAGAAGCTTACACTCTAATTTCCAGTTTCACACTAAATTCAATAAACAAATTACCCAAGAAACTGAGGTGTTGTGTCCTAAAGAAAACTGTAATATACTGTAGGATCTTTTTGTTACTCTTGTGTGCTGTCAGGTTGCCTCTGACTTATGGTGATCCCATGAATAAGCAATCTCCAAAATGTCCTCACCTGCCCTGCTCAGCTCTTGTAAACTCAAGCTTGGGGCTTTCTTTAAGGGGTCTGTGCATCTCGTGTTTGGTATTTCTCTTTTCCTGTTGTCTTCCACCTTTCCCAGCAATATTCTCTTTCCCCCCCCTCCCGAAAATCTTCCCTTCTCATGATGTGCCCAAGTAGGACAACCTCAGTTTCATCAATTTTGCCTCAGGTACAATGATAGCGCCTCGGTATTCAGGTTTTATTGCAGTGTTGGCACTTTGAAATAAAAGTTGTTGATTTTGTGTTACAGTTTGGACACTCGGGCTCAAAATGGTTTGCCATCACTGGAATAGGCCCACTGTGATGAATGGACTTTGTCAATCAGAACAGAAGGAGTATTTCTTCTCATATGAGCCTTCTTAGCATTGACGGTTGTCCTCGCAGTCTCTTTACCAGCACAAGCACAGTTGATGGCGACATAGGAGAGAGAAAGTCTTCTCTGTGGCAGCTCCCAGGTTATGGAATTCTCTCCCCCAGAGAATCAGGCTGGGCTCCTCTGATTATCCTTCTGCCAACAGCTGAAGACCCATCTTTTCAGGCAGGCTTTTAACAATCATATTTGAGTCCTTGAATTTTTTTAAAGTTAAGATAGTTTTTTAATGTTTACTTGGTTATAATTATCCAATTATATTTTACAATAGCATACAATATGATTATTATTTTTTTAAAAAAAATTAGATTTACTATGTTTTTAATTCTAGTCTTGTTATAATTTTGAGCCACCTTGGAACCCCTTATTGGGAGAAAGATGGCTTATATATAAAACAAAGAAACAGAACAATAAAGAAAGGAAGACCCATTGATTTCAGTGAGTCTATTCCACTTGGAACTAATGGATGCAAAGCAGTGCACCAGTTCCTTTCTATACCACCAGAATAATCTGAGAATCCACAGGCCAATTAAGGGAAACCCACACTGTGGTTGCCCCACCTGCCATATGCATCCATTTACCCGTTTCAGAAGAACAAGCACTGTCTTGAGGAGGAACCTGTAAGACGCCCATAAGAACCATCTGTAAAACGATGTTCACTTGATCAAAGATCAATGGACTATAATTGTGACATATTAACAGAGTGCCTTGATACAGAGCGATGCAATTGCCTGAGTCCCCTTTAAATATTTAATTGCAACCTTCCCTTTTCATATAATATTTATGTATACTTTGAATATCCATATGTTTGATGCCAGGAAATATGCAATTTCTTGAGTAATGGTTTGCTGGTAATATTTGAATATTTTTAGAATCGCTGATTTTTTTTAAAAAAAAGAACGTTACTTTGATAAACACTCTGCTCATCATCGACATAAAGCAAACAAGCTGATTAAGTTACATATAGTCAGGGTCAACATGAGAAAAACAACAACGTTAAAATTATCATTAACTGGATGTTGAGTTGAAATACTGCAGGTCCCTTTGGGCTCACCCGGCTGATTGCAGCCCAGCACACATACACTGTGGTCTGCTGTAGACTTGATAAACTCCTGACTTTGTTAGCTGCCTGGGCTTGGAAAAACAGAAGGGTTTTCAAGCATGGGCAGGTCATTCTACATGACTGATGGTTTGTATACGGAGTGGGTAAGTCACAGGTTGTCCAGGACTTCAGCACTGTTTGACACTAAACGTCAGCTCCAGGGAAAGAATACAAAGCAACATGTTGACCAAGGCAATAAATTATGGGCCAAGCCACTTCCTGAGAAGTCAGTTCAACTGGTATGGAAATAAAACATCCCAGCACACTAAATATCAGATATATTCCCATTTTCTCTGGTTTTCTTCTTTTTTTAAAAGCCACATAGTGATCAGACTATACACAATTTGAAAGTAATTATATTAACACAACCTCAGTGTTTTTTAAACAAAAAGCAGACCCTGGAATGCTAAGTGAGGAGGCAGTAGCCATGTGTTAGTTGGTCATTCTTGGGCATGGTTGATTTAACATTTCAGTGGGCTGCATTTTCTAAAATGTCTGTTTAACACAACAAAAGGCAACAAAAACTTGCAGAAGGAATTGTGTTTGAATTTTTTTTACATTACTGTCTAGTGTAAAACTACCTGGAAGTACGTCCTGTGGAACTATAGTGTGGCATACATCTGAATTAATATGCATCAGTTTGCACTGCCAGGCTGCAAACCACGCACTCTTAGGAGGTAGAAGGCTCCACTGTGGAACTTGATTCTGAGTAGTAGTGCTGCATGGTTGCGGAGTGCCAAATGAGGTCCCAGGAAATGGCTGTGACTCTCTGGTTGAAGAGAAAAATATCAGGAAGAATAGTGCCAGAGGAGGAGAAAGTTTGACATCTGGATGTGTAATCACTCTAAAGGTTGGGCAGCCAACTCTGCCCACTTCCATTTCATACCAGAGCACACCAATTCACCTAGAGGTATGCTCTGCTCTGTGTGTGTGTGTGTCATTTGTACAATGCTGTGCTTCCACAATGTTGGTGCACTGTGCAGCACACGTGTCTGTCAGTGGCAACATTGTGCCCAACGTTGAAGTAGCCCAACCGGATCTGCCCTGCATTCCCACACAGCCAACTGCTGAACAGCTGAGATGGGAGACTCATCATCCTGCCTCCTCACCAGAGTGGCCAGCTCTGCAGAGAGGGTTCCAGCTACTTCTGCGATTGATGTGATGTCACTGCTGGCAGATGGCCGCCCTGTGTGGAGCCCAATGAGTGGACCGGGCTGGTTCTTCAGGGAAGGAATGGACCTCCGTGGAAACTGTGGTGCCGTGCTTTGTATTTGTATCCCCAGAGATACGAATATGAAGCTCCCATCTCTATCCCTAACTCATTGCTAGTCCAAAGAGCCTCGCTGTGACAAAATCCAGACTTAAAGAATGTGCTGTTTTGTTGACTTCAGTCTACAGGTTTTTCATCATACTGTTATTAGTAAGGAGTTGGGACTGTTGTTCCACACATATCTTTTCCATGTCAGAGGCAGGCCATGATTTCTAAGCACACACTCCCAATATCTTAATGGCTAGAGACAGACACGCAGAATGTGTGGAGGATTATGGCTATATTCTGACATCTGTGAATTACAAGTGGAGATCTACTAACTCTTTTTACTGACAATACCTAGAATATTTCAGGGGAAATCTACATTGTAGAGACCCTCCTTCTATATCCTGTTTCTGCACCTTTGTTTTAGTTGCCATAATTTTATGCTTTAAAATATAATTACGGGTCTTATTAAAATGCTCTGTTTCTAAACTATGGGGAATATGCAAGTTTCAATTTTAATCTCAATTTGCATTGCCTAACCTTTTGTTCATTTATATGTTTGAAAGAGTTTAGTATATAAATTCTGTAGTAAGCTAATACAATATGCATGGGAAATGAATTTGTTCATTCAACTAGAATTTTCTGCTGAGATGAGCCCTTTATTTTTCAGTGAGTTAACTTTCCATTAAAATAGAGCATCTGAAAGTCAGCCAATTACTCTTTGAGACTAACACCAAACATTATTTGTGAGCCTAATGCTAAAAGAAAAGCAAAGAGGAAAGAAATGCTCCCAAATAAATACCATGATACAAGATTCCCTTCCTGTGAGATGACTCTAATTCTGCATGCCTGCCAATAATCCTCAGCAATTGTCTCTCTAAAACTGATACCTCATATGTTATCTTCCAAATTGCAAAAGAGTACTTCATCATGACCAGGTTTCAGTGCTTTTTTAAAAAAATAATAGTTGTTTTAAAAGGGACGCCCACCTGAGTGTCACAGGTGTTCTTCAGAAGGTAATTAAGGTGCTTCTTCACTAAGATTAGGAATCAAGGTGAGAGATGTTCCGTAGAATGGAAGCTGTGATAGCACCACAGGTTTTAGTCTAAACTTAACCAGAGTTGGCCAAGATTTGGAACTCTTTCTTCAAAATAGGTGCAGGCCTTTTGATAGACCTTTTAAATTTTGGACCAAGAAGAAGATGATGATGAAAAAGGAGGAGGAGGGGAAATAATACTGTCAGGGCAGTGTTAGATGCTTCAGATAAATGTCCCAACCATCCATCCATCCATTTGTTTATTGACTACCTCGGGCACTGTATAACTTTTATTTTACAAGGTGACATACAAAAAGGGCAAGTAAAATCCCAAACTTTTATAAAAGTAGCAACTGGATAATAAAACAACCAATTAAAATCGGGAGGGGGGATAAAGCAGGCACAAGAAGAATGGGGAAATTAATTGATTAATTAATCGTTGAAAATCTGGGTGAACAAACATGATGATGGTCATATGAACGCCTCCAAGGAAAGCCTGAGTGCTATCCCTGGAAAGATAAGTTTTATCAAGGGTAAAACTACTTACAAACATAGTCTGTTCAGAAGAAATAATAATAATAATAATAATAATAATAATAATAATAATAATAATAATAATAATAATAATAATAATAATAATGATGATGATGATGATGATGATGATGATGATGATGATGATGATGATGATGTACCAACAAGTTGGTTCTGATTTATAGCCACTCTTCTTGGTTCTTCTAGACATAAACTACTCAGAGAAGTGGTTCTCCAGTGCTCTGAGATCATGCAGGTTGCCTAAGGCCATACAGGTGGTAGGGCACGTAATACTGTGAGGTGCATACACTCCAGGTGCACTTTTGGGAGGCACAGGGAGATTCAAATTCTTGCCCTCAGCTCTGCAACCTGGCACTCCTATCACTGAGCTACACTGGAACTCAGCAGAAATAGAGAATTTAAAACATAATAATAAAAGAAGAGTCTTCCCTAACATCAACAAGTGACAAAAGATGCCCCCAAACTAAAGTATTTTAAAGCAATGTTTTGTGGCTCTAATTTTAGTCAAAAGGGTGCTCAGCATTCGATATGGAAGCAGAATTTATCCTTTTGCTCTTGCTATTCCTTCCTAATCTATCTTCCCCCTCCCATGTACATACATTTATGCTAACCTGCTGGAGTCATGAACTTAGCAGGCTGATGAGCTTTGTGGTGATCACCAGATAATTAGGATAACAAAGTGTCTCTTAGAAATAGAGGTTAAAGAAGTCAGCCACATACACAGGGATGTCTGCCAGCAGTGCTCCTGGTGGGTGGCTAGTAGAAGAGGCAGAATAACAACCGAATGGGTTCCCAATGAATTCTGCCAATGAATTCTGTCCTGCCCCCAGGAGGACTGTCCTTTTATTAATATTACAAGCTCACAGATAGTGGACAATATACAAATAGATTACAGAGTTCAGATAGGACAGTGGTTACATCGTGCCATTATAATTGGCCTAAGGAAAGGCTCTATGCAAGCTCTCTAGCACCTGTAAGAAAGAAGAATGGTGGTCAATCATGTCCCTCAGAAGCAGCTGTGATGTCATCCAGGAGGGTTTGGCCTCTACTGTAGATTAAGCCAACAGCTTAGCAACCTTGGGAATGGCACCCCCACATTAACCACTACTTGAGATAGTAAATTCAAGCACCATCAATTGTGAGCTCACTAAAAAAGGTACAACATAGTATTTTCAATACCACCTCCTTGCTTTGTGAAAACAGACATAACAAACCATCACCAAGATCTATATACTCTTGTGGTGCAGAATGGATATAACATTACGAGGGGCGAAAGTTACTTTTCAAAGGTAACTCACTGCATTTCTTTTTACTTTCACTGCAGCTATACCTGAACCCAAAAATGAATAAACCATGTCTTTCTCTGTCAAGTCTTTTCTACACACATCTGGATCTGACAGTGTTATAGTTGAAGCTCCTCCCTTTTGTCCCTTGTGCCCCCATGAGAGGGAAGCACTAACGCTTAAAGAGAGTGTACAGCCATTTTCTACCTTCAGGAATGATAGCATTGCTGTGCATTTGAGAGAACAACATGGGGACCAAGCTGACCATTGGACCAAATCTTTTTCTTGAGCCCCAAAGTCTCCTTTGTTTGCTCTTCCCATCTAACTGAGGAGCTTTGAAAGCTTTTACCGACTGAGTTTGGGGAGTTAAGGCTGTAAATACCTGTAAAAAAAAAGAATGGGACCATTGTGCAGTGAGACTTTCTCACACTATTGTTCTGTATAAATTGTTCACAATGTGTTTCCATAATGCAACAGAGCCCCTGTTCATGAATGTGCAACTGTGCCCAATAGCTACAGCCCCCAAGGTGAATCAAAGCAAACTGCACGTGGAAAGACGGAGCAGCCCAGATGGTCCATCAGCAGTTAATTAAGTGGCAGAGCCCGAGCCAGGCTCGTGTTGCCAACCCCAATGGCTGCAGAGCCTGCTACAGAGTTTGGATTCACGCTGCTGGACGGGATCCTTGTACAGATTGGCATCGGCATTCTGTGACATTCGTTTGAAAGCAAGCCAAGCAAATTTAAAAAAAAAACAAAACAAAACCAGAAGTCAGAGCAGAAAGACTGGTGCAATGGATCATTAAAAAGAAAAAAAAAGCAATGGTGGGATATGGAACTTTTTCCCTTCCACAAACTGTCGCTCATCAGGTGGTCAATTTACAGAGAACAGCCTTCAGCATGAAAGACTGTCAGAGGACAGTCCTTCATACTGACCCCAGCTCATGCCAAGATTCATGCAATATTGGTTCCATTGATCCACATACTGTTTTGCCCAACAGGATAGAAGCAAAATGGCATCACGCCAGCACAATAAAACTGTATGTACAATGGGTTTGGGCACCAGTGAAAAAGAGGCTTTATCCTAGGGATGCTATGATTTTGCCTCCTCTGGCTTAGGTGAACAATGAATTACACAAAGTTGGTATCAATCTCCAAACAAAATGCTTCCAATGGAAAGTTATCAGAAGATTTTATTTTGTTTTGTTTTGAAAATCAGTCTTATCTGGCCTCTTAAGTTGTGTTGCACGCAAAGGGCTACTTCTAATGAAAGAACAATGATTTCTACTTCTGGCCCATTTCAGCCACACATTCATAAATCTGTCTTGCCCCATTGGTCTTCTCGAAGGGCAGGTACCTAATGCAGTGTTACTAGCCCTCAAGGAGACTGAGGGAACTGCATATGGAATCAAACAAGATGACAAAAAAAAATCCTGAAGAAATGAGCAAAGGTCAAGCCCACAGAGCTAATCGGCAAGACCCATAAGCATTGTTCAGATACTGGACCAAGAAGCAGAGTCAATGTTGTAACAGACAAAACCCCACTAATCTAATTTTCAGGACAAGTGTGGGAATCTAGAAAAAAGCCATTCACTAACCAAAGTCAGATGGCAGACAAGGACTGTCAGGACTCAGCATACAGATGTGTTGCATCTAATAGGTTTCATAGAGTCTGCCAGCTGCCACTCATGGCACAGCTGTATCATATGTGCAGGCAGATCCTATACGTGTGTACTTAAAGACAAATCTCACCTTTGTTCTGTTGCAAAGTGGCGAGAAGGGAATGAGGCAATGGAAAAACCACAATTCCAGAGAAAATAAGAGAGCCAGCGTGGTACAGTAGTCAGAGTGACAGACTAGGATTTAGGAGATGTGAGTTCAAATTCCAGCTCACCATGGAAACTCACTGGTGGTTGTCAAAACTAAAAGCACTCCTTAAATATCTCACATACCTTGTAAACCCTGTTGGGATCAGTATAAATCTGATGTGACTTGGAAGCTCATAACAACAATGCAAGAGACTTAAATAGGAAAGTGACTGGTTAAATGTATCAAATGAAGGAAAAACTATAGATCTTGCCACTATCTTTTTCAAACTCCAAGTCAAGCTTGTTCCAGGTGGATATCTGCCAGACATTCAAACAGACAAACATGACTTTCCTGTCACTGTGCCAGTGCTGGCTTTGCCCCAGAGGTTGTCTTACAAGGTTTCCTTACTGAGCTCCTGCTTCTGGGGAAAAGGCTGAAGCCCACAACATGCTTTCCTCTCTGCCCCTTTACCTCTTTCCCTCCTTTTCAATCTTTCCACGTGACAATTTCCTTTTCAGCTACCTCTCCACCCCACCCTTCATGTTCTCTTTGTTAGACCTCTTACAATTTGCCTCATTCGCAGGGGTGGGCAATTAATTTCTAGGGGGGGGGGCACATGAAAAATCTGAGCTGTGTTTTAACTTTACTTAAAAATCAAATGAAACAGTGATGTTATGATTGTTTTTATTTTAAACTTGTTAATCTTCACAAATACTAAAGAGCTTTTTTGCGGTATGTTAAAGATAAGTAACTGATCAACTTTAGACAAAAAGCTATAAATGATTTTGATGTTCAAAACTGTCTGCGGGCTGGACAAGCGTGGCTCACGGGCCGTATGTGGTCCTCGAGCCGCATTTTGCCCAGGTCTGCTTCATTGGGAAGGAAATGGCCATAGGTAGGCAAGGCTATGGGAGCAGAACTGTGCAGTCCAGTAATAAATCCTATTGGTCATGGTTTGCTCAATTTTCACCAAAACATTTAGTCCCTACGTACCTCTTCTCTTTCTGAAGAGTGACACGTCTCCAGAAGAAAAGTTCATGTTGACAATCCAAGATCCACAAGCAAACAAAAAGAACCTCAGTTTTTCAGATATAATTTTCTTCCTCAAGCCTTTTTATGATTCTAGCATCTCAAGTACTTCCCTTATCACAGAAGCTACTATAGCAGTTTGGTTTAACATGTAATGTCAAAGCCCTGAAACTATTTTAGGATTCCATTGCAATTTGATGTAAATATATAGATTTTGAAAACCTAGGCCAAAATCATGTAGACATTTTCTGTGTGGAATCGCAGTTGTACAGGACCATTGCATGCAATTTGCCACAAGCCAGTCACATGCTCAATCTCAACACCAATGAGACTGGGCTTATGAAGAGAAGCCTGCTGAGGGCAGTGGTCATACAATTGCCCTTACAAAAGTCAGTGGTGCCTAACTATGGATCTCCAGATGTTCTTGGACTACAACTCCCAGAAATCTTGGCCAGCATAGCTAGTGGTGAAGGCTTCTGGGAGTTTTAGTCCAAGAACATCTGCGGAACCATGGTTGGGAACCACTGACAAAAGTAAATAGAATTCTGACCATTGCTACATTTTGATTTTTTAAAAAATATTTAGAATGAAACATATCACTAGAAAATTGGCAACAGAGGGGCCAGCAATCTATCAGTTAGCATATTTAATCCCACTGGAATATGTGAACTCAAGATTACATATTTTGATATTAGACTACAGCCAGAAAGTACACATTTTGACTGAAAGATTGAGCACCTCTGCATATAAACAAAGCAGGAAAAAAGTCATCTGTATGTATGTATGATTGCATCTAGTGGCACAAGTGATTAACTATATCCTGCAGTAATTTGTCTAACCTTATCCAGAGGGCTCTGGTACTTCTCATTGTAGTGAATGCTGTGTTACGCATGTGACCTGCAAACAAACCCTTTTTTTCCACCCTATCAGTTATGAACCTACACCTCGTTGTGGAAAAAATTACCATGGGCAACAATAACAACCAATAATGTAGTATGAGAATTGGTCCATAAATGCATTAGGAATGCTTCTTTTGACAATTGGTTTCACAGAAAAGAAGAGTCCCCATGAATCTATCAAAGGAAAAAAAAAAAGAAACTATTTTAGCTCTTTTAAATATTAATACCATGAACACAGCCTGGCTAAATCATGGTGCCAGGCGCAGCTTTTCAACCAGCAAGATCTCAGAATTAAACAAAATAGGAGCTATAACAATATTTACTCAAGTTCTACATTTACAGAATTATTTTTGCCCAAAGTATATAACAACACCTGAGAAACTGTTTATTCATCTTAGAAATTTGTTCAGTTATCAAGCCAGTAGAAAGGTGTTGTTCTTTTAAACAGCTTCCAAAATTTGATCTCAGTAGCGTTATTGACACCAGTGGGCTCAACAAACTTCATTTGACTGAAGAGTTTCAACAGCAAGAAACCAAGACAATTGGCAGTTTCTCAGCGAATGATGCAAGGATGGATACAGAGAACTCAGAGAGTTATCGGACCTTAAATTGATAGGTCATCATCCTGGGTGGCAGCAGCCCACAGAGAGGAAGAAATAGAACTATTTTTATCTATGCCTATTTTTAATCTTGTGATGAGTCATCCTGAATACTAGGGGGAAGGTGAAATATAAAACAAAACAAACACAAACAGCAAACTGCGAGGAAAGAAGATCAGATTTGCTTCCCATTGAGTAGTCATGTGAAGTTTTCAGCCTACTATAATTTATGGAAATAAAGCTATCCCACTCATCTCTAGTAGTTCAGCTCCGTTGAGTGGATAGAATACATGGTTTTTAATCCTCAGAGTTTAACCCTGAGAAATCAGACATAAAATTAACAAAATGGCTTTCAGCACAGTATTGACCCTATATAGAAGCAAGATTGGGGAACAGTCTTTCAACAAACCCCCCCCCATCATTCTGTCCAAACACCTTCCAAGGAATTTAGACAGCTGCATTCTGAAACCACAAAAGAGGGCAAGAAGGTTTATAAGTCGGCTCACCACTAAGGACCATCCCTATCACACCCACCTCTTTCTTCTGTCCTATCTACATACAGTGGTGCCTTGCTTGACAATGTTAATTCGTTCCAGCAAAATCACTGTAGAGTGAAAACATCGTCAAACGAAAGGAAAAAATCCCATTGAAACGCATTGAAAACCCGTTTAATATGTTCCAATGGGCTGAAAAACTCACTGTCCAGCGAAGATCCTCCATATGGCGGCCATTTTCGGTGCCTGTATAGTGAGGAATCCGTCCTAGAAAACAGCGGGGGGGGGCATTTTGAAAGCCGGCGGCCACTTTGAAACCCGACGATCAGCTGTTTGCTGATTGTTGTAAAGCGAAAAATCGGTTTCCGAACCGATCATTGTCAAACGAATATCGCCCATTTAAAACATTGTTTTGCGATTACAAAAGCAATCGCAAAAACATCGACGTAATGCGGATTCGTCGTACAGCAGGGTAATCGTCCAGCAGGGCACAACTGCATTGTCTTTTTCATGATGTTAGCCGCCTTTTAGGAGAAAGGTGGGATTAAAATAGTTTAAATAAATAAATTCTTTTCCCCACATCACAGTTGGTGTCTTGAGTCCTTCCTGAGATGAAAACCAATGGCCCCCATCATTTCCTGTAGAAAAAAGTCCAGGCTGATGAAAACATCTATTTTGACTTTGGAAAGAATGTCAGAACCTGAATGCATTCATTTGAGGTTCACAAAGAAAACCACTACATGTGAATTTTTCTTGCATTTGTTCTGAAATATCCACAGACATTGAGAGGTGGTGGCAAGGACAGCTCTGTACAAATTTGGCAGGACCAACCTTGACTCAGGTAACTGTTCTTTCATTTTCCACCACTGTACATATCAGAATCAAGGTCAGCCTTGCCAAACTTTTTATGAAACAGTAATTGCCACAGTCTCTCAATGCCAGCATGTACGTATGCACTCAGTAGATACGTCTTGATGGCACAAAACACACAGGCATATAACCTTAAAAGAAATAGGTGTTTGTGGTATATACTCAGGTAATGCATTTCAATTGGGAAATATTCGTAATTCACCAAATAATGCCATAGTCAGATAGTTCCAAATATTTCCAAATCTGAGTTTCATAGTTCTGTAATAATGATTCCCTAATATTTGAAGTCCCAATTACTCCTATAGATTAGATATCAAAAGAACAGGTTTCTGTTTGCTAGAGGAAGAAAGGAAAATGAAACCTCTTTCTCAGGCATCCTGGAGTGACTTCTTGAGAAATGAAACTTAAAGACCCTTTGGCATGAAGGGTAGTGGGGCACAAACAACTCAGTGTCTCCAGATTGGGGTTGCCATGTATTAAGTATGCCATGCTACTGCTACACCAAAATGGTGCTCGCTCACTCAACTGTGCAATGCCCCATCCTGTTGGCACAGTTCCTGCCCACCACAGGCTATATGCTTCTCCAATTTTCCTGACGGTGCTGCCTGGGATATGTGCCCACTCCCCAGTGTGACCTGTCCTTTGCTTCCACCATGCTGCTGGCATTCCCACTGTTCTGTGTTCAGTCAGTACGTCCATTACAGTCATTTCCTAATACAGTATCTAGGCACTGCTGGCTGTTGGTGTGCCCTCTTTTTGTTTTACACAATCACTGGGAAGGTGTCAGAGGACACAGAGATTTCCCTTATAAATGATTTGCCTGTTGGTTATTAATAAGGGTTAAAATAATATGGTATTCACAAGAGTCCTAGATAACCAGAAATTCATAATTTTTAACTATGAAGTCCGAATCTGAAGTGCTATAATTACTGAATTTGAATTCCTAATCTGAACAATGATGTTAGTGCATATCCCTATTATTTGCTTGGAAACCTGGGACTGTAGCACCCTTTTATGTCTGGCCTCATCAGCCTGGATTTGGACTATGAACAGGAACTGGTTGCTGAGCGTACAAGGAGAAGGCTAACAGTGATGAGCCAAGAGTCTGTGTTGGCATATCTGTGTTTGGCATTGGTCTGCAATTGGTGCTGCCAGTGTGGCATGCTGTGGCTTGCTGCCAATGAAAGAAATCTAGTGAGAGGCATATATATGCACCAAAGTCCTTCCCATGTTGCTCCTTACTTCCTGAGTCCTTACTACCGTGGTTTCCCCAAAAATAAGACAGGGTCTTTATATTAATTTTAGCTCCAAAAATGCATTCGGGCTTATTTTCAGGGGATGTTTTAAATTTTTTTATCTACAACAATCTACATTTATTCAAATAGTCATATCATCTTCTTATGGTTGCTGCAGAATGGTGGAGGGTGGTGTTTTTTTAAAAAAACTAGGGCTTATTCTGGGGGGAGGGCTTACATTATCAGCATCCTGAAAAATCATACTAGGTCTTATTTTGGGGAGAAACAGGGTAAATGTGAACAAATGGGAAACTAAAAACAGGCAGAGAAATCACAGATGAACCTTCTGTACATATTTCCTTGGCACAAGACCAGTTTTCCCACAGAGGATAATAAATTCTGGATGGGGGGCCACTTTTCCCAAATAAGGTTTTCAGTAATCTTGTTTTCCATGTTGATGAGAGTCAGCAATTGGTCACTGAAATCATCAAAGTTTTTTGGGCTCTTTGGCCGTGTTCTGAAGATTATTCTTCCTGACGTTTCGCCAGTCTCTGTGGCCGGCATCTTCAGAGGACTGGAGTAGGAACTCTGTCCAACCATCAGTTCCTGGCCATGAAAGCCTTCGAGAATACATTAATCTTATTTGTTTAAATGTGTTTTAAACGTCAGGAAGAACAATCTTCAGAACACGGCCAAAGAGCCCGAAAAACCCACAACAACCATCAAATGTTTGAGGTCCTACAAAATTCAATGCTGTTTACTTTTGATTAAACTTTGATGATTCCAGTGACCAACTGTTGACTCTCATCAACATGGAAAACAAGATTATTGAAAACCTTATTTGGGAAAAGTGCCCCCCATCCAGAATTTATTAACCTATGTGGGAAAACTGGTCTTGTTGTTGGAAAACAACTGCCCTTGTGCCAAGGAAATATGTACAGAAGGTGGGATATAAATATTAAAAATAAATAAATAAATAAAAAATAAATATCGCAGAGTGGATTTTGAGAATAACAAATGATAGTTTATTTTGCTGAACCTGCAGGGTTTGTGAAGACTATTTTTGTGTTTTGCTTTGGCGTAAGCAGCATGACTTTGGCATATATGCAATCACTTTCAGATATCTGATGAACAATTATACTGATCATATTGAGAGCTTTTTTGCAACATTCAGTATATTTATTGCAAAAGGAATATTAATTTCTACATGAAATCAAACAAAATCAACACATGTGGAGTTATCAGCAAAAACGAACATAAAACCCCCAACCATATTTGGTGAAAACCTTTGGCACATTATGGGAAGGCAGGATTCTCTGGAAAAGATCATAATGCTGGGAAAAGTTGAAGATAGCAGGAAAAGAGGAAAACCCAATTAAAAGAAGGACTGGCTCCCTAAAGGAACCCACAGGCTTGTGGTTGTAAGGGATGAGCAAGGCTATTGAGGACAGGACATTTTGGAGATCACTCACTCATAGGGTCTCCTTAAGTCAAAGGTAACTTGACACTATGTATATAACAACAGCAAGGCTCACTGCAGTCAATGGCCAAATGATTAAGAAAAAGGGAATTTTAAAGTATGTGGGAAGAAGTTAATTCACGTGTCAATCTTTAGGAAGCAAGAGAGCAGCCAAACAAAAGAGGGAACACAGCAGGGAATCCCAGCTACCTATCTTCTATCTGTCTTACTCCCTATAGGCAGATCGTCACTTGTTCAAACATTAGTTCCTGACCAGCTGTCCTCCTCAACGATATGTGTATGTTTTCTATATGACAGCCTTGGGAATAACTTGGTGAGACCAATCATGAACATTGGCCTCTTCACAGCAAACCATATCCCTTGCATGCCTCTAACCAAGCGATTTTTATGTCAAAAAGGTTTGGTTAATATTCTGTTTGAAAACCCCGTTTGAGAACCCTAATTGTTCTCTGAAGTTCTATGGGCTTTGGCCAGTCTCTCCCAAGGTAGCTGATACAACCACATTAAATCTTCTTTTGTTTTTTCCTTTTTTAAAATTGTGGTGTAAATCATATAAAAGTGGAACACTGCAAAAAAAAAAGGCTAAAAGAACTCTAAATTAACAGGGGGAAAGATAAATATGTGGATATAAGGAAAGGGAGAACATGGCAGTGGGATGATCAATGCATAAATGTAAATTAAATACAGTGGTGCCTCACTTAACAATTGTCCCGCATTATGACAAATCAGCTTTACGACGATCTTTTTGTGATCGCAATTGCGATCGCAAAATGATGGTCTAAATGGGGGAATTTCGCTTTGCGATGATTGGTTCCCTGCTTCGGGAACTGATTCTTCACAAAACAATGTATTTTTAACAATTGATAGGCAGTTTCAAAATGGCCACTGGGTGATTAAAATGGCTCCCCGCTGTGTTTAGGGACGGATTCCTCACTATACAGACAGCGAAAATGGCAGCCGTATGGAGGATTTTCGCTGGACGGTGAGTTTTTACCCCATTGGAACACATTGAACAGGTTTCAATGCGTTTCAATGGGGTTTTTATTTTCGCTTCACGATGTTTTCATTTAGCGGGGATTTTCCTAGAACGGATTATCGTCGTTAAGCGAGGCACCACTGTAGTGACTATATCCCCAGATAAATATATTTTGCACATTCACTGAATAATAGGAAGTGAGCATTTATCTTTGCAGTGTTGCAATAGCAGTCTTTTGGTCCCAAGAAGGAAGAGAATACATTCTATTGGCCATTGATTCATTGTCAAGAAAAAGGCAGGTAATTTAAAACAATGGGTACATCTGCAAAATCCAAAGATCGCTCCAATATAAAATTGATGCAAGTAGATTAATAATCTTCCCCATTTCCAAAGAACAAAATGTAATTGGACATAACTAGGCATCAACTAAAATTTTGTTTCATGCAGTGGGACAATACTACCTTGTGCAAGCAGAACTTCCATTCTTTCCCACAAGGAGATTACTTCTTCCAAAATAGCAAGCCAGATATCACATGAAACTTCAGAAGTGGAGCAACACACTACTGGACTTGAAAAGGATTCTGGTTGTTTTATTTAAGAGACACATCAGGTATTTTACATTTCCAGCAATGAGCTAATTGTATTAAAGCCTTTACTGAAAAAAAAAAACATGTTGTTGTCTTGTATTTATGTTTTTAAGAGCCAATTAAAGACTTGGCTATTTAGGCAGGCCTTCCCTCCTGTCAATACTTGACTTTTACCTTTACTTAGTTTTTTTGTCTATTTTCACATCTTGATCAACACAAATATGTCAATTTAATTTATTCTTTTAACTGTTTTTATGAATGATTTTATTGTGACCTGCCCTGAGTAGACATTGTCTAGGAGGGTAGGATAAAAGTATAATAAATAAAAAATAAATTAAAAAATTGTATGCAGTAGGGGTTTGGAAAAGTGCTGAAAAACTAGTTATTCCCAGTTAAGGTAGGTTTTTTTTTTCTCCTGACAGCCTACTGAGGAGCTGCCAGGCCTCAAAAGAGTTCTTGCCTCCAACATAAGAATGAAATGATGGTCAGTATTCCAATGTATTGTGAAACATGTATTTGTGGGAAACTAGGGTCTTTTCCCTTTGTAAAGCTAAGAACACACACAGCAAGCACTGAACTAGCTGACTGATCAAAAATGTGCAAACGACCCCTATGAAGCTTCTGTCTTTTAAATGTCAGTGTAACAAGGTAGCAGCTAAATCTGTCTCACAATTGTGCACAAAAATCTGTCTCACAATTGTGCAAATATTGATCTTACCCATGCAAAAAGCAACAGGAAAAGATCTCACCATCGTGCAGGCTTGGAGAAAAACGTTGATGTTTCCCATTCTCAACAAGCAAGGTTTTTTATTCCTGTTGTAGAACATATTTCTGTGCTGAATAAGGCACAGCTTAAAATCCATGGATACAGTAGGTATAAAGGTTGAAGTCACAGTCTACTGATTAAGCAACAAAAAAAGTTCATTTCTTAATTAAACTGTAAGTAATTAAACTATAATAATAATCAAAATAGATTGATTAAAAGCAATTAAAACTTTAAAAGCAAACTTACTTAGTTAAAAGCCAGCATCCAGGGACTCAGTCATAGTTGTTTAAAGCCTGTTTAAAGAGGAGGGTCTTCAATTGTTGGTGGAAAGACAAAGGGCTAACCTACGCTCCCGAGGCAGAGCATACCACAACCAGGGAGCAGCCACAGAGAAGACCCTCTCTTCTGTCCCCATCAAACATGCTTACCATAGCAATGGGACTGAGAGAAAGGCCTTCCCTTCCGTTTTTAAGGACCAGGAAGGCTCAGAACAAAACATCAGATTTAAATTGCATGAAGAAAAAATCAAATAAAATCAAGAAGAGGGTGGTGCTATGTAAAGAGAGAGGTGTTGTGGAAAGCTAAACACAGAGCACATGGGGTTTAGTATTAAGTCAGAAAGAAAGAAAAAAATGTGTTAAGCCAACAATAGAATGGATATTTTGTGAGGAAGGGCTATAGGAGAAAGATAGCTCTTTTGCATGTTCTGATTCCAACTTCTTCATTTTCTCATAGCTGTGGAGTTATGAAATAAATGGCTTAAATCAAGAGAAAGAAACCTAGGTAACTGTTGCCGTGCTTTTCTTATGGAGAAAAAAAAACCTTTCTGAAGGAAATAAGTGTTTTTCCCCCTGACCTTAATAAAATATTTTAACACATCTAGAAAGAAAATTATGCTTTAAAAGGAACTTTAGAAACTATTAAACTACAATAATAGATTCCTTACAGAGATGTGAATGACAAAGTTAGAAAACAGTAGAGTTTTCTGCTGACAAAGTACACAGTGTCTATGGCAAATTACATCACTTTATATCCTATGAGATAAACTTTAAAATATGATATTTATACATTCCCAATGCACCCATAAAAAGCATATTTGATTTTGAAGGCTCTTATGTTTGTTTCCTAAATGCCAGCGTTAGGCAGTCCTTGGTTCAGCAAAATGGAAGGAAAAGTATATTTTAGGCAGTGAGAACATAATCTACCTGTTCTTTCTAAAAACATAATCTTCAGCCATGACATTATGCTTACATTTTCATTTTATGCTTACCTTCCTGTTTACAGTCATCAAGTGTAATTGCTTTTCTTCAATCAAAGGAAATGAACTTTTGTCAGAAAGAACATCTGAATTCGTAATTGCTCTCCCCCCCCTCCTCTTCTTGTGTTTCAGAAAGGTTGTTATTTTTTCCAGGTATATAAGGCACATCTGCAATTCTACACAGCAATCTGTGTGAAGAGCAGAAGACGAATTAGTAGCCAAAGTTGTTTTAAGAGTGCATCTATTGTGGAAGTAGGCCCACTTTGAAAGGAAAAACAATTTCACTGATTGGCTGAAGTGAAAATGAGGGAAACAATATTGTTTTTCCAGGTGCTCTCATGGCTTCCTCCTCCACCTTTAGTTCAAATATCTGGTCTGCCTTTACCTGCCTCCTTTTCCAGTTTCCCAGTTCCTTTCTATGTCCTGTGGTTTGGACAGGTTACCTGGCCTCAGGATTCCCTGTTTCCTGGCAAATATTGCTTGCTTTGAAAAGAGCAAATTTGAGTCTGCTTCAAATTTGGGGACTCTATGGTCCTTTGGGAATCCTCCAAATTCCCATCAGCCCTAGTCAATTACGCAAATGATAAGGCTTGATGGGGAATCATCTTTCATTAACATGGATCAGACTATGGCTCTTCATGCTGGTTAGTTAAGAGGCCAAGACCTCAGCTGATGGTCTCCCTGACAATTGTTGCTATGAATGGGCTGCCTCTTCCTGAGCCTGGCTCACTACTGCCACTGTTTTGCAGCAAACATAACTCAGCCTTCCCCCAACGTTTGCCCCTGATCTTCTCCTGCTGTCCTATGAACTTAGATATCTCTAGGACAAAGTTCAATTTAATTCCCTGGAAGCTGATGAAATTTAACACAATCCATGTTCCACATGTTCTTTCCAGTCCCAGTATTTCCACGTATTCAGGTCGTTGTTAAAGGAAGATCATGATAATGTCAACAGTCCCATGACACCGCAAGGTGGCCACTTACACGTCACCAAAAAGGACATCAGCCACCAAAAAGGAGGACAGAAATTTGATATAAAAATATATACATATGTATGCAAAATTAGAAATAATGTTATGATTAAAACAGAAATACAGTGCATTATATTTGAATTAAACAAACCTGGGTGACCTACGTATATGTGCTGGATCCACTGTCCAGATGCTCAAAGTGCATGAGTAATTCCAGGGTTTCTGATCTCACTTCTCATACTTCTTTGTCTCTTAAACTGACTTGAAATGGGCAGCCCTTCCTGTGGGGGATCTCTTCAAAAGGAAAATCATCTCTCTGGCAGCCCTTCGAAGGACTCTCCTCCTTGAGAGAAGACACGTGAACACAAAAGAGCAGACTCCATCTCTGCAGAGGTTAACCAAGTCGCCGACAAGCCGATGAGGCTTTAACAGCATGACTATGCTTTGCCCCACCCCACGGAAGGCGTGAGACCTTCAGGGTCTCATGAGACTTGTTCAAAGAGCTGGAGAACGCCCCTGGCTATATAAGGGACGTTCTCCTCACTAATCCTCCTCTTCTTTTTCTGGCACCCACCCGCCTGCCCTATACTAGTGTGAGTTTTCTGGTCGCCTTTTAGGGGCCGGATAGGAATTTTTGACCTTCATCCTGATTGGCTTTTGGATGGGGGTGTGTTTTTGCCTATCCCACACTGATAAGGGTAGTTGGCATTTTATGGTGGAAATCTGGTCGCACTGGCAGGTAGTGTGGAAAAAACAGGTATTTCTCAGTGAGTCCCACTTTAAGATCAGGTAAGCTAACAGCGCATCAGACTTCCCAGGGCTGCGAATCGTGCGATTCATCACCTGAGCAGGAAAAATGCACTGGGCCACTTCCAGACCAACAGTCATCAAGTAAAGATGGCTCGAGGTCTGAGGGTGTTTATTATCGGCCAGCCGGGTTCCTGCTGTCCTTAAGACCGCAAGAACCTGGGGCCGGGGACTCGCCCATATGATTATGGATTTATCTGTTTCCACACTACAGCAGCCCCCCCCCCCCATGCCAATTGATGGCAAAAAATATTTCTGAATGATTATCAATAAAGTGTGGCCCATGTTTTAATCCATAATACTTGTCTCACATCCTTATTCCGGGGTTATGGGAAAATAACTGCAGTGAAGATTCAGTTCATGACCTTTGTCCTGGGCTCAGGTAGCTGGCTTGAGATTGACTCAACCTTCCATCCTTCCAGGGTTGGTAAACTGAGTACCCAACTTGTGGGAATGGGGAGCAATGTTTAGTTTGCATAATTACATTGTAAACTGCCCAGAGAGTGCTCTAAGCATTATATATAAGGCAGCATATAACCAGCACACTTTTTTTTCCCTTTTTGTCCTGCCAGCTGAATAGAGAAGTTTACCAGGAATATCAATAACTTTTGTTTGTCATTTTGAAAGACACACAAAAGGCAAAGCAGCATCAAACCACTGCATACGAATCAGTTGCCAGCCAGCCACTGTAGTGAAGCTTGTGGAAATCTTAAGGGTTCTTATTTTGTTTTGTTTTGTTGTTTCACTTTATCAAGCAGTGCATACACATTGGCAGATATAATCCAGGGAGGTCACTGTGGAATCAAAGGGACTTTCTAGTTAAACAACAATTGGTAACCCTAAAACTCAGATGGGCCGGATTAATTTCCAGAGGCAGAAGGGAAATAAAATTGATCCTTCCCTGGCAGATGAGATCTGTATAATACCAAAAGTACAATGCCGTTTTTGAAGGAGAAGGCCATGTCTTTGGAATATAGGATTTTCTTTTTTTCAGAAAACATCCACTGATGTGAAACTGGGTTTCTTTCCCAATTACAGTGGGGATTATTTGGAAATAGCTTCTTTTGTGGCCTCTTTTTATGATAGCTACTCTAGTATACATCTTCCTTGAGTGTCAAGAATAGAATAACAGGATATACACTGCTTCTGTTGTGCCTGAAGCATATACTTTGTCCTTTTACTGTTCGCAATCCATTGAGAAGGCAGAAAAGCAGGAGCCTTCTCTCTGATAACCTCACACTTTCCCCCATGTAAATTGCCTTGGCTCTGTCCCTCCACCCTGCTGCCTTCTCCTCTCCCCTTCCAGCCTTTCTCACTAAGTAATTGGATCCATTTTCAGTACTGGTCCCATAGACCCTCTGCTCTAGGGATGAGAAGGGGGCTTAATACCAACTGCTTTATGCTCAGCTCCTACTGAATCGATTTTCTCCAAACAGCTTTATTTTATTTTATTCTCTGCAAGGAGGAACTCTTTTGAAGAATCTGAGAGGATGGTCCTTAAGTTGACAAGTGTATTGGGCTGGAAGACTCTGGCCATTTCTGAAGCACGCACTCTTCTTGGTCCCCCACTCCCAAATGGCTAAATATCCCATGGAATCTGTGAGGTCCTAACAGTGTATCACCCGGTCTTGATTTAGAAGTATGTCCCTGTGAAGAGGAACTGATTAAAGTGGTAGAACCTGGAAGTGAGCCGTCCCCTCAATCGTCTCGGGCAGAAGGAGGCAACACTGTTTTATATAACTTACCTGCAATGTTTCAAGATATGACTTTAGAGGGAGGTCAAGTAATTGCAGGGGTGGAGGAGAAAAAGGCTGGAGGAGAACAGCTAATAGTGGGAGGTTTCTTGATGACGACAGAGGGGGAGAAAAAGGTGGGGGGGGAAAGAAGTTGGAGCTCAGAAGAATGGGTAGTAACAGGGGAGGAAGAGAAAGAAACAGGTAGTTGGGGACAAGAAAAGGAAGAAGGACCATATATGTTCTCATTTCCAAAGAAAGAAGAAAGGGGCAACAAGATAGAGGGCGGACCCACACACGGAGCAACAGATATAGAAGTGCAGTTAGGGAAATTAGACCCACTAGGATGGATGGTGTATATCTATCTGAGAGGGAAGGGTCCTTAGAGGAAGGTGGTACGTCCGGACCCTATCCCCACTGGGGAGACACCGCATGAAAGAGAGTGGGCACGTCACCCATGTTGTGGGACTATATGTGCAGTAAGGAGCACCCCTGTGAGGAAGCCAGCTGATTGGGAGAGATTTGGGATGTCACCACTTTGAAGGTGAGAACAATACAGATGGGACTGCCTATGATGTGGGCTCATCCGCCTATGTTTAATGGTCCCATTGGACCTACAGAAGTTATTGTACACCCTTCCCCTCCTGAAGATAGTAAATGTTCAGTTAAAGATATCCCGTCTCCTGTGGTTAATTGCCTTAAAGAAGAAGAAGTGCTTAAATTCGAACAAAATCCCAATCACAGTCCCATAGATTGCAAAGCATCTGACCTCCAAGCAGTGCTATTTTCTTCCCATACCATCTTTTTATTTTTACTTCCTAAATCTTTCTGGATTGTTAGTGTGAAAATGTGCTTTATTTTATTTTATTTCTGGCATTTTTATGGCACTCCATTTAGTAGAAAAAGACTACTCTGTGGTCTTACAACACAACATAAACCCTTTCCAATCCAACCCACCCTCAACTGTAAAAATAAATGCGTAATAAGAAGTAAACTGACTAACAAATAGGATTCTCAACAAATAAATAGACTAAAAAGGACACTAAATGGTGGCAATATTGTTATCAGCAAAGGTCAAAAACATAGGTCACATAGCTAGCTGAAAGTCCTAAAACACTTTTTAGAAAGTACTAGAAAGATCTTTCCTTGCCTCACAGGGAAATGTTGGTGCCCCTGCCCACCTCTTCCTCCACTGATTCTTCTTTCAGATGTGCACGTACATACTAACTACACATGGGGACGAATAAAAAAATGAATTGCGATATTCGTTAAAAGTGCTGATTCTTTAAATATTTGTCCCTTCATATTCATCAGTTCCAGAGATCCCGACGAATATGAAGGGACGAATATTGCCTCATTTTTATTCGTATTCGTCTCCCATATGGTCTTCCCTTTCTGCCTATGACCCCTCCGATCAGCAGCCAGCCAGTCCCACAGCCACCCACCCCTACAGCCTATCCCCCACCCCTTCCTCTCCCTATTTTAGCGCTGCCATATCTGCCACCACCCAGCGTTGCCGTCATCCATCACCACCGCTGTAATTTCCAGCTGGCCTCCTCAGCCATGGCCTGCAGAAAGAGACACTGGCTGCTCTTTGCAGAGATGATGGCTGAGGCTTCATTTAGGGTAGGGAAGCTGCCCTTAAGGGAATCCAGGCTGCCCTTTGCGAAGGTGGGGGCTGCAGTTTCCCTACCCTAAATGAAGCTGCAGCCACCATCTTTGCAAAGGGCAGCCAGTGTCCCTTTCTGCAGGCTGTGGCTGTGGAGGCCAGCTGGAGACTGCGGCGGCGGCGGTCTGGCAGCGATGGTCCGGCAGTGGTAGCAATCCGGCAGTGACAGTGGTGTGGCAGCCACCACCAAGGTAGGGAAGCAACAAGGGCAGGGGGGGCAGGCCATGGGGGTCAGCTTTGTTTTTTTAGATAGCCTCTGGCTGTCTAACCCCCCCCCAATCATTAATACTAACCCTTATCACTTTATTCAGAAGCAAACCTGCCTCAAGACTCAAGGGGGTTTCCCCACATAAGCATGCACAGTGCAGGATGCAGAGGCCGCCTTGCTGATCACAAAAGAAAGTCCACACTCCATAATTATGGCAAGTGTTCAGGATAACAAGAACCCTTCCTCAAGTATGGTGCCTGAAAAGACGGGGCAGCAGCAGAGAAAGAGAAGAGACAAGAAATCTAAAATACTGCACTGTGACGGACAGGTCAGTAACCATTCCTGTCCATCACAATGGAACCTTGATATATCAACCAATGGTTGAACAGAAGAGGTGGAACTAAGGAAATATAAGAAGAATGGAAGATAGTTAAAGATCAGTTAGGGATATGAGTTTGAGTTAGGGACTTCAGTTAAGGATATCAGTTTGAGAGAAGCATTTTATGCAGTTAGGACCAGTATTGTGTTAGAGAAGAATAGAGAGATAGAGAACAAGATAAGAAATGAATAAATATCTTGATTAATATGATTATACATAAGCAAATATGAATGTTATCAAAGCACAGTTTATTGAATAAATAAAATAAGACCATCCATGATTTGATTTATATGATTTACTTATAAACACTTAAATAAACATTGTTTTATTGAATAACACTGATTTAAGAGTCATATTTGATAAAGTGAGGAATAAATCCTCTGGTGGCAGCGAAAAGGGTTGAAAAGTAAATGTCATACCCAAAAGTGAACCTGGGTTGTGTGGAAGAACAAACAGGGGAACTGGGGTTGTGTGACATGCACACTTGGTCTTTGTGTC
Source organism: Pogona vitticeps (assembly GCF_051106095.1). Classification (NCBI taxonomy): domain Eukaryota; kingdom Metazoa; phylum Chordata; class Lepidosauria; order Squamata; family Agamidae; genus Pogona; species Pogona vitticeps. Next base: position 163,598,324 of record NC_135785.1, read on the forward strand.
CCAATCTTGTCCTACCTTCATCAGAGGCTTGAAAATGAGGTCCTTTATTTGCCACAGTGGGTGAAAAGTGCAATCAGAAATGACCTGAGGCTATCCACAAGTGCAATTAATTTGAAGATTTATATAAACCACAGCAGATAAATAAGGAATAGGACCCATGAAAGCACAATATTGGAAAATCAATTAATTTCTAACACAACACAATGCAACGGTGAAATGAAAAGTACAAAACAGAAAAACCTGTATTAAAGTATCAGATGAAATTATATGCAAAATCAGGCACAGTTAGCCCTTTATAAACCACTCCATTTGCCTCATATCTTTCACGAGCCCTCTAGTTGAAGCTCACAACATTCCAGATGTTTGGTCTAAAGACTGAGAAAGAAATATAGCTACCTATCCCAATAAATGGTTTCCTGAAGATTCAGGGGACTATGCAAGAGAATTGATCCAGGATGATTTCAGATGGGGAAAATCAGAAGGAGAAAAAAAATGTAAAATAAAGTACTAAAGTCACTCTGTGTGTGTGTGTGTGTGTGTGTGTGTGTGTGTGTGTGTTTGTGTGTGTGTGTGTGTGTGTGTGTGTGTGTGTGTGAGAGAGAGAGAGAGAGAGAGAGAGAGAGAGAAAGAAAGGAAGGAAGGAAGGAAGGAAGAAGAAGAAGAAGAAGAAGAAGAAGAAGAAGAAGAAGAAGAAGAAGAAAAGGGAAGTATAGAATCTCCTAGAAGGAGTAATATAACTCATCATAAAAAGTGAAGCTTCTCTCAGAATCAAGACAAACTAAGGCCTAAAGACCACAGAGCAATTAAAATCTGCAAAAGTAAAAATTACATGGGAAAAAGTGAACTGAAAAGCATCTGCATCTGAGTGTGAATGTGAGTGTGAATGGATGTGACTCTGAGTCTGGGTGCCCTTGACCCAAGCAACAACTGCTTTTTGTTCCACTGACGCCCCTAATTTTCCTGCATTCTGGTTGCCTTTCTTACCTTCATGCCTAAAATTCAGTTCCATGTTGGCAGATGACAAGCTGGGGAAAATTGCATTGAGCCACCTTACTTTATTCCCTGAAAGCAAATTATCCCTTTGTCCTGCAGCACATGATGTGACTGTAACATCTTATCAGGATACACTCTGGGCCTGGAGCCACCAAAAGTATCCAACCTTGAAGCCTGTCCGTTATTTTCCAGCTCAGCCAGAGCCTTATTGCCAGAGCATTCATGTATCGGTCTATTTTTGCTCATTCCATTGTGCAAAAATCCAGGCTGGAAATAATTCTTAGCCCTTTCTGCCAACAGAGAACAGTCAATTGTGCTATTTATGAAACAACCCAAAGAGTTCCTTGATGCCATGCCATAGGCAGGCCATTCCGCCAGTCAGTAATCTAGCCTATACGCCATATAATGTATTTGTAGGCCAGTCAACTCCACATGTCCATATGGCTTTTGCCCAATGTACCCTTATACCTAAAGGTTGGACCTGATTAACAAGGCTTTTTTGAATTCACAGCTGAACTTCATGCTATTATGATAACATGGGAGCAAAACTTAGCTCTTTGTTCTCAGCAAAAGGTGACTATTACTGAGTTCATTCAAACACCAGCGAGTCACTTGTTCAAACCACAAATGAATAAGGGATCACTACTATCTCTGAAGGAAATCAACCCTGAATGCTCACTAGAAGGACAGATCCTGAAGCTGAGGCTCCAATACTTTGGCCATCTCATGAGAAGAGAAATCTCCCTTGAAAAGACCCTGATGTTGGGAAAGAGTGACAGCAAGAGGAGAAGGGGATGTCAGAGGACGAGATGGTTGGACAGTGTCATCGAAGCTACCAGCATGAATTTGACCAAACTCCGGGAGGCAGTGGAAGACAAGAGGGCCTGGCGTGCTCTGGTCCATGGGGCATGTAGAGTCAGATATGACTTAACGACTAAACAACAGCAACAACAATCTCTGCTTCTATCTTCCCCTTCTCCCTCCTGCCCTCTTTGAGGATACCTTGCCTGATGTGAGGATATGGTGATCTCAAAATCCTAAATACAATTTTGTGCTGGGGGGCCCAGGCAGGTGAGGTTAGCATAATGAAGCCATCACGTTAATATACAGTTAAGGCTGCAGCCTTGGTTATTTGCACAGATCAATACTGCTTAAGTTCAGGGCACATTTTAGAGTTGGAATAAAGTTGCCTGTGAGGCATTTGTATTCTGTTGTATTGTTAAGGAGATAAAAAATAAAAACAAAACAAAAAAGCACAAGCCACCAGAAGTTATGGGGCAAGATACGTAATGGAGCTGCAGCTATGGAATAGCGAGGCATCACGTAACCAGCAGAAAGCTCTGTTGCCTCGTCTAGGTGTATAACATTGCAAATGTGTGGTAGATTTGATATTTTTTTAATTTAAAAAAATCATTTCCTTGCAAATCAAAGATTCAGGGACATGATCCATCGTTTAAAAGCATTAAAATTTTGCCCATTTCAGCTGGAGAGAGTTAAGCACATGGCATTCTGACAAGATTCATGGATGTTTAAACTGCTTTAAGCTGTTCAAATTGCATCGCATCAGCACAAACATTGATACTCGGTGTGTTGTAGTAGACAAGAGCGATGGATTCAGGAGACCTGGGTTTGAATCCCCATTCAGACTTTGAAGCTTATGAAACTGGTAAAACCACTCCTTAAATATCACCTTTTAATTGAAAGCCCTGTTAGGAGCTCTGTTAAGTTGGCTTGATGGCACGTAACAAGCACAAGATGGAGCGAGAAGGAGAATGATAATATGGTGGTCATCTCCACTTTCCATGCTCTACTATGACTGAAGAAGGCTGTTGAGTTTCTTAGAAAGAATGGAGGAAAGTGTGTCAAGCAATCTCGTGTATTAAAACATTTGAGCTTCTCAAAGAGGTATAGCCGTGTGCTTGTTTCTCTGCCAGTCAAAGAGGTGTGAAAACGTTGATAGTAGAGGGATTTTAATATGTTCCCTTTAAAGGCATAAATGCTTCATTTCATGAAAAGACATGAAACATAAGTCATCTGCCAATCAAACATCACAGGCTGTAACTTCATAAAGATTGTGGAAATATCAGTCATTGTGTAAAGAAGCAGCAGGGATGGGAACGTAATGATAACAATGTGATTTCTTTTCTCTAAAGAATTTGAAAATAAGATTTAGAACCTGAAACACATCTATACCACAGAAGCCAACTGTTTTACCAATGTGAAAGAAGAGTGTGTCAACAATAAGTAGTTTTCAGTAGGATCTACCCCCAAACCAACAGAGATGTTGTGTCATTAATTTATCCTGCTAAAGCTGGCAAAGTTTAAAGATCATTGGCATTTGTGTGTGTGTGTTCATCTACCTAACCTTGTGTTGGAAATGACCAGTTTTTCTTTTGATAATTGAGGATCAATATATACAAGTGAATCATGCAAATTCCATGTATTCGATGAGGATTTTCAAAGCTTCAGAGTACAATACATGAATTAAATTTCATTATTGAAGACAATCCAAGTTGACTTTTGAATTAGAGCTAGAATAAACTTATTAACACAACTTAGGGCTGCAAAATCAATATTGGATAATGACTTTTAAAAAATATATTAGATTTTATCATGCAGAAATATATAATGTTACAAAAAAGAATCAGTCTGATTACACACTTAGGGTGACATTAAATACTTAAAAACAGCAATCAAGAAAACCTAAATCTCTCCATTCTCAAGTGACTATTGATAATATTAACCAATCAAGTTCCTCTTCTTCCCTAAATTCTTATCTTTAAATTACTGGACAATATTTTTAATTATGCATCAGTAAAAAGGTACATTTTAACATTAAACTTGTCATAAAGTTTACATAGAGAATCTGGAGACCTCCAGCACATTATTCCAAATATTTCCCTGTGTGCATTCATTGGCTGATGCCCTGTTGCACAATTATGCAAAAAGAGTAGCTGTTGGAAGCAAGCTGCTGAAGTTAAATAATCTCTAGATATTACCTGTTGCATATGCAATTTTTGCATTCTTTGCAAGAAAAAAATTAACAAGGCTAATGGTTGATCTAACTGAAATGGTTGGTTCATTAAACTTTTTTCTTTATGCATCAATAACCAAAATTGGCTACCATTGTACTCCTTTCTGAGGGTTCAAAGCTCACACCTCCTTTTGACCCCCACTTTCAGACAAACATGGCTGATTTTCTTGCTTTAATCATTCAAATTTTATTAAAGGTTCATCAAACATAACATTAACAGCATCATTCCTCTTAAATCTCTCCTTGGTCCCCAAAGGGAAGAGAAAAGGGTTTGACAATTTAATTTTATTGGTTTCATCTTCTTCAGCCCCCTTTGAATCCATTTTTATCTCAGTCTTGGATCCTGCTTGCAGGGACAGCTTCAACACAGCCCTTCCAGTCCCCTGGTGTGGGGAAAGTCTAGCCTCCTGGGGAGGGTTCCATGTCATTTGCGATCCAGTAGCCTGTTCTTTTTTCTCCACCTCTTCCTGCACTTTCCTGGATCATTCTCTCTCTCTCTCTTTCTCCTCAACAGGACGGTCATCTGGGGGTTCTACAGGTCTTAAATCTCTCTGCCTCCTCTTCCCACTCATGAGTCCATGGGTTCTGCATATTTAGCCACTCCCACCCCTCTTAAGAAGCCTGTTCCTCCATACTTTCTTCAACTATGCCTGCTTCCGCCTGTTGCTGCTCTCCCAATGACCCCTTCTCCTTAGTCTCTGCCTATTTATCTCCTCCCCCTCTCCTGGCTTCCCTTCCTCCTTCTGTTGTCTCCATCTTTTTCTCTCCAGCATCTCTTCTCCTCCAGTATGGGGTGTTACATACAGCACTGATGTTACCTGTCTGTCATGGGTTTGGAGGGAAAGTTCCATCCTATGGGGAGTGGAAGGAGGGACATCAGGGGGAGGAGCTGTACTGTATATATATGTGAAGCCTGTGTGGAGAAGTTTAGGAGAAGCTGAAGAAGAAGCTGGAGTGGGAGTCTGTGTGTCAGACAGGGTACAATTGTGTGTCAGTCAGTACCTACCTGATAGGTTCAGGTGTCTTTATGGGTAGCCAGAACTGATAGGTTCAGGGTCTGTGCTTTATTTAAAGGTGTTCTGTGTGAACCAAACTGGTGTATGTATGATTGAGACTAAGCCACGTTACTGTATCTTATTCACTTGATCATTTTATTTTCCCTGTGTGTTATTTAAATAAACCTTATTCCTTTGTTTGTTGAAAATCCATTCCTGGTCTGTGTGACTCCTTACAGGGAATGGTTGGTGGCAGCTTAGTGAAAGTGGGGCATACTCCAGTAGGTCTGGGGTTGTCACATTGATTGGTGTCCAGCGTGTGGGATACGACTGGTCCAGTTGTCCAGTGGTACAGCAAAGCCTTGGCAAGTGTGCCCAGAGCAAGGGGGGTCTAGTCAGGGACAATCTGAGAGCGCGTAGGTAATCTTCTAGGCTTACCTCACGGGGAGGTAGGCTAGTGGAAGAACGTGTAACCTCAGATTGGGGACTAGATTAGGGAGCTCTGAGGCAACCTGTTTTGGCGGGAAAAAGCTGAGGCAAAGCTGTGTGAAGTAACAGTGATCTAGCCTGTCTGCTGAGAGGCCTAGCAGAGGGGGGTGGATTCTGGCTGGCAACAGTTGCAAGTTAGTGCTGAAGGAACAGCAGCAATCTATAGAAGGCTGTTTCTGAGGCAAAGGAAAAAAAAAGTGGTCGCTTTATTTTGAGGCTTGACTTTTGAAGGCAGCCTGTTCTGGGGGGGGGGATTATGCCCTTGACTCAAAGCCAAATGGCGGAAATGGGTGAAGTGAAAGACCCACAGGTGGACCAAGGTTCTGAGGAGGAATTTGGCTCAGTGCAGGATGAGAGCACGGGAGAACAGAACCCAGAGCTCAGAAAAATGCTCCTAGCCCAACAGCATGAACTGAGGGTGAGGGAAATGGAGGAAAGATTAGAGAGAGAAAGAAGGCAATTTGAAATGGAGAGGGAGAGAGAGAAAATTGCTCTGGAAAGAGAAAGAATGGCATTTGAAAGGGAAGAGAAACAGAGACAGTTGGAGGTAGAAAAAATGGCGTTTGAGATAAGAAAATTGGAAATGATGAATCAGAATAATAATAACAATAGGGATTCTGAGGTGGGCCAATTGTCTAAAACGGACCTGAAGAAATTCCCTGTGTACCACAAGGGAGATTGCCCTGAGGTGTTCTTTTCCCTCGTGGAAAGAGCGTTTGTGGACTTCTCAGTTAGGGAAACTGAGAAGATGACCATTATGCGATCTTTAATCAGTGGCAGCCTGGCAGAAGTCTATGCAGAGATGCCAGAGGAACTGCTGAAAGACTTCGCTGAGTTTAAAAAACTGGTGTTTGCCAGACATGGGATAAATGCGGAACAGCTGAGGCAGAGATTCAGGTCACTCACAAAGAAACCAGAGCAGACTTTTACCCAAGTGGGGGCCCAACTGGTGAGGCTGCTAGAGAAATGGCTGTCTCAGGAGGGGACAGAGACCTTCCAGCAGCTCAAAGACCTGATAGCGCTGGAACAGTTTTATTCAGTCCTGCATGGGGAACTGAAGTTCCAGGTGAGGGAGAGGAAACCGAAATCTGTGGCAGAAGCGGCAGAGATCGCAGATTTTATTTCCCAAATAAGAAAGCCCTTAGGTGAGGGGAAATCGATAGGTAAACCTAAAGAAACCTACAGCAAGTACTCTCAGGGACCAGGGAAAAACCAGCAAGGGGGAGGGGCCCATGGTGAAGGGAAGCCCTCAGACATGAAACCACAAAGACCTCAGATTTTGGAGGGAAAACCAAAACAAGATGAGAAAGACTCAAAATACAGCAGAAAATGTTATTTCTGTCAAGGAAAGGGCCATCTAATCTCAGAGTGTGAGAAATTAAAGCAGCTAAAGGGAAATTTGCCTCATGATTTGAGTGGAACCAAGCCAAAAGCTGTGTTCTGTGTCCAGAAAGAGCAAAGCTCCTTGCCACTGAGGGAGCCTGTTGCCATGGCTACTCAATCTGGAACAGTTACATCTGCTGATCAGGCTGGGGAAAATGGTCCTCTTGTGGAGGTCAAGCGCTGCTTACTAGTGAGAACAGATTCGCAGTTGTTTGAAACCGCAGGGGTGGACGTAGGAATACTTGACCATCAGTATAGGGGGCTAAGGGATACTTGTTCCCAGGTGACCCTGTGCCATCCAGATATTATTCCTAGGTAGTATATAATCCCGAATGAGAGCCTAAAGGTGGGAGGGATTGAGGGACAGGTGATCTCACTGCCAGTAGCTGAGGTACCTGTGAACTTTCAAGGCTGGAGGGGAGTTTGGCGGCTAGCGATTTCATCGACTCTGCCAGCAGCCGTGCTCGTGGGAAATGACCTGGCTGAACATGTGAAACGGGTGCTAGTGATTACACGCTCACAAGCTACCACGGGGACAGTTCAGGGGGGTACTGATGAGCCCGAGACGGAAGCAGATGAGGGGAGTTCCGAAGCTGTGGTGGAAATCTTAACCACAGACAGCAAATTTGGCCAAGAGCAAAAGGCAGACGCCACTCTCCAAAAGTGTTTTGAAAAGGTGACAGACGCCCAGCTAACACCTGAAACCCCAGTGAGATTTCGTGAGGAAAAGGGAATTTTATATAGAGAGACCCTGAGGAATATCTCAAAAGGGGGAGATGGGATCCGAAGTCAGCTAGTGGTACCTGAAAAGTATCGCCCCATGATCTTACAAAGGGGGCACTCTGACATGTTTGCTGCGCACTTAGGGGTGAACAAAACACAGCAGAGAATCACACAGAATTTTTACTGGCCTGAAATAGGGAAGCAGATCAAGGAGTTCTGTAAGCAATGTGATGTGTGTCAGAGGCAGGGGAATAACCGTGACAGGACCAAAGCGAAGTTGTGCCCTTTGCCTGTGATTGACACCCCGTTCAAATGTATAGGAGTGGATATTGTGGGACCTTTGCCCAAGGCCACAAAGAGGGGGAACCGGTTCATTCTCACCATTGTGGACCATGCCACGAGGTACCCCGAAGCCATTCCCTTGACTAACATTGAAACTAACACAGTGGCAGATGCCTTGGTGGGGTATATGTCCAGGATGGGATTTGCCTCAGAAATAATCACAGATTTGGGCGCGTCGTTTACATCGAAGCTCATAAAACGGTTATCGCAAATCCGTGGAATTAAACACAAGGAAACCACTGCCTATCACCTCGAAAGTAATGGGTTAACGGAGAAGTTCAATGGGACTCTGATGCGCATGATTAGGGCTTACTTGGCAGAGAATCCAAACAATTGGGACCAGAAGCTGCAATCCCTTTTGTTTGCTTATCAATCAGTACCACAAGCCATTACCGGGTTCAGTCCGTTTGAACTTTTGTTTGGGAGAAGGGTGAAAGGGCCACTTGATTTAATCAAACAATATTGGGAGCAGATCACCCAGGATGACCCACAAGATGTTGTGACATATATAGACTCTTTAAGGAATGACCTAAAGAGAAACCTAGAGCTAGCAGCAGAGACCCTGCAAGCTCAAAAGGTCAGAAAGAAAGCTTGGGATGACCAGAAAGCCAGGGAGAGGCACTTTAACCCAGGGGAGGAAGTGCTTTGGCCTAGGCCCTGCAAAGAGAACAAACGGCAGCTGGGTAGCCCAGAAATAAAATACTTGGGTCACATAGTAGGGGGAGGAGTGATCACGAACTGCTTCTATCTAGAGGCCAAGATAGAAGCAGTTCGTGATTGGCCCAGACCCAACACCAAGAAAAAAGTCAAATCATTTCTTGGGTTGGTGGGCTACTACAGAAAGTTCATCCCGAGGTTTAGCGAGATTGCGGCTCCGCTGACCGATCTGACGAGGAAGAAGACTGATGACCGCATCCCGTGGACCAGCGACTGTGAGGAGGCGTTCCAGAGGTTGAAGGAGGCGCTCATCAATTATCCAGTGCTGCGTGCTCCAGACTTCGACCGGGAGTTCATCATCTACACCGATGCGTCTAACAGCGGGGTAGGAGCAGTTCTTTGCCAGGAGGATGAAAATGGTGACCAGCATCCAGTGTCCTACCTGAGTAGGAAACTCCAGAAAGGTGAGAGACATTTGGCAACCGTGGAAAAGGAGTGCCTGGCCATAGTATACGCGATCCAGAAGGCCAAACCTTACATCTGGGGAAGACATTTTATTCTGTGCACTGACCATTCACCACTGCAATGGTTAAAGACAATGAAAACCCACAATAGTAAACTTATGAGGTGGGCTTTAAACCTGCAAGACTATGACTTTGAAGTGAAGGTGGTCAGAGGGTCAATGAACTGTGTTGCTGACGCCTTGTCAAGAAGACCCGAAGAATGAAGACGGCGAAAGAAACCATGGACTATGTATATTGGTGACCAAAGGTTAAATGTACTTGTTTATTAAACATGCTTGGTTTGTATGAATAAAGGTAACTTGATGTATTGTAAATGTTATTGTTTAAATGCCTAATTGATATGTTTAACTTAGAGTGTAAGTATAAGTAAGTATGGTATTGGATGTTAATGTATAACTGTTTTTGTATGTTTTGGATCCAGGTTGTTTTTTGGAGAAAAGCACTTTAGCTTTCCCCCTACAAAACAACTTATAAAGAGGGGAGGTGTTACATACAGCACTGATGTTACCTGTCTGTCATGGGTTTGGAGGGAAAGTTCCATCCTATGGGGAGTGGAAGGAGGGACATCAGGGGGAGGAGCTGTACTGTATATATATGTGAAGCCTGTGTGGAGAAGTTTAGGAGAAGCTGAAGAAGAAGCTGGAGTGGGAGTCTGTGTGTCAGACAGGGTACAATTGTGTGTCAGTCAGTACCTACCTGATAGGTTCAGGTGTCTTTATGGGTAGCCAGAACTGATAGGTTCAGGGTCTGTGCTTTATTTAAAGGTGTTCTGTGTGAACCAAACTGGTGTATGTATGATTGAGACTAAGCCACGTTACTGTATCTTATTCACTTGATCATTTTATTTTCCCTGTGTGTTATTTAAATAAACCTTATTCCTTTGTTTGTTGAAAATCCATTCCTGGTCTGTGTGACTCCTTACAGGGAATGGTTGGTGGCAGCTTAGTGAAAGTGGGGCATACTCCAGTAGGTCTGGGGTTGTCACATGGGGATCCTCCCTTTCCTCTCTGCCAGTAATTCTAGGGTGGGTGACGGATACACTCTCTGTTTTCAAAGGCAGATGGGATGGCAACATTCTCTGAGTTCGTGATTCGTGATAATGCTGTTGTCACTTGGAAATGTCACATCTGTGCCTACATCCATCTTCCCTGGTCCCCGATTATATACTGTTGCCTAAACCTGTGACTAAATATTTCACTCCAGTGGACTATAATGCATAAAAGGTCATACTATGATAGATTTGTTAGTCTTTAAAGTGCCACAGTACTTTCATGGCTTTAATATATATTAAAGCGAGGTGTAATCGTGTATATGTATGTACACGATTGGTTTTTGCTCTCAGTCTATATATATATATATATATATATATATATATATATATATATATATATATACACACACACATATGTATATATATATATATGTATATATACATATGTATATGTATATATATATGTGTGTGTGTGTGTTTAGGCATCCTTCAGTCTTGAAAGACTATGGTAACATGTTTTTTATAGAAGTCTTGGAACAGCGTCTAGTGTGGCTGAGGAGGCCAATTTAAGAGTGACAATCCCTTCCACACTGAAGACAAATACAATCTGTCCCCTTTCCAGCTCCCTGATTTTGCTGCTTTTGTGACTTCCTCTTTGCCTCAGCCTGCTGGACAAGGGTGTCTTCAAAATGGGAGATGCCATGATGCAATGCCTATCTCCAGGATGAATGCTCAGATGTCAGGGTTTCCCATCTGTTGAGGTCCATTTCTAAGGCCTTCAGATCCTGCTTGCAGATGTATCGCAGCTGTGGTCTCCCTTTGGAATCCAACCATCAGCCATTCTCACAACATGCCCAAGCCAACGTAGACGTCGCTGTTTTAGTAATGTATACATGCTAAAAATTCCAGCTCATTCTAGGACTAGTCTATTTGGAACTTTGTCCTGCCAGGTGATACCAAAAATCCATCGGAGGCAACGCATATGGAATGTGTTCAGCTTCCTCTCCTGCTGTGCACAAAGGGTTCAGGACTCACTGCCATACAGGAGTGTACTCAGGACACAGGCTCTATAGACCTGGATCTTGGTATATGTCGTCAGTTTCTTATTGAGCCATACTCTCTTTGTGAGTCTAGAGAACATAGTAGCTGCTTTCCCTATGCGTTTATCCAGCTCAACATCTAGGGAGAGAGTGTCAGAGATTGTTGAGCCAAGGTACACAAAGTCATGAAAAACCTCCAATTCTTGTGTGGCGATGGTAATAGAGGGAAGTGAGTCCACACCCTGGCCCATGACTTTTGTTTACTTCAGGCTGATTGTTAGTCCAAAGTCTTGGCAGGCCTTGCTAAAACGATTCATGAATTGTTGGACGTCTTCAGGAGAGTGGGCAACAATGGCTGCATCATCAGCGAAGAGGAAGTCCCGCATGCATTTCAGTTGGACTTTGGTTTTTGCTCTCAGTCTAGAGAGATTAAAGAGCTTTCCATCTGATTTAGTCCGGAGATAGACACTTCTGTTGCAGTTCCAAAGGCATGCTTCAGCATGACAGCAAAAAAGATCCCAAAAAGGGTTGGTGTGAGGACACAGCCCTGTTTCACTCTGCTTCAGATGTCAAAGGAATCTGATGTTGAGCCATCAAAAACTACAGTGCCCTTCATATCCTCATAGAAGGACCTGATGATGTTAAGGAGTTGAGGTGGACTTCCAATCTTGGGAAGTATTCTAAAAAGGCCATCCCTGCTAACCAAATCAAAGGCCTTTGTGAGATCTATGAAAGAGTGGCTGTTGTTGTTCCCTGCATTTCTCCTGCAACTGTCTGAGGGAAAATACCATGTTGTTGGTGGATCTATCAGCCAGACCTGGAAGGGTTTCCTCAAGCACTTGGGCAAATTCCTCTGCTTTTCTTTGATCACGAGTCTTGCTGATGTCAATACGTGGTCTTCCTTCCTTTTTCGTGTGATGCAATCTCTTTGTTTGCAGTTTTACTCTACTACACACCAGGGAGTGATCAGTATCACAATCAGCACTCTGGTAACTGCGTTTGATTGTAATACTAGGAAGGCTAGAACGTCTAGTGAGGATCAAATCGAGCTGATGCCAATGCTTGGATCTTGGATGTCTCCAGGAAACTCTGTGTTGAAGCTTCGTATTAAAGAATGTGTTGCTGACACAAGACCATAAACAGCAAAACTCCAGCAAGCGTTGGCCATTTTAGTTCATCTTTCCAATGCCAAAATGGCCTAGACAAGTGGGCCAAGAATTGTGATCAGCACCAACTCTAGTGTTAAAGTCTCTGAGAATGAACAGTGCCTCTCCTTCAGGGACTTTTTTGATAGTAGCTGCCAGATCGTCATAGAATTTGTCTTTCACTTCTGTAGTGGATGACAGTGTTGGTGCATATGCACTAATGAGGGTGACCGGTCCCGCTGATGAGTGGAGCTACAGAGACAGGATTCTTTCACTCCCCACAGTAGGTGGAATCTCAGAAGAGTATTTCTGACTGCAAAGCCAACACCATATTCCCTGGTCTCATTCGATGGTTTTACCTGCCAGAAGAATGAGAAGTTTTTTTCTTTGACAGATCCCGGGTGTGGCAATCTGGTCTCTTGTAGGGCAACAATGTCCATCTGCAGTCTATTCAGTTCTACATATACATAGTCTACATATACATATATCTATGTAGACTATGTATATGTAGCCTACGTATATACAGTCTACATATACGTATATGTTAATTTGAGTAGGAATCATATTGGTGGATTTACACCCTTGCAAATTTAACAACACACCACGACCTGCTGTTTGCCATAGGGGCTGAGGGATGAGTGAATGCAGGTATATGTCTTTTTCCAACATCCATAGCTAATAGGAGCTTGCACCAGACTTACCCCTCCTGCGTCTTCAGTCCAGATAATCCCCACAATGCTATTACATTCAATAGAGAAGGAAAGATACATCTGGAGATCCAGTCATAGATTTCCCACCAAATGAATAATTTGGCCCTTAAAAGAGGCCAGGTTAGGAAATCTGTCAGCTTTACTGTCTCCTGCATTTGATTTTTATTTTATTTTAAGACTGCACAGTCTTCCCATCCTCAACATGAAGACATCTGTGCATTTTGGTAAATGCATAAAAAATGAAGTGGAATAAAACTGCTTCCCCATTTGTATCACCAACATTAATAGATAAAACTTAGTAGCATGGAGTGAACTATCTTGTACCTGCCTAATGTACAGGAAAACACAACGGCAATGATATAATTTAATGCTGGTGGGATAGCTCAGTGGTTTGGGAGTCTGGCTGTGAAGCTAGAGGTTGGGAGTTCATTTCTACACGGTCCTTCCAAGAAGAAGAACCAGACTATGTGGCCTTGGACAAGGTGCACAGTCCCGGGGCATATCCGTGCATGACTCTTAAACACAGAAAAGGCAGGTGCTATCATCTCATACAATCACAGGAAAGGCAAGTACAGCATAATGAAACTGTCAGCTCTTTGGAGGCAGGCTGTATGCAGACTCAGGGATGATGCTTAGATAATTAACTTCTAACAAGGTTGTTCCATGACATCAGGTAATGGAGAGGAGTCCATGCTCTTGAATGAAAAATGAAAGGTTAACCCTAATGGGGACCCACAAAGGGCAGCTTCACTTATTGTTTGAGCGTCGTGATAATGTCGTCTTCTAGAGTTCATTTTTCTCTTATCTCGCTTTCCACAAGCATCTACTAAAGCAGCTGCCACTTGCCAATTTTTGCTATTAATATAATATCACAAGTATGATTAAGCACTCTACTTAAAATGCTAAGATAGTAATAAGAGGGTGGAGGAGAGGGAGAGAAAGAAAATAAAACTCATTTATAGGACATACTTTGTCAGCTTCAAACTTTCCAAACTTTGTCCCTGAAGCCTTAATTATTGGATTGGCTGGCTGTTCATTCTCAAGTTCCTCAAGTTTCAATTCCAGGTATGGGGTCATTTTTGGACCATGCAAGCTTCTGAGGCATTTTGCTGTTCAAAATCTACACCACTACAAAAGAAACAGCAGATGCCTTTCTGTAGCGTGCAGTGCAAGAATTCACAGGTGCCATTCAATCCCAATTTACTACTAAAGCAAAACTAAAGGGAGCATGCTGGGTCTGATATTTGAAAAAAAGATACTCATGAAAACCCTTCTTTTTCCTGCAGACAAAGGCAACTGTACAGGGAAGCAAGACAAATTAAATGAGAAGCCATGGTTTCAACTGTAAATAATAAGAATTGGAAGTTTGTTAACTCAGGCTTTTTGTGGCTGTCTCTTTTAAGATGGATGCTTTTTTAGAAAGAAGACAGCCAAAGGGGGAACAAAAACTGCTTGCATGGGGTAGAAACCTTCCAAAGAAATTCAAGCACTTCCTGAAAGAACTAACAATTATCTGTCGGCTTTCAGAAAATTTATCCCACGAAGTCCTGTGTCAATTGGGATGAAAATGTGCGTGGGATCCCAATTATATGTTTCGTTTATTTGGTGGGTATAGCCTGGTTAAAGCACATTGTGCTCTTCTGTTCAAAGTGTTCAGATCCTGTATGAATGGAAGACTAGGTGAGCTCTCAACAAAATGGGGCACTGTGGTGGTACCTGACAACTTCTGCAGAGTACATCCCACCACGGACACCAAAACACAATGGGTTGTATGAGGTCACCTCGGTGCTCCAAAACAGCTCAAGAGAACCAAGGCCTATTATAGTTTGACCACAGCATCCTCAATGGATTCGAAGTGGTCAGAGAACGGTGCTCCTGCTTTTCATGAGGCCTTGTCCTCTTGCCAGAGACACCTGGAAGGGCTGGCAAAGTATGGAGCCTCATAGTGCCATGGTTGAACTGCAGTCTTGCAGTGGCTCTTGACTTGGGTTCAATTCCAGGTAGCTGGTTTGAGGTGGACTTAGCCTTCCATCCTTCTTGAGGTTGGTGAATTGAGTGTCCAGCTTATGGGTGGGTGGGTGGAGGCAATGTGTAGCCTGCATAATAAAATTGTAAACCACCCAGAGAGTGCTTTAAGCGCTATGGGGAGGTATACAAGCAGCACACTTTGCTTTGCTTCTATGTATTTCCACAGAATCCAGTGACTCACACTGGAGACAGGTGATAACATTCCATGGGCCAGAAGGAATGTCAAAAGAGGCATTGGTCTTTGGCAAACAGACAGATGAACATACATTGGGGGATGTGAAATCACTGAGCAAGAAGGAATGGAAGAAGAAGGAGAAGGAGTGTTCTGAAGCTCACACGTTTTCCATAAAAATTGTTACAGTGAGAGAAAATGGACATTGAGTTCTTTCGTCATGGAACTGGAAGCAACCCTGAGTTGCCTCCAGTTCATCACTATGTCTAACATCCGCCTGAGGAATTGTAATTCCATACTAGTATAATTTTGCCTTACTAAATTCTTGAGCAGTGACTGACTGTCTCTTCCTTTACCTGGTTTTTGTTCCCCCATGTGTTTGTTTTCTGTATATTCAATGCTGCTCCATCTTTACACAAATACTGAGCAGCAAAAATGCACTGCAGGGAGACTCTATTCTCTGTAACCTAAGATGGAGGATGTCATTAAACAAATAGGCAATCAGGTTGTTTTGTTACATTAGATCAACTTGTGTGCTAAAACCCTTGCTTCTAAAGCTGAGGTATATAGTGTTTTTTTTACAATTTATCTTCCCCATCTGACTTCTGAAACCACCTAAGATGCACCAATACAATTTGGAAACATAAAACAGTCTTAGCTTTAAGCATACGTGGCTTCTGTATCAGAAAGGCCATAAATACAGACTGATCTACAACATTCCTCACTCCTATCAGGGCTAGATGTTTTCAGTTTAACATTATTCTCGCTTGTTCTGTATTTAAATGCCTTTGTGTGTGGTTTTTTTTAAAAAAAATATTTCTGCAGCTTATCTTCTGTAGACAGAAGTCTCTACCCTTATCTCATTAGATGCAGGAGTAGCTAGTATATTATTCTGATGACAGAATAACTTCCTTCCAACTCTTAGGACCTATAATGCATAATTTAAATTGGTAACTACACAAAAGGCCTTTCAAAATAATTTCCTCATCAATACATTAGTCTCAGTAAGGCTTTGAAGAGTCAATCGTGCTAACAAGAACTACATATTAAGGGACATTTATTTAGCACTTTCTCCTTGTGTTTCAGTTTAACGATTTGCACTTTTAGGAATATGTTAACCAGTGCTCCTGTTCACAAGGTTGCTTCCCTCACCCAAACAACCAACCACTGAATAATGGAAGATAAGTTCCCCTTAGAATGTGATGATGTGAATCAGACTTAGACTAGCCAAATACTGAGTTATTTAGAAAACAATACCTTTCTATTTCTATGTTTTCTATAGCTACAGTATATCACAGAAGTGGGTACATCCCCTCACATTTTGTTAAACATTTTAGTATATCTTTTCATGTGACAACACTGAAGAAATGAAACTTGGCTACAATGTAAAGCAGTGAGTATACAGCTTGTACAACAGCTTGTATAACAGAGTAAATGTGCTGTCCCTTCAAAATAACGCAACACACAGCCATTAATGGCTAAACCACTGGCAACAAAAGTGAGTACACCCCTAAGTGACAAGGTCCAAATTGGACCCAAGTAGCCATTTCCCCTCCCTGGCGTCATGAGACCTGTCAGTGTCACAAGTGAAGGGGGAGCAGGTGTTATCGCTCTCACTCTCTCAGACTGGTCACTGGAAGTTCCACATGGCACCTCATGGTCATGAACCAACTATCTGAAAAAATAAATTGTTGTTCTACATAAAGATGGCCTAGGCTATACGAAGATTGCCAAAACCCTGAAATTGAGCTGCAGCACAGTGGCCAGGACCATACAGCAGTTTAACAGGACAGGTTCCACTCAGAACAGGCCTTCCCATGGTCAACCAAAGAAGTGGAGTGCCCATGCTCAGTGTCATATCCAGAGATTGGCTTTGGGAAACAGACGTATGAGTGCTGCCAGTATTGCTGCAGAGGTTGAATGGTTGGGGGGTCAGCCTGTCAGTGCTCAGACCATACGCTGCACACTGCATCAAATTAGTCTCTCCAGGGCTGTTGTCCCAGAAGGAAGCCTCTTCTAAAGATGATGCACAAGAAAGCCCACATATGGTTTGCTGCAGACAAGCAGACTAAGGACATGGATTTCTGGAACCATGTCATGTGGTCCGGTGAGACCAAGATAAACTTATCTGGTGTCAAGTGTGTGTGGTGGCAACCAGGTGAGGAGTACAAATACAAGTGTTTTGTGCCTACAGTCAAGCATGGTGGTGGGAGTGTCATGGTCTGGGGCTGCATGAGTGCTGCCAGCACTGGGGAGCTACAGTTCATTGAGGGAACCATAAATGCCAACATGTACTGTGACATACTGAAGCAGAGCATGATCCCCTCCCTTCGGAGACTGAGTCACAGGGCACTATTCCAACATACACCTCCAAAATGACCACTGCCTTGCAAAGGAAGCTGAGGGTAAAAGTGATAGACTGGCCAAGCATGTCCCCAGACCTGAAACAGAAGGCATCCTGAAACAGAAGGTGGAGGTGCACAAGGTCTCTAACATCCACCAGCTTCGTGATATCATCATGGAGAAGAGGACTCCAGTGGCAACCTGTGAAGCTCTGGTGATCCCAAGAGGGTTAAGGCAGTGCTGGAAAATAATAGTGGCCACCCAAAATATCGACACTTTGTGCCCAATTTGGACCTTGTCACTTAGGGGTTTACTCACTTTTGTTGCCAACGGTTTAGACATTAATGGCTGTGTGTTGTGTTATTTTGAGGGGACAACACATTTACTCTGTTATACAAGCTGTTGTACAAGCTGTATAAGTGCTTTACATTGTAGCCAATTTTCATTTCTTCAGTGTTGTCACATGAAAAGATATACTAAAATATTTATGAAATGTGACGGGGTGTACTCACTTCTGTGATATACTGTACTGTATGTGAGCTCTGCCTATGTCTATGAGTCACCCAATTCCACAAATCACCAGCTTAACCCACTCTAAGGCTAACCATGCCAGCTTCAGGTTCCTGAAACATTCTGGCATCCAGAATCCTTTCAGCAGAGTCTGGAAATAGACAGGGCTTCTGGAGAGGACAGTGGCTGGCTACAGTGGTGCCTAGCCAGCCCCTGGAGCAAGTACTGTGCCTTCAAACCTGTGAACCTTTGCCCCCTCCTCCCTCTATTCTCAATAGGAGTGCTCCCGAGGCACCTTCCTCCCCCTCCATCATAATCTCACCTTCCCTGGGTCAGACCAGTGTCAAGATGGAATGTGGAGGCATGAAAGGTGGCAGTTGTGCCCTTAACAAGGTTGTGCCTTGGGCCAACCATCTCTCTGCCCCCACACACCCACACTATACCACTGTTTGGCTATGGAATGCATTGGGCTTTGTGTTAGTTAGAATGGCCCTTCCTTTGATATACAAAGGCTTTCAGATGTGAATAAATTTTACCTCACTCATGTGGTTAAATCCAAGAATGGTGGAACTCCTGAGTGTGCTCCCTGATATAATACATCCCTACAACCCAATGAGGGAGCAGTTGGCCACTCTAGGCCTATAAAGGGAGCATCTGATAGCAACAGGGAGGAGGGGTCCTTTAAATAACTCTCTTCCTCAGACAGCTTCATCTGGATTCATTGTAAAACTATGAACCTATGGACTGACTAGAAAAGTTGGCCAACTAGTGAATGAAACAATACTGTGGGATTCAAGCACAGTTATACATGTAATTCAGTTTAATTGAATTAATCTATTTGAAAAAAACTACATATCTCAAAGGTGAATCATAATGATTCCTTCAGTATTCTTGCCAAATTTCAAGCATCTAGGTTCATGGTCTCAGATCTGTCTGAAAGAAAAAGAAAAATATTCCTTTATTACTATAGATAGAAGAAGGTACTTACTGAGAGAAAAATAGCTTTCACACATTGGGTTTTAAAGCTATGAATATTGAAGAATTCTGAGTCTTTAAATTACCTCACAATTTAAATATAATTCCCAGAGTTCCTTTAAGTCGACTGGGATTAAATTTTTAAAATTATTTGCTTTTGTGTGAAATGCTGATCAAAACTGTGGTTGTGGGCAGTTTCTCAATCAACACTACACAGAAAGAGAACATTTTAAATAATTTAATCTAAGTTATTCAGTGCATCAGCAATGGTCTGGCACATGCAAAAACAATAATTTCATTCTCCTTATTTCTCTACAAGGGGCAGGGGAAGTGTTCAACTGACAGCGGAAGGGGCCAACAGGTTACTTGAGGCTGATATGCCATTTGAATGTGAAGCTCACACCAAAGGGTATATTGCTCTTCCAGGCAACTTCAAGTGACCCTATTTAGACTTCATCAGACCTCACCAAAAGAGCCAGATAGATGTGCCCTTAATGAGGCTATTGTGGCCATGGCTTTACGCAAACATGGAAGCTACAGTACAAGCCCTGAACCCAGCATTGACTCCCAGTAGGATATCTCCGTTGAGTACAATCCATGCCATTACATCCAAAACATTTTCAGAACAAGAAGGATTTTGCAGGATAAAAAGAATATTTTTAAAGGTAGAAAAAAATTAAATGGTTTTTGAAAGCCATGTTTGTAATATTTGTAAGTGGAGATGCATACGGGATCTCTGGTGTCTAAAAGGGTGCCTTTTGATTTACTATAAGGAAGATGTTGAATATTTATTTTATTCTTGTACCTAGCATCAGTTTATGTTGCTTTTATGTTGCAGTGATTGTACTCAGCTGGTCTACAAAGCAATATTATAGCTTGGGTTTATTCTTTCAGGGACTAGGGAGAGAACACTCTATTTTTCTCTAAAAAGGTGGGAGTTTATGGCAGATGGAGAAGAAAATGCTAGGGATGGAATATTTTAAAGAATACATTCTCCACCACCACCTTCAGCAGGTAAAAAGGTATTTGCCAGATGAAAGGAAAATGTCCATTTTCTAATGCAGTCCTTTCTGAGTAAGTGAAGAGAAATGAGAAATGCAGTGCAAGCCAAGGGCCATGCCTGAAGCGGTGAGTCCCGAATATTTCAATTTACCTACAGATCTGTCATCTAGGTATTCCAGCCACTGAACTTTTTCAAGTGAAAGTTTAATTCAAGAGACAAATGACCTAGCAGCTCAAACTCAACCCAGGAACTTCATCAGATTGCATTTTTCCTTTTTGTGTCTCTCTCTATAAAAAAAGACAAGGAAAAAAACACACACACCATCAGCACAGCTGCTCCAATCCAGAAAAGGCCATGGGTGAGCCTCTCTTCTGGCACCAGTTCTCAGGGCAAGGGGGTTGAAAAAGAGGGGGGGGCATAGCCTGTCTCAAAAAGGGGACATCTTGAATCTAGCTCAGAAAAGGGCATAGGTATCCTTAACTGGCGGTCTGCTTGGTTTATTTTCTTGGCATCCCTGCCTTTATGCTGTATCACAACTTGTTTTTAAAGGTGGCCAGGAGTTCCATAAGCTGATTTTGGAAGGTGTTGACAAGGCCAGATGTTGCTTGGGTGCACAGAACTAGTTAAAAATGACAATCAGCATGTATGTATGGCAGTATTCGGAGCATTTAGAGAGCTCTGCATAAATTACACCAATCATCCTTATGCTATTCTGCTCCCTGTTCTTAGGATTGCTGATGTTACTACCTTCCCTTTCATACCTTTCTCTCATCCCACCAAGGAGAAGGTGTCTTCCGTATTTTCTTAAAATGAAGTTTGGCCATGATTCCTTTCTTAGAAAAAAAAAGTGTGGACATGATTCCTTAATGCTTAGGTAACCATTTCGAGTTTTAAAGGGTGAATCTGCAAGTTGACATTGTTCCTGCATCTATTGCATGCTTACTCACTAACATATATTAAGGGAAGTTACTCCCACATAAATGTGTATAGAATAGGATTGCCTTCTCAAGCTGAGAGAATTGTCTGGCCCAAGGCCATCCAGTGAGCTCCATGAGTGAGTGGGGGTTTGAACCCATGACTCTGTGTCCCTAGTCTTAACACACTGAGCTTTGCATCAGATTTGTTTTCAAGCTCCAAATCAATAGGTTAATCGGGATTTCATACCCACCTATTTTGTCTCTCTGACCTGCCCTCCCCCCATTACTAACTTTTCCTACCTGTTAGCACAATGTGTTACATTACTTCATTCTTAAAAATGACAAAACAACAACAACAAAACCCCCAAGGGATCTTTGTTGTTAAGTAGGGGCATAGTGTGGGATATCACATAATTTCCTACATATACATCAGATTTAAATGACAAAGGCAGCTACGTTGGCATAGCAGAAAAGCAGAAATTAACTCTGTCTCTTTATATATCTCACTATTTTTAGCTCAAGGTACAATGGAACAGAAGCAAAACTTTTTGGATAAATACGTAAGATGCTCTTCCTGACAAGCCTAATAATTTTTAACCTCTTGAACAAGCATGGAAATGCCAGAGGAGTTGGCAGAAACTAGTGACAAGAAATTTAACACAGCAGTTCAGGTTTTCTGAAAGATCAAACCCTCTCTGCCAGTGCCTTTCTTTATAAAAATGCTGCACTTTTGACTGTCAAATATTATCCAGTTAAAGCACCACTGCTTGCCTGTGGTAAACTGTTGCAATGAATAACTACAGAGTGAGCCATAGAATACCTGAATTTTGGAGGTGGGAGATCTTTTAGAGGTTTAGACCAGCCATTGCCCTCCCTCCCAACCCCGGAATAAAGATGCGAGACAATGATATGGGTTAAATATGGGCCACACTTTATTTATATAAATTTAGGTTCAAATTTTTGCCATCCTTTGGCAAAAGGAGGGGGTCTGCTGTAGTGCGGAAACCGGTTAAATGTCAGGGGTATCCAAATACCCCTTGATCAACAAATGGGTGAGTCCCTGGCCCCAGGTTCCAGCGGTCTTAAAGACAGCAGGAACTCAACTGGCCGCTAATAAACACTCCCAGACCTCAAGCCATCTTTAGCTGATGACTGTTGGTCCGAAAGTGGCCCAGCACATCTTCTCCCCACAGGCACTGTAATTCCACGATCTGCAGTGCTGGGAGGTCAGATGCGCTGTTGGCTTACCTGAAATTACAGTGGGACACACCAGAAATACCTCTTTTTCCTGCACTACCTGCCACAGCATAGGGATTAACCTAGCTATGTCCCATGCCCACCACAGAGCCTTTCGAGCTCGACCAGCAGGCCCCCTCTAATGTCTTCTAAAAAGACATCCAGACCTGCATCTGAAAGGTGGACACCATCACTCCTGAACAATTCAGGCTTCTCCAATTGGATCCTATGGTGACTTAGCACTGATTTGAGGCCGCCACTGCAGACACCTCTGTCTATTAACGCCCCGCCGGGCCTTGTTAACATTGCAAATATTCCTGGTGCCTCGCCAGGCTAACCGAGGAATGATCATGGACCACACAATCTGCATCGCAGGATATCTGATTTAAGGTCACGCAGAATGTCCAGGATCAAAGCCTTACCCAACAGTTTAGGCAAATCATTGCCTCCAAGGTGAACTACCGGCATGTATGGTGGGAAGTGGCCGAATGCCGTCATCCTGCCCAGTTGAATCCACTGCATGCCACACATCCCCCTCCAGTAATGTGCGCGTGGACTCCAAGCCTTAGATCGCTCCCCCATGGGGATGTGGCAGCATAGCGCTCTGCCCAATAAATGTAGCTATGGTCGACGATCACTATGTGCTTTCGACCTCCAGACCCTAGAGGACCTGCAAAGACATAAGCCAGGCCCCTGCCTACACGTTAGGTAGGGTTCTAATGCACCTTAGGTAACTTGAAGACAACCACCGGCTTAACTGCTAAACTTGGTCTGGGCTATATCCTAGGGCAGCTGCAGTGGATGCTGTTCCAATCCAAATGAATGGGTGCCAAATCTTATGCCCTTAACACCTACCCTATCCAGAGCTAAGTCTGTCAATTTCCAAAACTGAAATTTAGTCAAAGGTGACTTATCAGTGTGTTGGAAAAAATACCCTGCGTCTTGCCCCCTGGATTCTAGGTACACCTGCATGGCCATGACTGGACATGTGTGTTTTATACTGCATTGCCCCAAAACCAGCTGCTTCCCTTTGCCTGATTAATTGGCCTTGGATTGCCTAATCATAATTAATAATCTTCCATTCTGGACTTTAACACCCTGCCACTGTAAGGCTAACCTAGATGTGTCTGCCTTCTCTCCAGCTACCAGTTCACTAATCCTGAGGGTGCCGAAAAATGCTATTAAGGAAGCTGCGTTAAATAATACCTCTTCATATTTGTCCCTACAAAAGATCGCCCATTGCTCGCATATGAGCTCCAACAGGGGAGGGGAAATGGGCATCCTAGTGTCCAACACTCTCCCCCTCTCCTTAAACCAACCCTCTAACATTTTCCTAATTCCATAGTCCCCAGAAAAATCCCTATATCCATTTATCTTTGCGTGGAAAGCCAGAGCTGACAGCCTCCCTTGGATAGTGCCCGGCGCCAGCCCTTTCCTGTTAAGATACACTATGAATTGTTGTAAATGCTATACTGGAACCAGCCAAACCGGCTCCAGCTTAACCATTTTCCTAAACTCCTGAAACTCTGAGTAACACTTCCTTGTCCTTGGTGCCAGGGCCAAACTTATTGCTCTGGATGCACCTTCACGCCAATCTGCCAGACCTCCGGAGGAAGAACTTCTAGCAGCTCCCTGGCTCCTGGGTCTAGCTCCCTGAATCATTTGATATGTTTGTTGTGATAGAGTGTCAGCTGTCCTATTGTCTATGCCTGGCACATGCTGGGCATGCACCAATATATTAAACTGCAATGCCCATAATGTAAGAGCCCTGACCAACTTCATGACCCATTCAGATTGCAATGTGAGGTTGTTTATTATATTGTCACACCAGAAACAGACCACTGAATTCGACCATTCTTCACCCCAAAGCCATGAGGCACCCAAGATTGGAAAAAAATCCAAAAATGTCAAGTCCTTTGTTATGCCTTTTTGGTGCCATTCCTCTGGCCCTACTCCTGCACACCACCTACCTCGGGAATAAATTCTGAATCCCAGTGCTCCTGAAGCATCCGAGTGCACTTGGAAGTCTGCCTTCAAATCTATCTCGCTTCTCCAGAAAGAAATTCCATTGAATTCCTCCAAGAGGACTCCATACTAGATCTTCCCTCATGCCTCGGGTTATTCTGGTTCTGTACAATGGTTTGCGTAGACCCTTCATGGCACCGCAAAGGCACTGGAGAAATGCTTGGCCCGGAGCCACTACTCAACAGGCAAATTTTAGATGCCCAACTATTTCCTGTAACTCTTTAAATGATATTTTCCTCTTGCTTACTAATGACGCTAACCTGGCCCTAAGATCTACCAATCTGATATGAGGCAGCTTTGAAGTTTGCTGCATCGGCTCCAGCCGCCTGACGGACGGTTTTACCGGCCTGGAAAGGGCGCGGCTGGTTTTTGCCCACCAGCCCGGATTGGTGCGAGACAGGTCCCGTTACGTCTTGAGGGGTGGGCGGGGAAGCGCTAATATTTAAGGAAGTGCTTCCCCGCACTCGCCCTCTTTCCTTTTTCGGGCACCCACCCGCCCTGCCTATTTCTAGTGTGATTTTTGGTCACCAGTTTTGGGGCCGGATAGGAATTTTTGACCTTCATCCTGATTGGCCCTTGGATGGGGGGATTTTTCGCCTATCCCACACTGGAGAAGGG
Organism: Pogona vitticeps; assembly: GCF_051106095.1. Taxonomy (NCBI): domain Eukaryota; kingdom Metazoa; phylum Chordata; class Lepidosauria; order Squamata; family Agamidae; genus Pogona; species Pogona vitticeps. The sequence goes on from NC_135785.1 coordinate 163,623,177, forward strand.
TTTGTTGGCTATTTGTTGGTAACTTCGGTCACACTGGCGGGTAGTGCGGAAAAAACAGGTGTTTTCGGTGTGTCCCAATTGTAATTTCAGGTAAACCAACAGCGCATCCAACCTCCCGACTCTGCGGATCGTGCGATTACAGGTGCGGGAAGGATACACTGGGCCACTTCCGGACCAACAGTCATCAAGTAAAGATGTCTTGAGGTCTGGGGGTGTTTAATTAGCGGCTTGCCGGGTTCCTGCTGTCTGGTAGACTGCTGGAACCTGGGGCCGGGGACTTGCCCTATTGATGATCAAGGGGTATTGGTTACCCCTACCTGTCGCCTTTTCCGCACTACAGCAGGCACCTTATATTTGGCCATTTGTTTGGCAATTTCAATTTCAATTTGATTTTCAATAAAGTGTGGCCCGTATTTAATCCAATGCTGTTGTCTCGCGTCTTTATTCCGGGATTGGGTGGGCAAGTATCCTATGCCCAGAAAGGTGAGGCATGTGGCAGGTCCGTCTGTCTTCTCCTCAGCTAAGGGCAGCCCAATCTCTTTTGCCAGAGCCTGGAATGTATGTAATATGAATTTGCAATCACCTGAATTCCTTTTCCCACAAAAAAGGAAGTCATCAAGATAATGGGCAGTAGAGTTACGGTGTGTTCTTTGCCTAATCTTCCATTCTATGAAAGTACTGGATTTTTTGAAAGCAGCGCACAACACCGAGCAGCCCATGGGTAAAACCCTGTCTATGTAATATGAACCCTGGAAATGAAAACCCAATAGGTTGAAATCAAGGGGCTGAATGGGCAAAATTCTGAACGCTGATTTAACATCACATTTTTCCATCTCAGTCCCTATGCTGGATTGCCTGACCATCCTTACTGCCTCATCGAATGAGGTACCTAACCGTGCATAATTCGGGAGGGATAGCATCATTAACTGACATTCCCTCCAGAAAGGACAAGTGATGATTAGGCGGAACTTGCCCAGGGACTTCTTGGGAATGATACCCAAAGGGGAAACACTCATGTTCTCCATGGGTGATGTTGGAAAAGGTCCAAGGACCCTTGCTTCCTTCACTTCCTTGTCAATCTTATTCTGGACAATGGTTTCCATGTCAGATATTGATTGGAGGTTATGCACTGTAAACACTTTGCGTTCTCCTACAGCCGGGATTCTAAAATCGTACCTAAAGCCATCTAATAAATACCTGGCATCTTCTTTGCAGGGGTATAACCTTAACCATTCTGCTAAAACCCTAATCTTAATTGGGCTGGGCCCCTTTTCAAGGGGTATCCCCGTCACTGGTAGGCTTTTTGCTGCCCCCTGCACCTTTTATTCTGCTGCTGGGCACCTGCTTTAAAGCAGGAGGAATTTGAATGTTGCCCACTGCAGGCAATGCACTATGCCTGAATCTACAAGGCCTCCTCATGCAAAACCCTTTGGAATTACAGTATATTCAAAGCAAGGCATGTGGGGTTGAACCGTCTGCCCCGCACCAGGGTGGGGAATTTGGGTAGTGGCCATTTTTCTATTCAGGTGCCCACTGTCAAATCTGTCACCCGTGTTTGGCCTGACAGGAGTCATGTGCTGTAACCACAGACCCGGTTGGGGTTCATCCCAACGCATGTTGGGATGAATGGCGCTCCACATGTGGAAAGCTTGATCATATTGCAACCAAGCCTGGCCAGCAAAATCTGTGTAAGCCCTATATATGATATCAAGGTATTGGAAAAGGGCTTGCGCTCTCCAGGGCTGGGCCTTCACTATAACTCCTGCATATATCAATGTCGCATCCCCCTAGTATCCCTTGTTTGTTCTTCCCAAACACAGGTCCACCCTCAGGATGTGTTGTGTCTTTTTACGCTGCTGCCAGTGGATCTAGTCCACAGTATACCAAATATATCTCAGACCCGTGCTGCCAGTATAACAGGTTTATTGATCATATAGTTGGTATGTAAATCACGGATGTAAATCACAGTTGTTGAGGATCATTCATTAAATTGGATTTGATTACACATTTACTTGTATGGGTTTTATTCACAGTGACCTCTTTAACAATATTCTTTAATCATCTATCTATTCTCTATTCCTTTTTAACTCTTTCCTATTCTCTACAACTTTCCACTCTGTCTTAAATCTCTCAATTCAAAGTCCTCACTCTCTCACCTCCATACCCTCTCTCTCTAGCTGTCCCGCTAACTCCCCAACTGTCAGTCTAATTCCACCCCTCCTGTCCTATCAGAGGCTCCTGCCCTTGAGCTCCATATGATGGACAGGAGTGATGTGGGCATTCTGCCACAATCAAGAACCCAGGAAGCCAGTTAGAATATGTCCTTTCTGGCTTCTTCCTATGCTTTTTTTTCTCTTTTTCATCCTCTTTATCTAATTCTTTCTTATCCACAACTCTAAGTAGGTCGAATACGTCCACATATTTGCCCTTTTTCTTTAGTAGCGGGGGTTAAGTGATCCCCAAGATGGATATGGTCAAGCCCCTACATAAGTACATTGTTGGTTTGTGTCTACGTGGAAGGGGCAGCATAAACTGCGGATTAGCATATGGCCATGGCATGTTGGTCAACTGTGTATTCAGTGTGTTGTAGGATGTGGGTGTAGGATAAATGAATGAAGTGCTGCCAGCCCAAGGCCATGCAGGAGTAGCTGTGTGAGTGCTATGTGTCATAGCAGGCTCACCATGCAATGTTGTAGCCCTGTAAGGGTCATCCAAAGGATGTGGTGTAGTGAAGTTCACTTTCTCCACCTCATCCTGTCCTTCTTGGTAAGCAGATGACAGTTCTGACATCCCCGGAGTCAAAGACCTTCACTTTTCTGTGCTTCAGGCTCCCGGGGTCACAGAGGCCCCATCAGCATCGCGCCTAGATGGAACTTCATGGACCTGGGCAGACTCAAGAGCAGTAAACCTGGCCATTAGGTCCTGAGCCATTACCTTTAATTTAGTCTTACGATGGCTTTTTGTCTCCCTGGCTGGTTTGTATGGTAAAACCTCACGCAGCTGAGGAGACTGCCTTGCCTTCCTTTGGGCCTCTAGGGCCAAAATTTTCTCTTGCAGCTCCTGCCACACTGGCCAGGACTCTTTGTCAGATGATGATTGTGGAGGAGACACCTGAGGGGCTGGCCATTTCTTGGCAGCCTGTTTCCCCTTCTCGGTGCCCTGCCCCTTCCCCAATATCATCATTGCCTTAAGTTATATATTAGCCAAGTGGTATGCAAGGGTACTAGTTCTAACCCAAGTGGCAGCTCAAGAAATTCTAGATGTAAACTAGCCACTAATCCATGGCCAGAATATTGCTTATAAACTTATAAGCAATATTCTGGCTTATAAATCATTTTTTAAATTTTTTAATTAATGTTATTTATTATTTATTTATTATTTATTATTTTTGTTGTAACTAACCTACTTTCTAATTTCCTTTCACCCCCCCCCTTTTCTACTTTAACTTATTTGCAATTTCTTTTTTTTTCCTGTCGCACACATTGCTGGTAGACCGTCCGGCCCACCAGCCAAAGTTGTTTCCAACTGTTAGTATTTGAATGCAAGGGGGGGAGGGGATCGGCATGCATTTGACTGGCTAAAAACAAAACAAAACAAACAAACAAACAAAAATGGATTCCTTTGCCTTGAAAATTAAAACTCCTCCGGAAAGGCAAGTAAAAATTCAAAAAGCAAATGAAATGTTCAGTAATGTGATCTAAGTTAAGTTAAAACCTTCTGCAAAAGTAAAACAATACTAACACCCGATTAAAATACTGTTCTCCGCTCTCCGGTCTATCCTCTTTAAAACCAACCACATGCTCTGTTAGCTGGTTTTTATTAGTACCAAACCCTTATCCTTCCTTTCCCGCTACCTGCCTCTTTCCCTATTTATTAATGGTTTATATCTTTATAGTTTTTTTAAAAAAACAACACTTGAAAAGTCTGTTTTAGGAAAAGTAGTCTGGGAAGGAATTTATTAGGAAAAACTCTGTCTTGACAGCTCTCTCTCTCACTCTGTGTGTGTGTGTGTGTGTGTGTGTGTGTGTGTGTGTGTGTGTGTGTGTGTGAGAGAGAGAGAGAGAGAGAGAGAGAGAGAGAGAGAGAGTGTCTGTAAAAAAGTTAATTTGATCTTTGTCTCCCAACAGCTGCCATCTGACGTCTTTAAAAAAAAATTCAAGGCGGACTGTTGGTGTGTTGGTATGCTTCTGTCAAATAGGGCTTGACATATTTGAGGACTGGAAAGGGAAAGGGAGAAGGGGGTTGTTCAGAGAAGTTGAAAGAGAAAGCTGAAGCCTGGTAGGGAGATTCATCTTCCCTCCTTCTGGCAGAAGTGGATAGTCAATTGTGAGCTACATACATACATACATACATACATACATACATACATACATACATACATACATACATACATACATACATACATACATACATACATACATACATACATACATACATACATACATACATACATACATACATACATACATACATACATGGTGATTTAGAAAGGGTGAAGTTGCCACAGGATGCTGCAAAAAATTTCCCCTCCTTGATTTGGTTCCAAAGCCTCGGTAATATGCTATTTTCTCCTTGTTAGACGTCTAGACCTTGTTCAGACCACTGTGTATATGCAGTGTACTGTATGTTCAAGCTGTATGTTTTCCTCATACGATTTATTAACATACACCTTAACAAAAACACACTGATTAAGTCTTAAAGTACAAATTTGTTCCACTTCTATACATGTGTGTGTATTTACTTATCTATTTATCTATATTGGTTTGGATTAAGACTAAATAATGCTCAAAGTACCTTGAAATGAACAGAACATAAGTTAATCAAGACAAAATTAAATTCTATTGGTTGAAAGGAGCCTGCTCTAAGCATGACTTAGATTTCTCAAATGTACATTGTAAGCTGAAATCTACTGCAGTACGTATCCACATGTCGTAAAAAATAAAGTATGTTATTTTCTTTGGAGATATCGTTTTATTCATATATAAATTGATGTAAATTCAATCAATGAATTAAGCCATTCATGGAATAAATAGTATTTAATCAGGTGGTAGCCCTAATAAGATCCCATTAGAAACATTTCTCCATGTGGTTACAAGCAAGTATGTGGCAGAGGATGTGAAAGACTGAACACATGTGAAAAAGCAACATTTTGTTTGAATCACATTTTTCTGTGTAGAGGATTCTTGGATTCTTTATTCTGCAAATGGTTGCACGGTGCCTTCTGGGGTTCCCCTCACTGCCTATTTGCCTTTTTCCACAGGCATCTGCAGCTCTGGGTTGGATCTTCAAGATCAGAAGTTGCAAATACTGTTTATTTATAGCAATGCCTGACTTTTCAACTGAACATATTAGATTTTAAAAGTAACATAACAATGGCGGCTAAGGTCATTATTACTTCCTTAGCATAACAAGTAATGTTTAGTTATTGCTCCTAAAAATTTGCTCTTGGGGAGTCAAGCTGGTTGATTTGTGGGCAAATTGTGTATTTTTAATTGCTTTTTAAAAGGAATTGTTGGTTGCAATGCATCACTCATAGAGAAAATAAATAAGACATAAAAGTTCTTTTTTCCAAGTAACAAGCAATGGGTTACTTCTTTTTTTAAAAAGGCAATCCAGAGTCTAGCCCAGGTTGGGAAGTTAACTCTGACAAATCTGTCTATTTCAAAAGCAGCTGGGTTGTTTTGGCCAATCTCTTGTCATATTCCTAATTGGGTTAAGACATGAACCCATAATAAGAAAGGACAGGAGGACTAGAGGATGTTGAAAGCAGAACTCATTTTATAATTAATACTTACCTTTATTTTCTGAATATCTGTATCTGCTTAGGGTTTATTTTATTTTATTTTATTTTATTTTATTTTATTTTATTTATTTATTTATTTATTTATTTATTTATTTATTTATTTATTGTAAGTACTATACACAGTATACCCATACAATGAAATTCACAGACACCCCACTAATACAATGAAAACCTGAGGAATGTACAGAAGCTACATACATACCAGGCAGCAATAATCATCAAAAAGATTTTTCCCCTCTTTTTTTCTTTTTTGCTGTCTGCCTGCCACAGTCTTCCAAATAACTGTCATTGGTAATAAAAGATTTCTGTACCACATAGTGTGTTGGACAAAAAGTCTGTTCTTTAGGGGATGGAAAGAATTCTTAAATAACACCTGGTTGTGTTTTTATAGCAAACAATAGGATTATTTACTCAAAGCCAAGAGTACTTATTCGCAGGTAAATTATAAAACTGCCCACCATATCTCTCAGATCTTTACTTTCAAATGCATGTTTATTTACACTTTTATCATCTGCATCTAAATCCATTAAAGAAAGCACATGTGAATGCTTGTATTCCTACTTTTGTGTGGGAAGCTTTGTGTGGAACTGTCTCACCTCCCCAAAGTCTTTAAACACACACACACACACACACACACACACACACACACACACACACACACACACACACAAAGTCTCTATATCACTAGAGCTATTTCAAACAAAAAAGCATCAAGTGTCAAAGTCAAGGCATGTGGTACTTTAGCAACTCAGAAATAACTATGTGACTCAGGCGTGGTTCCACTTTCACCAGCATTCACAATTGCAGCTTTCTCCCAAAGACAGAATAACCCTGTTGTGTTCTCAACTGTGCTTTAAGTAGACATCTGAGGAGAGATAATGTCCTCCTCATCCTATTCTCTTTTGCTCTTGATGCTCTTCCAAAGCTCTCCCCATGTGTGTGTGTGTGTGGGGGGGTGAGGATATGAAATGCTAACAACTATTCACATAGTTATTTCTGAGGTACTAAAGCCACGGCTTTGACACTTGGTATTCTTTTGTCTGAAGTAGCTTTACTGATGTAGTAATTTTTAATGTGTGTATGTTTTTTAAAGGCCTTTAGAAAGTGAGGCAGTTTCACCACAGACAGCTGCTCCTCACATGAGGACAGCAACAGAAGCAATGACAAAGAGGGTCCCTCTTCTCCTCTCTCTTCCTAAAGCACATCTGTAAATGCCTGAATAGGGTGATCTGGTGGCAGTTTCCCAATATTAAAGTCTCCCCTCCCCCATCCTGAAGGAGCCTCCAGACTTGAAGCAGGGAATAAGATGCTTCAGTTTAAAGGGTAATGTTGAGAATAAATTGCATCCTCACTATTTATGTCCATCTAGCTGTTCCTACCGGTTTTCGGCCAGTGTAACTTGTAGTTTGACCCTCAGAATGGCAGCATATGGATTGCATGTTTCTCATTTTACTTCCCATTCATTATCTCATCTTAATAGGAGTTTAGGTAAGCCTCAGCAAGAAGGATGTTTTTGTTTTGTTTTTTTCATATATAAAAGTATACATTGTATGGAATTCTGCAAATGGAATTCTGTGCACTATCCCCCCCTCCACAGAAAAATAAACCATAACAGTCATAGGACACCCATAAGACTGCAGCTACATGGTCAGATACTATGGGATTTGCTCTTGTTATAAAATGGCCACACAATGCAAAATCTAATTCAAATCAATGTGGCCTTTTTTGCTTCTGATGCAGCATTTTTTTTTCCTGCTGCTGGGAGCGTCTACGTTTTTGAAGCCAGAATGATCCAAATGGACTTTTCCCTGGGTGATCACTTGTTTCCTTCTGCAAAATGAAGGGGGTTGTGGATGGTGTTGTGATGATGGAGACAGTTGGGGCATGATGTTTAGGAACCATGGGAACACCCATCCCTGCAATCTGTCCCCCCAAATGTCCCTGTTGTTTAAATTACTTTTATAAAAAATAAATAAATAGAATGCTGGGTCATTCCAGTGACACACCAGTTTAGTGCTCAATCACCTCCACACAGAAGAAATGTTTAAAAATTGCTATGAAACAGGATCCACCCCAATGCAACACAGAAGACTGCATATGTGTCCATAGTCTGTGTGTATATTTCTGTGCATATTATGAAGAACTTTGGAACTCTGCCGCCTTTCCCCTAATTCTGTGCAACCCTGTAAAAACAAAACAGTTTGAAGGTGAGTCATTAGCAGAGACTGACAAAGGCTGGAACAGAGGGAGGAAGGCAGGCTGTGGGCCGAAATCCAAGTCAGTCTGTGGCACCTATGTGATCACTAAATGTGAATTGAACCATAGCAGTCTGGTTGCAGCCCCAGTCTGGCTGGGGCCCTAACATGGGAAAGATTTAATTCTTGTGCCTGATTAATACTATGATTAATTAATTACACTGCATTTATGTGTCATGATTTCCTTTAGAGTGCTCAAGGTGATATATAGGACTAGTTTAAACTGAGAGGCAACAAATTGCCAAAAATCACCCTGTCAGCTTCATGGTCGAATAGACATTTGAACCCAGACCTTCACAGACCTAGTATAGTAGCTGTTGTTGTTGTTTAGTCATTAAGTCATGTCTGACTCTTTGTGACGCATGGACCAGAGCACACCAGGCCCTCCTGTCTTCTACTGCCTCCCGGAGTTGGGTCAAATTCATGTTGGTAGCTTCGATGACACTGTCCAACCATCTCATCCTCTGTCGTCCCCTTCTCCTGCATGTGGTTGCAATTCTCTAACTAAAGCCTAGTGTCATTTTAAACAAGTTTTAAGACTGACTTCAAAATTTGGTTAACACAAGCAGAGATATAATACTGGACAGAATCATGCCAGCAGAAGCACAGTAGCATTGTAACAGCCTGTTTCTATTAGTTGATGAATTACCCCAGCTTTTAGGGCTGAGGCAGGGCATGGGTGTGAGGAGGGCAAAAGTGAACAGAGAGAGAGAGAGAGAGAGAGAGAGAGAGAGAATCGAGCACTAACATACATCCACAGCAGGAGGAGAACACAGGCGGAGTCCTGCTTCTCCAGTTTTGGTGTCAGGAGATAGGCAGGACTGGAGTAGCCTGATCCTGAGGCAGGGCAATGTCCTGTGTGCCCTAACAGACAAGCATCCACGGGGAAGCTTTTCATTTGCAAACTACAGGTTAATGGAGCCTGAATTGATTCTGCCATTACCTAGACACAATAATTGAGGCAGAGGAACCCATTACTTAAAATTAATCTGTTACATTTTCTAAAGCACAGACATAATACTTTTGAGACAGGCTCTAGTAATATTTCAGATTACATCTACATACCCTGCATGTTGAGAGGGAGATGGCCTGAATGTTTTATACCTTAAGAAAGGCTTTGCTCATGTTTAATGGGTGAACAGACATGACATTTGCTACTTCTAAGGAGTCACTTATTGCAAAGTTTATTGCCTGTCACACCTTCCCTGTAACTCACAAGGGTGCCAGAGAAAGCTTGCCTCTCTCCAGAATGGGCCATTGGTTATCTTAGATTGCTTTTGTAAAATATCAGGAACAACTGGTTAGATCTGCTCATCATTATAGCCCTTTAATTCTGATGCCTCCTTCCCATTAGAGGAAATATTTTCATTCATCCTTGCATCAAGACAGGTCACAATGACATCAATCAGAACAAAGCATATACATTTACACACAGTGGTTGTCAGGATTTCCTTTGATGGATATTGAAAGAGACTAATCTTCCAGAGACAGGCACAGGCCTCCGTTGATCCTACAAGCATTCATACACTGGAAGAAGTGGGTAAAATATATCTTTCTTACCTATGTCTATTTTATTCAAGTGTACATTTTAGAAAGAAATGTTTTGCAAATGGCTGGTGTGATTGTTTATTGTGTTCCACCTATGACTAAACAGCTGGGGAAATATCAGTGTGGGCTTTTGTTTTGTTTTATTGCTGTTATTTAATTTGACTCGGTGCCTTCTAAAATGCATTAGGCTAATGGAGCAAATAGTATCAGGAAACCCCGCATCTTTCCAGAGCAAGATGAAACCAGGACTGAGTGTTTTTAAAAGTATATATTGTTTTAAAAGCCCAGCTTGTCCTAATAATCTGGAGCTATGGAAATGGGTGGAATTAGAGAAGGAGAACTATGATGTTGTTTTAGGAGTGGTGCCATTACTCCGGCTCATTATCTAATGCAAGAAAATGATATTAACGGTCTTGTCTGCCCACTTTGTATTGCCTGAGTACCTCTCCTATGTCAGACTGAATGTGTTGGATAGTTATGAAACACAATACATAGCTCTGTACTTACATAAGGAGATAATCTCCCCTAAGAACAAAATCAACACAATTCCATATTATTCCTAGGTGGGTAAGTCAATCAGTGGTTATAGGGAAAACACTGAGCAATCATCTGATTACAGCAGTGGTTTTACTGCCAGACCCAGCTGTGTTAGTACAACTGACACTGACAAGCAGCTGGAGTGATAATTGGAGTCATAGATTTTTTTGCACTAGCCCTCTTCATGGTGACATGTTGGTCTGTGATTTGTGAGATTTGCTTATCATGCCTAACCTTTGAGGCATGTCATAGGTTTATGTTAAAGATCTAAAAGTCATGCCCTTGGAATGTTACTGCTTGATTCCTTCTACCACCAGAGTTGTCTGGGCTGAAGCCTTCTGTGTTAAAATGGTCTCCTGAATAGTGTGACTGCTTCTCTGTTGGCTTTAGGTCATTCCTTGAGATTTCAGAGCCCCAAGTCTCAGGCCTAGCAGTGTGTCCTTATGATACGAGGGGGTGCTGATAAGTACTGAGCCTTATCTAGAAAAAAAATTGAGCTAGGAAGCTATAAATTGCAGGGTGTATTGGCCAATTTGTCTATATTTAGTGGTGCAAAAATCAACTACCTATGATTTTAACTTATCTTTCATTTTCTGGTCTAAAGTGAACATGGCGGCACCTCCAGAAAAGTTCAATGTGGAAGAGCATAGGATCATAATCAAGTTCCTGTTTCTCCAAGGCAAAGGTGCAAAGCAGATCCATGATGAAATGTCACAAACTATGGGTGACAGTGGCCCTTCCTATGCAACAGTTAAACGTTGGGTTGCCAATTTTTAAACTGGCCATTTCGGTGTGGAAAGTGAGAAACCCAGTGGAAGGCCTGTTTCTGTCTCTGCGCCTGCAAATGTGAAAGCCATCCATAACATGATCATGGAGGACTGCCGAATTTCAGCCAAAAGTATTGCTATATATCTGAGAATATCACGTGAGAGAGTTGGTGCCATTATCCACAATGACTTGAAAATGAGAAAGCTGGCAGCAAAGTTGATCCCCAAACTTTTGACAACTGAACAAAAGAGGAAACATGTGGAGTTATCAGTGGCTGTTTTGGAACATTTTGCAAGAAATGAGTCAGATTTCCTGGGCAAACTGGTAACTGGTGATGAGACATGGATCTACTGTTATGATCCTGAGACAAAGCAACAGTCTAAGGAATGGAGGCACAGTGGTTCCCCCAGGCCAAAGAAGTTCTGAGTGCAAAGGTTGGTGCAGAAGCAAATGGTAACAGTTTTTTTGGGGATAAGATGTTCTGCTGGTGGACTACCTCCAACAGGGTTCAACCATCAATGCAAAATATTACTGTGCTTTATTGATGAAGCTGAGTCAAAACACCAAGGGAAAATGTCAAGGAAAGCTCTCCAAAGGTGCCATCCTGTTGCATGACAATGCCTCATCACACATTGCAGGTGAAACAATGGCAAAACTGACATCCTTAGGCTTTCAAGTGATGCCCCATCCACCCTATTCTCCTGACCTGGCTCCTTCTGACTATTATCTGTTCCCTACACACAAAAAACCCCTAAAGGAACAACAATTTGGGAGTGTTCTGGAGGCAACTAATGCTACAAATGAGTGGTTACACCACCATTCAGAAGAATTTTATTTACAGGGACTTAAGACGCTGCAGGACAGATGTCGCAAATGCATTGACTTCCTGGGGGAATATGTAGAATAGTGTGGCAGTTACAGCTTCCTAGCTCACTTTTTTTTCTGGGAACGGCTCAATACTTATCAGCACCCTCTCATATCATGGGGGAGATCCTTCAGCAACAATTTGTAAAATGGAGAGAGATGCACAAGGGAGACAGACAGATGTAGGAGACACAATGACAAATATGGAGGTTAGCTGAGTGGTGCTACTAAGGATTTGCTTCCCAAAGACTTCTCATCAACCTTTGGGATATAAATTCTTGATAAGAAAAAGAATGTTGTTTTCTAAATTAAAAGTGAAAAAAAAAACATATCTGGATCTACTGGTACATATCTTAGTAACCTGCAGCATTTCAAGGTGAACTCAGAGCAGATTATGGTTACCATAAACTTCGGTTAATTATGGTTACCAGATTAGATTTCAGGGTCAAAGCCAGAGAATAAACCCCAAAAGCTGAATGTTAGGATCAAACCAGAGATCTGGTAACTCTGTATTTTAATAATGGCGGTCTCAAGGCCAAGGCATTTTAAGAGACATGGCCACAAGTGATGTTTTTTAGTTATTGTTCCTACAAAACTTTGGCCTCAAGGATCCTCTGTACCAGGTTTCATTGGAATAGGCAAGGAAGAAATTACTGTGCTTTTCATGTGCACATTTAAGGACTGAAGGCTCTGGCACCAGCCTCCACTTCCTCCTCCTCATCTTATTCATCCTGTCTTCTATGCATATCATCAAAGGGCCTGCCCTTTATAACATCACAATCCTGACATCATTGTGGTGTCCGGTCCTTCAAGGTGTCTCTAATGAAAGAGTCTGTTTCTCTTCAGATGCTTGGTTTGTTTTTTACTCCACTATGCCTCGATTTCATTTATTCCATTTAACTGGGTGTCCACTGGAATGAGTAACAGCATCTTCAGGGAGTGGTTTAGGTAACTGGAATGGTGATGGGTAAATCTTTTTCACTTTCCACATTTATTCTGGCAATAAGATTACAGGATCTAACAATGTCACACACAATATCAAGGGCACCTTTACTTGTTCCTCAGCTAATGTGATCTATGCCATCTTTTGTAAACAGTGTCCCTCTGCACTCTACATAGGACAAATAGGGCAATCTCTACACAAAAGAATGGACATAAATCAGACATCATAAATCACATATACATAGAAACCTGTCTCAAATCAGTCTATAAGGACATTCTTTTCAAGATATGAAAGTTGCAATTTGCTATTTTGGAAAAGAAATACTACAGAACAAGAATATAGAAGCAGCTGAGATAACATTTATACACATGACAGACACCCATGTAAATGGACTGAATATCAGTCAATGTTTCTTGAGTCATTACCAAATATAATAATTATGCTGTTATCCACTGTTATTTTACTTCACAACTATCAGACCCATCTTTCAGAACAAGGCTCAAAGGTAGCCTGTCATTTTCTATATTAACACACATTGTTGCTCTGTTGTTTCCTTTAATCGTGCTACTGATTCCAGTTGGTTTACAAAGTATCATGATATCCCTTCTCTTCTCTTCTCTTCTCTTCTCTTCTCTTCTCTTCTCTTCTCTTTTTTCTTTTCTTTTCCAGAACCAGACTTCAAAAGAACTGAATACCAAACAAAGGTTATAAATCATTGCAGATGTGAAATGCAATCAAACTCCACTGTCCCTTAGAGCCTGACGTGTATCTTTCACTGTGTGATCTCTGTACTCCAACTCATATGTCTGAAAAAGTGAGTGAAGTTCCATGAAAGCTTACATTAAAATATGAGCATTGGTCTTTAAGGTGCCAAAACATTTTTGTCGTTTGTCTTTTTTATTTTTCTTTCGGTTTTGCCTGACATTATTTAACAGTATTCCTCTTGATACTGGATATCATGCTAAAGTATTATAAAGGTTAATGTTCAGATTTTAGATCCTTTTTTCACACCATACCATCTGTATCCTTTTCCTATGCAGAATGCACAGGAATGATACTTAGACATTGGATATTTGTATTCATATCTCTGGGGATACAAATACAAATATCAGCACCAGAGATTCTTCAGAAAACCAGTACCTCCCTCCCAAACTGGCTAGTCCACTTATGGATCATCATGCCAATTGTGGAAGAAGCCTGGTCAGCTCTTCCCCGCCTCTCCACAGTTCAGCAAGGAGGCAGGATGGGGAGTCTTCTCTCTTAGCTGTTGAGTGGCCAACTGTGCAGGGAGGCAGGGAAGAGCCTGCTGTGCTGCTTCCATAACTGGCACAATGATAAGGATGATGGCCACGCATGGCACTTCGCAACCCATGACTGACTGGCTTGGGAGAGCAGGACTAGATTTCCACAGCACCTGTGGTGTCCATATTTGTATTCAATATACCCAGGGATATGAATAAGAATATCCCATGTCCAAACATAACAATTACAAAACCAACGATGCATATTCACTTAAATATCTGGAATCTGATTAAATGAAGAACTGATAGCAAAAACAATTAACCAGTGTGGGACCAAAAATACATTTACAGAATTTTTAACTGGATGATAACTTTTCTCTAGTAATGTGGTATCCATGGTAAATTAAAAAGAAAAGATTTAAAAGTTTCTGTCACATCTTCCACATGACTAGAATAGAAAGCATATCAATATTTTCAGCCAAACTGGCATAATATTTGTCCATCATAGAAATCAACCATCTGACCCAGTCCCAAGGACGGAGTACCTTAAAACAGGTCTGCTCTGAACATTTAATCAGGATGCAGCCTCACTATTAAAATCTGTAGGGAAGTGTAGAAACACCTGCTTAAACCATACTTGGCTTCTGTTGGTAATATTAATTCCTCCCCTTTCGTAAGCATTAAATATGCCAAAAATTGCTTTAAATGTTGGTTTAACCTCTGCAAATGAAAGCATATAGTAACAGAACATTTCTTTAACCTGCCAGAGTGTAACTACATGCTACACAGATATAAAATAATGTTTAAATCTCAGATATCCACTTCCTCTTGGCCCTGCTAGCAGCCTTTCCTTTTCCAACATACGTTGAATGAAATCTTGTTGCACTACATATAACAGGTGTAACTTTTGAAGGTGAACTGCCTCGAGATAAGAAATCTCTGTAGACAGTATCAGTTGCATAGTGAGTTGTGCAACTCTGCATTCAACAGATAATGTCTGTGGGGAACACTTAAGTCCCCCCCCCAAAAAAATTATGCTTTTTGCATAGCATTGCAAGAGGATTTCGGCTATTTTCTGTCCAAACAATGATCAACTACTGTTTTACTTAGCAAAAAAAATTGGCATTTATATGTAAAGGAGGAGCACAATCTTCCTGGTAATAAATGAAAATGCCCCTCTCCTGCTTGCAAGAATAAGAGTTTATTTCATCATTAGTTGTGGATACCTACACAACTGAGACAACAGTAATGTAAAGTGCCTTTGTAAGGCCTATAAACTACAGTGGTGCCTCGCATAACGTTTTTAATTGGTTCCAAAAAAAAAAAACCTTATGCGAAAAAAACTTTATGCGAAACACCATTTCCCATAGAGATGCATTGGAAACCGGTTAATCCGTTCCAATAGGCACGGATTGCCGTCCTTAAGCGAAAAAAAACCATAGGAAACATCGTTAAACGATACAATGCATCCTCCATTGGAATGTATTGTAGCTGACTCAATAGGTTTCAATGGCTTTGCGAAGTCAATTTTTGCAAAATTAAGTGTGTCATAAAAGGGTCAAAAATGGTTTTAAATGCTTGGATTAGCTTCTGCACCCTCTAAAACGGATGCAAATGTTAATTTGGCTTTGATCTGACTTTTCGTTAATTAATGGTGAATTTTTTTCCCCCAACTTTTGACAGCTGTCAAAATCTGACAGCTCCATTATTTCCTATGGGGGAAGAAAAAATTCACAAAAAATTAATGAAGACTCAGCAACTGTTCTAAATTCTTGGGTTCGTTAGAGGACCCCCTAAGTTGTGTGCAAACCTGATTTGGCTTTGATCTGAACTTTCATTAATTTTTTGTAAATTGTTTTCTCCCCCATAGGAAAGCATGGAGCTGTCAGATTTTGACAGGTCCATTGGTTCCTATGGGCCAAAAAACAAAAATTCACAAAGAATTAACGAAAAGTCAGATCAAAGCCAAATCAGGTTTGCACATGTCTTAAGGGGTCCTCTAACGAATCCAAGCATTTAGAACCGTTTTTGACCCTTCTAAGACACTTTTTTAATTGAAAAAAAAACATCGTTAAGTGAAGCAGGGGACCTAAAACAAAAAACGTTAAGCGAAGCATGGTCCCAAAAACGCTATGCGATAATCGCCCATAGGGAAAAACGTTATACGAAGCACAATCTGACTCTGAAAAAATAAACGTTAAGCGAAAAAAACGTTAAACGAAGCAAACGTTATGCGAGGCACCACTGTAATTGGTTTAGCCCAGTGGGTTGGAAATCCTAAGAAAAGGATCAGCGCTGTTCTTTCCAGAGAACATACACATAGGCTCTCATTATCTTGCTTTAGGTAACAGATTTCAAGTTATATGTGATGGGGGAATGCAAGGTAAAATTCTTTGCAGAGAGAATTATGTACTCTTTTTCTCTGTCAGGGTTATATGCCTCCTCCTGCTTTCGAATTCTCTAAACGTTGGACTGAAGACAACATTTTGGAGACAAAAACAATGTGAATTCAGGACTTGGGAATTATAGAGACTTGTGGGAAGCTTCTTGCATCACCTGATGAACTGTTGAAAGTCTCTTATGAGACATCTGTATTTGAAGTGTCCAATATGTGGTATCTTTGAAATGTTGCTTCTTATTTGTTTCTTATTGTTTTTTAAAGAAAAAAACATTGACAAATTTTGGAAATAAAGATTTCCCTCACTAGAAATGGTGCTTTTTCAGATGTGGCACCCTCTTTATGGAACAAACTTCCATTAGGGAGCAGACAGATTTCCTTCATACAGTTCTTTAGAAAATCACTGAAGATGTTCAGGGAGGCTTTGGCAACATCTGACGTTAAATTTTTGTGACCCATCTGTTATATTTCATTTTCAGATTTGAAGTTATTGTCTTTTTTTTTATTTGTTATAATTGACTATATTTACTTTTTGATTTATTGTAAATTGTTTGGTGTTATGTTGTTGGTGTCAGCTGTTGGTCACCTTTCTATTAATTTGAACATCTGATTGGGATGTGGGCTCCCCTCCACTCTTTTTTTGTTTGGTATAGTGTGGTATATATGGTGTAAACCACCCTGTGTAGTGACTTCACTAAGTTGAGTAGACTTTAGATAGATAGATAGATAGATAGATAGATAGATAGATAGATAGATAGATAGATAGATAGATAGATAGATAGATAGATAGATAGATAGATAGATAGATAGATAGATAGATAGATAGATAGATAGATAGATAGATACATACATACATACATACATACATACATACATACATACATACATACAGAGTGATTGCAATATCCCTTTAAGAGTCAGTCTGAAAGAGTGGTACACCTTTTAGGTGAAGCTTGATTTAGAAAGCTGTCATAAAATTGGATGTCCAGATCCGACTAAAATATGGAGGGCCAAACCAGTGCTGTGCAGTTGTCTTCAGTGCGAATTTTGCTTGATTTCATTCAGTTAATAAAAAAGAAATTGCCTTTAAAAAGGAACTGAAAGGAGGAATTTTTTCAGAAAAAATTCTCATGCATGAGGTTCAGGATTATTGTGCTGACCTCACAAGATGGAGGAAGAATATGTGTAGATCTCTTGTCTTTTATTGTCTGTGAGAGCTGGCAGCCCCCTCAGCTTCCCACATATCATTCAAAGCTCAGGGGAAGATGGTCTAATGTAATTTATCCTGAAGTGCTTTTTCAGGAATTTTGGACAGCCAGAGAAGCTGCAAACTGATGAAGAGAAGTGAAATAGACAAGGGGGAAATGCAGCATCTTTGGCCAACTTGCAGTGCTATGATAAATCCAAGATTACAATCAAAATAATTTTTCCTGGGCCCTGAGGATGAAGTAGAGAAAATAATTAAGCAGAAATGGCCAGGATAATTTTGTGGAGAAATAAAAACTTATGGGAAATTGGCAAACAAATCCCTCCAAATTGTAACATTTGGGAAGCTCTGGGAAGGTGCTGAACTCTGAAGAATGATAGCAAGTGCTGGGTCACAACTTCTTAGTTCATTCACTTTTCTAAGAAACATTGTGAGATTATTCTTTCTCATACTCTGCTAGAAACAGAAGGCTAGTTTGCCCAATTTTGCTCAAACATTTCTCTGTCGTTTTTGGTGGCTGCCTCCCCACCTCCTCACCTGCCTTGTTGTTGTTATTATGGGCTGTCAAGTCAGAACTGACTTACAGCGACCCTAACAGTGTTTTCAAGGTAAGTGAGAAATTCATTCTCTGCGTTATTTTTGTGTTACAGAACAGACTGTTTTCTACGAATGAAGAAATTAATTTGCTCTGAAACCATACTATCATCTTTCTGTCTCTGGAACTTGGCCATTATTTGGATTAGGAAGGGTGATTCTTGGCTGACTACAGCTCTGTTTGATCTTATTGAATACAGTATCATCAACACAGAGGAAGACACCAAGGCCCACTGTCATTATTGCTGCTTTCTCCATACATTGAAGAGAAGAGGTTTCTGCCCTCAGGCAAACTCTACATGTAGCAAGATCCCCAATTGCCAAGGTTTTTCTAACACAGAGAGCCTTACATGAAAAAAGTGGGGTCAAAAGGAGTGTGGTTAGTGATGCCCATCTAACTGTGTGCATGATACAGAGGTTGAAAATGAATGAATAGGGCTTAACTCATTCAAAATCATTCAGAAAGAGAGTAGCCACAGTGTGGATGCCCATGCCCTTAAAATGCTTCCCTTACAAGCACGCTCCCTTAAAATGTAGCTGGTCACAGAAATTAAAAATTAAAACCTTCAAAGGATTACTCTAGGTGTAGCTCCAATGTTATTCAACTCTTTAAAAGAAATATTCTAATTAAAATAAGAAGAGGTATGCCCCATCCCTCAGGATATTTCTCACTGCTGTTTATTTTTAATGGATTATCAAAGTGAATGACAAGATATTTGCATTTCTGCATTCCATTCTCATTAGTATAATTAATATAGTGCACATGTTATCACCTTACATTCACAAGGAGCTAGGGAAAAGACTGGCTCAAATTGCAACAACTTTCAAGAAGATGATAATATATGGAAATAAAACAACTTTACGTGGAGCACATGAAAGGTTGGTTAACTCACAGTGAGAGAGAGCCATGTGTAACACAGCAGCAACAACAACAACAACAACAACTGCACATTTTCTTATTTTGCTGAAAGTATGCGGGTGATTTGGAAGCTGAAATTATCAGCTTGTAGAACAAATGCCATATGGCTATTGGCAATAGCCAGTTGGGCAGCCCAATGGCATGCCTCTGGCACCATTTGCATGTGTCTGTCTGCTCATCCATGTCTACCCATTCCTCCATCCTCCACCTGTAGAGGAAACAATATACCAGGCCCTAAACAGTCTACTGCGGGAACGATACACTCAACACATTGTAACCTCCAGATGATCTTGGGTACTGCACAAACACTTCAAATGGATCATCAGAATGACCTTGGGAGGATGTGGCTGTTTTGTGGAAGGATACAAACTATATGCATTGAGCAAAAAACAGATCATCCAAATATTGGGACTACTGAAAAGAAATCATTCTCATGGCCAGGGCATTATGTTCTGAAGGTACACTTTCCCACCATTTCCTCTTTAAGGATGATCATAATTTCAGGATGTTTGACATCTAAAGTTCAAGTAAGTAATTAAACTCCACAATACCTTGGGAGTTATGCCCATTGATGATTTTTGACTCTCTTCTACCTACCACTTGTAATCAGTTGCCCTTCCTGGAAATCACTGTAGAATGATTTAAATCTTCAGTCTCACATGCACCCATAATGGATTGTGAATACCTGGTTCAAATTTTGGGATGAGATCACCCTAATACATAAATCATCTTTGCATGCACTTATATATTCCATCAACAATTATAATCATAATTTAAATGGTGGAGATACAATCAAAGCCATAAACACATGGACAGTTCCCGTAATTAGATACCCAGCGGGAATAATAGGTTGGACTCAAAATGAATTAGAAGAATTGGATTTAAAAACATGAAAACTAATGAACATGCATCACAGACTATGTACAAAAAGTGATGTGGACAGATTATATTTACCACAAAAAATCAGAGACCGTGGATTACTGCAAATACAGCAGGTATTAGAAGAGGAAAAAACAAGCCTAAATGATTATATCATTGCAAGCAGAGAAAAATTACTTAAGGCAGTGAAAACGGAGAATATTTTGAAAACAACAGAAACAGGGCTCAATATAAGAAACAACAATTTGAAAATAAATGAAACAGCTGGAAAAATAAACCACTCCATGGACAATAACTGAGAAATACTGATGGAAAGCATCCTCGTAATTCAACATGGGCATGGCTAAAATTGGGGACCCTTAAAAAAGTAACCGAAGGCTTGATCTTTGCTGCACAAGAACAAGCACTCCAAACTAATATGATGAAAGCTAAGATCCAAGGAATTAGTGCTAGCAACAAATGTTGATTCTGCCAAGAAAAGGATGAAACTGTGTCACACCTCATCTGTGAATGTCCAGAGACTGCATAAATAGATTACAAAATTAGACATGATAGAGTGGCAAAGTCAGTGCACTGATCATTATGCAAAAAATATAACTTGCCAGCCTCCAAAAACCCGTGGGAACACCAGGTAGAGAAGGTATCAGAAAGTGAGAAAGTCAAGATCTTGTGGGATTTCCACACCCAAACTGATAGACACCCTGACCATAACAAACCAGACAACAGAATGAAGAAATGTCTGGATCATTGACATTGCAATTCCAGGGGAAGGCCAGAGTTGAAAATAAAGAATTGGAAAAAAATTATAAACTAGAGACCTGGCAATTGAAACATCTTGCTTGTGGATGAAACACACTTCAGTGGTCCGCATAGTCATTGGGGCTTTCGGAACAATATCAAGAAATTTCACACAGTACTATAAGCAGTTGCAGATTTCAGAAATTATACCATCACAGCTACAAGGATGCATGCAGGATGTATGCATGGATAAGAGCCTACATGCAAGCAGGAAAAGGTCATTTTCCATGCAGAGGCAGTAACAAGGGAGAGAAGAGGGGTTAGTCACTCCCCTGTGGGCATGTTGATAACAACCCAACCTAACCCAACTAGTAACAACTACATAAGGTTGATTTCTATTGTAATTGGGAGCTTTTCTCAGGTTCTCAGTTTTCCTAACCCTACTACTTAATATATTTTTCTAGTAATAATAGTAGCAACAGTAACACACTATCTGAAGTATGTCTTCTCCCATTGAGCTAAGGAGTTCCCGTACTGCTGTCTGTTTGGAAAGTGGTGTGAGTTGTTCTGTTCACTCTAGGCAAAATGTTCTAAGACGTGAGTGATGGACAACTGCTTATCATCTTTCTGGAGATTTTCCTATAGATTTGCACTGGTACATTTTGCTCTTGTTACTATTTAATGTGTGCTCAGATGCAAGTTCTGACCAAAGAGAGATTAGACAACCATGTATCACCACAGGCTAATAAACTACTATCTTGTTTGTTGTTGTGGGTTTTTTCGGGCTCTTTGGCCGTGTTCTGAAGGTTGTTCTTCCTGATGTTTCGCCAGTCTCTGTAGCCGGCATCTTCAGAGGACTGGAGTGGGAACTCTGTCCATGCTCTACTCCCTAAACTACTATCTTTCCTTGCTATCTGTTAGGTCTCCAGGCCTGATACTCTTTTGCTACTTGAAACACACAAATACACACACACACACACACACACACACACAGAGAGAGAGAGAGAGAGAGAGAGAGAGAGAGAGAGAGCAATGAGATGGCAAGAAAGGATTATGTCTGATCACATCAGAAAGGGTTGTTTTGTTGGGAGCAATCTCCCTTAAAGTGACCATCCATCCAGGAATTGCTCCAAAAAACTGTAGCCCTGCCTTGGAACCAAGGAAGGCCCAGTTTGGTCATGGATCAAAGTCAGACTGGAACACTCTTGTCCACACATCCTGTAATTGCTGCTAATTAGCTCATGCTGGACCATGCTGCAAGTGGTCCAAAATGCAAGCCATTTCCCCATCTGATTGCACCCTAGAGAAAGATGTAAAATAGAAAGCCAACAAACAGAACATTTGGCACCAGTTCTGTGCAAACAGCATCCATTACAATATAAGTGATGTAATACTTTATGCTGAAAAAATCTGCCTTTACTGCATACTACATTGAAGTATAGATAACCTGTAAACTGTCTTTATGAGGCTGAACAATGTTTAAAATAATTCCAATAGAATGAAGTTATTTCTGGAGTGACCAAAGGAACCTTAGCTACAAAAACAAGCTAAAGCACAACATTAGCCTTCTAAAAGGCACTTTTCTTCTACTCCCAGAACACAACTGCTGGTCACCTACTGAAATGCAATCTTGACCAAATCTGTTCTCCCTTAATTGAATACACATTTAATACGAGGAATTCATACCTACAACAATGGCCACCAGTTTAGACTGGACAAGGTTGCAGCAGATAGCTCTCTGCAGCATTCCTGACCATGAGCAGAGGCTCCATGTGGAACAAATTGTCTCCTCTTCAGACTGTCTCTCACATAGAGACAGCAACAGGCAGAGGATAATGCCAGAACTCTCCCTGCTCACATCTTCACTCTTTCTTGGAAGCTTGAATAGGGCTCTTGTTTTGTATCAAGTTGCAAGACTTCCTACACATTTTTCAGAGGCATGATTCATGCACATTTTTCTGATGTGTTTGTTTGTCTGTCTGTCTGTTTGTTTGTTTGTTTGTTTGTGCATGCCTTTTATCGGTTCACCAATAGAGTATGGGAAACAAACAAGAAGAACTGGAAATTTTAATTCAGGAGGGTAAGTATGACTTGATAGGAATAACTGAAACTTGGTGGAATGACTCCCATGACTGGAATACAGCAATTGAGGGATATAAACTGATCAAAAAGAACAACAAAAATAAAAAGGGAGATGGAGTTGCAGTATATGTCAAAAATACAAATTCCTGCACAAAAATACAGGAGGATGAGAGTGGCTGTCCCATCAAGAGCATCTGGATCAATCAAGCTGGAGCAAAAAACAAAAGGAACTTGGTAGTTGGAGTTAGTACCAACCCCCCAATCAAAGAGAGGATGTGGACAAAACTTTTGAAACACAAATTGCAGAATTTTCAAAGAGACATGCATTAATAGAAGTATAGTTTCCAAATCCCATGAGGTGCTAGTTCCCCTCTATTCAGCATTCTATTCAACACTTCACGAAGCATGCTAACAAACTGGAACAAGTTCAGAGGAGGGTGACAAGGATGATCAGTGGGCTGGAAACCAAGCCTTATAAAGAAAGGCTGAAAGAATTGGGCTTTGAGAAAAGAAGACTGATGAGTGATATGATAGCACTCTTAAAATATTTGAAAGGCTGTCATACACAGGAGAGGCAAGATCTGTTCTCAATCATCCCAGAGTACAAGACACGCAACAATGGGCTCAAATTAAAGGAAGCCAGATTTTTGTTGAATATCAGAAAAAAACTTCCTAACTGTTAGAGCAGTACAACAGTGGAACCAGTTACCTCGGGAGTTGGTGAGTGCACCAAAACTGAAGGCATTCAAGAAAAACCTAGATAATCACCTGGCAAATATGCTTTGATTATATTACTGCACTGAGCAGGGGGTTGGACTTCATGGCCTTGTAGGCCCTTTCCAACTTAACTTTTCTATGATTCTATGAAAAACATTTCCACAAACGTTCACACTAGAGATGGGGACAAACCGCTAAAATGGTCAAACTTGACAACCCACGAACCACAAATTACCCCCCAGTGACCTGATGAAAAAAGAATCAATTGGTCATTTGTCGGATCTTCTTCTTCTTCTTCTTCTTCTTCTTCTTCTTCTTCTTCTTCTTCTTCTTCTTCTTCTTCTTCTTCTTCTTCTTCTTCTTCTTCTTCTTCTTCGTCTTCGTCTTCTTCTTCTTCATTGCCTCCTCTTGCTATGTTCTGCAGGGCATAGTAAGAGAAGGGGAAAGAGGATCAAAATGATCCCCCCAGTCTGGCTGCCTTTGTTAAGGCAGCATGGCAGCGTGATGGCGTTGATCCATTTCCCCCTCCTCTTGCTATGTCCTACGGGGCATAGGAAGAGGATGGAAAGCAGGAACCAAAGCCATCCTGCAGCACTTTGATCCCTTTTCCTCTCCTCTTGCTATGCGCCACAGGGCATAGCAGGAGAAGGGAAAGCAGGGATCAAAGCTATCCCACAGTCCCCTCATCTCGCTATATGGCTGCAGAATTGCTTTGATCCCTTTTCCCCTTCTCTTCCTATGTGGTGCATAGCAAGGGGAGGGAAAGCAGGGATCTAAGCAATCCCGCAGCACTTTGATCCCTTTCCCCCTCCTCTTGCTATGCCCTTCAGAAGTCTGTCTGAAGGCAATCCCCCCCACGGGGCATAGCAAGAGCAGGGAAAGCAGGAACCAAAGCCATCCCGAAGCCGTGGGCTGGGGGATCACTTTGATCCCTCTTTGATCCCTTTCTTCCTGTTCTTATGCTGCATGAGCATAGGAAGAGGAGGAAAGGGGAACCAAGCCTTCCTCCAGCCCTGGGGCTGTGATTCCCTTCAGACAGAGTTCAGCAAGCTGCCGAAAGGGAAAACTCCTCTCTTCTTATGCCCCCAAGGAACAGCTGATCTGAATACAAAGCATATTCATCTCCATGTCTAGTTCACATTAAAATACCATAGTTAGTTTTTAAAGTATCACATGTCCTTGTTTTGTTTCTTTAGATTTTGCCTGATATTCAGTGAGTTCTTCCTTTTTCTGAAATGTCCCATAAATCTCATAAATGTGCAATGTCTCAAAGTCAGATATGTTTCTTTTTGCGATTTTTTGTATTCATGGGTACCATGTGCTTGGACAAACAGGAGGAGGTCATTGCTTTAACACCTATTAGCTGAGCATCTAGAAGCATGATTTGGATACTACTGGAAAGGCAATGTTATACTAGATAGATCTAAGTCTGATCTGGCAATAGGATGACCAGGTGAAAAAAAGGACAGGATTCCTGCACCTGTAATAGTTATATGGAGGAGGAGATTAAAAGATGCACCTGCTGAAATTTCCTCTTTTTAGAAACTATTACTGTGAGACACAAGGCGAGTCAAAGCCCATCGCTTGCTGGAGCACCATCCATCCTCGGTCAAGGGATGGGGACTGATAGTTGCAATGAAATGCAGCCAGTTCAAAAAGAGGCACCAAATGAACACTTAAAGAGACATGAAAAGGATTCACTGGTACAGAGTATGAGGGGAATGGGAATACAGGAGGAGGAAACTGAGAAGGAAGGATAAACAGATAAGAAGGCGAAAGAGATAGAGGCAGGAAAAGGGGAGGTGATTGGGAGAAAAGAACCATTACCTCCAGGTTGGGAATGGATTTGGTCAAAGGAACAGTGAACTGAGAAATGGGAAAGAATAGGAGTGCCGAGGGAGGAAGCTGACTACAGAAGAAGGTCTGCTGTTCCTACCTGACCTTCATATTGAGGAGAAACTGAGGCTAGAGACTGGAGGATGAAGATCAGAGAGGAAGGGGAAAAGGTAGAAGAGGAGAGACATAGGAGAAGTGAATGACTGGCTCTGGGGAAGAGGAGGATGGAGGAGTGGAGAAAGTTTGGGAGGTGCTGGATTGGCCGGGGGATAACAAGTAGGATGACTTACTCAGAGATGTGGCTGTGCCCTTGCTGTCGGACTCGTTAGCCACCACGTTAAGAGACTGGACCCCACCTGAACAACCAGGACCCTGGAACTCCAGTTATGGAAACCCTTTTGTTTTGGACGGTTGGAAGCCCCTGCCTGTCCCGTTGGTGGAAGGATAGAAAGACACAGAGTTTGTTAAGGACACTGGTTTATTTGTTAACAATACAATAAATGTCCCACTGTTGAAGAAGCATCCTACGTCTTACAAATACAGATGGCAACACTGAGCTACATATCGAACCCTCACAATTACAAGTACAGGAACCATGTCTTCTTTTTTAAAAATCTGGGCACTCCATCTGGCAAGACAATTCCTTATGTTCTTATTACTTTAAGCATCTAATTGCTTAACATCTGTAATATCCAAAAATATTGGGGAGAACCTCATTTAATTGTTCTTCTCATACAGCAGAAAGACATTTATGGAGATTATACAAGGAAGTATCCAGTAACTTCTTGTGCAAGTGAACACCCCCTTGATGTGAACAGGTGCATTCAGAAATCTTCCCTTGCGAAACAAAGGTCAAGAGGAAACTGGACAAAGCTCCTGCCAAGAGAGCACTCCACTGACTGCTCAGAGCAGAAAGATACTCTTCAAACATTGAGCTACCTCTGTGCTTACTTGCGAGCGAAAAAAAATGATTGGATTCCATAGAGTTGGGAAAAGCTCCCCAAATATCCAACCAGTATGACCACTGGTCCTGATCATTCCGTTGCTTGGAGGGCTACTGGCCAAGCTAGCTGGGGTTTTCTGGGAGCTACAGTACAGAAAATTAACCATTCTCATGGCTGCTATACCCACATAAGACTGAACTGCAGAGAGAGAGAGAGAACATTCCAGCTGTCAATTGTAGGGAAACAAGTCCTCCAGCCCTTTTCTACTTCCACACCTTAAACCTGACCTTGAAAGAAGCACCCTAAAGGTAAAAGTTGATAGTTCAAGCGCTTATTTGTAGCCCAGGCATGCTTGGCAAAGATAATTTATAGGCATTCATATTTTTATGTTCCTGTGAGAGAGCTCATTTTGCTATGGGGGACACTAACCATTTTACCTGTCAACTAAAATCAAGTCTATAGTGTGTGCATGTCTGAAGGATAATTAGGTTAAAAACCGTGGGTTACTCTAAGAGGCGCAGGTACATAATACG
This sequence comes from Pogona vitticeps, assembly GCF_051106095.1. NCBI lineage: Eukaryota > Metazoa > Chordata > Lepidosauria > Squamata > Agamidae > Pogona > Pogona vitticeps. Next base: position 163,649,983 of record NC_135785.1, read on the forward strand.
CTCACACATACTTTACAGCACTGTATCATTCAATCACCAGCAGTGGAAATAAACTCACTTGCAGAACAAGACAAATTTATGAGCTAGCCCCATTAAATAAAGGCTGTTCTATATTCCAAGAGCAAGATATATATTTTCTGATATTACATAAACTATGCAAATTGTCATCAAGGGTGCACGCAGCCTACAAGGCAAGCCATATTTATACGCAGCGGTTTTGATCCCCAGGTTAGCCGCGGAGATACTTAGATATTTATTTGAAGTGGCAATGAGAAATTAAAAAGGGCTTCAAAAATGACTTTGGGGCTGGAGGGGGTTCTGATAGAAGTTCAGCATAGCAGTAAGGTAATGAATTGCCACACATATCTTGGCTGCCTCATCCTTTCAAGAGCTAAAAAATATTCCATGGGAAGAACTCCTTTCTCTTCCATTCCCCATGTTTAATAGAATGCATGGTAACAAATTAAATCTAAGTCCTTCTGTGTGAAATATGTATATGTGTTCCACATTCCCTCCCCATGCCAATAAAGAATGTATATCTTTATCAATCAATTGGTATAGGAGAACTTGAAAGGTATGTTATATTTTTCTACCCAACTTCCTGTCTTTTGGGGAAGACATTGTACCCCGCTTTATCTGCTGGCAAAATGTAATGGTCAAGATTGTAGACAATGAGCCTAGTAATTTGCATTTGAAATCTCACCACAATAATGAACTGGTGTCAAGTCCTCTCTGACATAGCTGTTAAGCTAGGGAGCCTCTGCAGTTTTTATTACTACATTCCTGTGTCATGCTATCCCAAGAATCATAGAATCACAAAGTTGGAAGGATCCACAAGATTCATCTAGTCCACTGGTTCTTAACCTTGGGTTACTCAGGTGTTTTTGGACTGCAACTCCCAGAAGCCTTCACCACCAGCTGTTCTGACTGGGGTTTCTGGGAGTTGCAGTTCAAAAACATCTGAGTAACAAAGGTTAAGAACCACTGATCTAGTCCAACCCCTAAAGCAGTCCTCATAAATGTCCATCGAACTTCTCTTTAAAGACCGTTAATGAAGAAAAGTCTACTACTAACCAAAGCAGTCTTTTCCACTGTCCAAAAAGCTCTTACCAACAGAAGTTCTTTCTAAAGCCTAGTTGAAATCTTCTTTCTTGTCCTTTGAACTCATTGACTCAACCTATCAGTATCATCTGGAGCAACATTTCATTTCTATGTGGAAATTCTTCAAATACTGTTACCAATTAATTTTATTCTGAGATGAAAGATGAGTTGACCCCACCCACTCACATCAGATGAGAAAACTTAATTTTGGGGGCCACAGTTCCCAGAATACCTCGGCCAGCCTGGCTGGAGTAGAGAAACCCTAGGCTGGACAGTTGCAACAGCTATCCTCTCTACTCTGCCAAAGGCTACAACATAGCATCACAGAAATATGTGACATCAGGGGCAGGATTTAGAAGAGGTAGTATGGGTGATAACAGGAAGGCACCTGTGGCAATGGCTTAACCTAGCATTTCTTCTACCTAGAGCAACTTTAAATAAGCAAAAAGTTAGGCCAAGGACCATCAGCCTTTCCACTTTCATTGTTTGTTAAGTTGGTGATCTGGGCAGATGCTGGAGGGCATTTTGCCCAGGAACCCTCAAACCTAGTACCAGATCTGCTGTGACCAAAGATTCACATCAGCTGTTTTTCTTTTAATAAGAATCCATTTGCTAACTTCTGCATCTTAAGACACATTTTGCAGTTTCGTTTAGTCGTTTAGTCGTGTCCGACTCTTCGTGACCCCATGGACCAGAGCACGCCAGGCCCTCCTATCTTCCACTGCCTCCCGGAGTTGGGTCAATTTCATGTTGGTAGCTTCGATGACACTGTCCAACCATCTCATCCTCGGTCGTCCCCTTCTCCTCTTGCCGTCACACTTTCCTAACATCAAGGTCTTTTCCAAGGAGTCTTCTCTTCTCATCAGATGGCCAAAGTACTGGAGCCTCAGTTTCAGGATCTGTCCTTCCAGTGAGCACTCAGGGTTGATTTCCTTTAGAATGGATAGGTTTGTTCTCCTTGCAGTCCAGGGGACTCTCAAGAGCCTCCGCCAGCACCACAATTCAAAGGCATCAGTTCTTCGGCAGTCTGCTTTCTTTATGGTCCAGCTCTCACATCCATACATCTCAACAGGAAAAACTATAGCTTTGACTATTCGGACTTTTGTTGGCAAGGTGATGTCTCTGCTTTTTAAGATGCTGTCAAGGTTTGTCATCGCTTTCCTCCCCTGAAGCAGGCGTCTTTTAATTTCGTGGCTGCTGTCTCCATCTGCAGTGATCATGGAGCCCAGGAAAATAAAATCTGTCACTGCCTCCGTGTCTTCCCCTTCTATTTCCCAGGAAGTGATGGGACCAGTGGCCATTATCTTAGTTTTTTTTTTTAATGTTTAGTTTCAGGCCGTTTTTTTTTTTTTTTTTTTTTTTTTTTGCACTCTCCTCTTTCACCCTCATTACAAGGTTCTTTAATTCCTCCTCACTTTCTGCCATCAGAGTGGTATCATCTGCATTTCTGAGGTTGTTGATATTTCTTCCGGCAATCTTAATTCCGTCTTGGGATTCCTCCAGTCCAGCCTTCCGCATGATGTATTCTGCATATAAGTTGAATAAGCAGGGTGACAATATACAGCCTTGTCGTACTCCTTTCCCAATTTTGAACCAATCCGTTGTTCCATATCCAGTTCTAACTGTTGCTTCCTGTCCCACATATAGGTTTCTCAGGAGATGGATAAGGTGGTCAGGCACTCCCATTTCTTTAAGGACTTGCCATAGTTTGCTGTGGTCCACACAGTCAAAGGCTTTTGCATAGTCAATGAAGCAGAAGTAGATATTTTTCTGGAACTCTCTGGCTTTCTCCATGATCCAGCGCATGTTAGCAATTTGGTCTCGAGTTCCTCTGCCCCTTCAGAATCCAGCTTGTACTTTATATACTTTTGCAGTATATAATAAATATTGTGTGTCGTCAAGTCAAATCTGATTTATATCAGCCCTTTTCAGGGTTTTCTAGGTATGGATTACTCAAAAGTGATTTACCATTCCCTTCTTCTTGGGACATCCTATAGTTTACATATAGAAAGTTGAACAACAGACAAGAGATTCAAGTTAAAATCTTTGCTCAACCGTATATTTTACTTGGGCAGATCACAGGGATGTTGCTAGGTTTGCAGTAACAACTGTACAGTATTGCAGATACTGTATTAGTAATCTCCATCATTTTGTGCAACATGCACATATCTTTGATGTGACAGAAACTGGAACTAAAAGTCATCTGAACTTCCCTCCTTCAAGGCTTGGTTAAATTGCATGTGGAAAAGCAGGTCTATTTTACTTTGTGTTGCCAAGGTAAGGGAGTAAGCTGGGAATGTAGGCTTACTATAGCATTTTATGTACAAATATAAATTGAACCACCGTGGAAGCAAGTTGGAGCTAGTTAGGATTCAGGCTCCTTTTCCTTTTCTTCCTCTTAGCTAACTGCACGACAACAAAGACTTAATTAAAGAATCCAAAAAGCAGATATAGTTATTCGTCCTGTGCCACTGGCAATTATTTCCAAATGCAAATGTTAGATTAGAGTTTGGATTGCCAGGAACTTGTTTGACCATTTGGACTGATTCTTAGATGACAGTTTTGGGTTGTCTTGCCCAGGATGCCTGCTGTGGGGACGTTTACAGTTGCTACTTCTCCTGCTTCAACCTCTCCTTGGTCTGGGACTTTACTAGAGAGCAGCTTCACTTGCCTCACCCAGCCTGCTCCGTAAAGTAGGCTGTCAGTCAGAGGACCATGTATGGTAAAGTAGAAATGGGCTTTGTCATCGTTTCTGGTCTAAAAGGGGAATAAATATCTAGCCTTCTTATATTTGACAGCCAAACACATCTGGTCCAGCAAAAAGCATCATATGAAATGTTTTTATCATTTCTATGAAGCGAGAGCCAAAAGTAGCTCTATAGTTTAAGAAGGGGTAGAACATCCTAGTCAATTGATAACAATGATCTAGTTAAAAGCTATAAATGCTTCAAAAGCAGGCGATAATAACTAGCTGATCATAAAGCTAATGATGCACAAGAGGAAAATATCTTTTCCTGACTGGGCAAACACACAGGTCTGATCTTATGCCAGTGAATTTCACCAACAGCCAAATTTCAGCATGAGTTTGGCGCTCCTGCTAGGGACACTGGGAAAAAAATCAAATTTTTGATGAGCTGGCAATCCTTTTCTCTGTGGCTTCTAACATATCCTTAATCAGGTTTTCATTGTTCAAGCACGGCTTAAAGGGAATTTGTGGCTAGACTGGATATTGATTGATGATATCCATATTGTCCAGTGGTTTCCCTCCTGAATTCTTGGGCTTATAGTAACCATCTCCTGTTCGTCCTTCCCCATCTCTCTCTCTCTCCCTCTTTCTCTTTTTAAAATAAAAACTGTTCTGCACAGAATGCCATAACCTTCTGCTTATTGTATTTAGCTTTGCCTTTACTTTCCCACCCAGGAATGAATGTCCAAGTTACATTGATGAAATACAATACAGAAATTGAATATTGCACCTAGTGATCATGATGGTGCCAAGGCTCCTTTTTTCCTGCTATTTTTAGCAAAGAGCACATATATATCACTGCATATATCAGTGAACTGGAATTGTGTTGGAAAGGGCAAGAACACATTAAGAGCTGTAGCAATTTTAACTGGAGGGGAACAGTGACCGTGTGTGTCTATCACCAGATGCCACCAAAATGAAAAGAGTCAACCAACAGCTTATCCCACATTTTGCTACCTCCTTGTTGGGAACTATTAAGGAAAGGCTCGGTATCTTCCCTTCTCTCCTCCATCTAGTTCTACTGCCACTGTAAAACATGATATCTTTAATTCACATGTTACTGTTTATTGCTACAGTGGGTCTGCGCAAAGACAGGATTAAGTATTTTGGAGCCTGGGGTACAACCCAATTCCTTTATTTTATGACAGGGCAGGGAGGGAATATCAAGGAAGCATATATTATTTAAATATTTACTGTGATTATGGTAGCACATGTTGTATAATAATAAATATGCTCAGAGCTTTTACTATTAATAGAATGTTTCTCTACCTCCTGTGGATCCTTATTTGATTTCAACAGAACCACATGCTTTCCCAGCTATGGTCAACCTCAGAGTTTGGCTGAGTCTCGCCACAAGAAACTAGGAGTATATCTACACTGCATAGTATGAACATTTATGAATATGTATGTATTATGTGTGATTGTCTTGCCTTCTTTTGCGAAAAAAAGTGGCATTCAAGGTGGCCAACCACCTTAAAATTCAGATAACTGATGTCACAAGATCAATTCCCATGGCTCCGTCCTACAAAATCCCGGTGGTTGGTTTGTTGATTCACCCTTTTCTTTTCTTTTTCAAGTTTGGTAAGTTACTGAGAGTTCTTGGTTGGAGAGCAGGAGAGTTTCTCTCCACAAAATACTAAGAATTTCACCAACCTAAAAATCCCAGGATTCCACTGGATGGAGAAATAGCAGCTAAAATTGTATCAAACCAGCCCTTAGAGCTGTAGCAAATATATGCTGTGAAGGAGTCACTGGAAAGGGGGTAACATTTTTGAGCCACAGAAATGAGGTCATGCACAATTGGGGAAGGGATCCTTCTGGCTGTGTCTCAGAGGATACTGTAGCACCTTCCTTAAACTCCAGGTAAGCAGATCCTGAGGCACACTTTCCAGGTCATGTAAGACAGCTATCAGCAACAGCAAATGCCTTGGCATGGATCAGGCAACACCTAAAGCCAAGAAAAACTGTGTTCCTTTATAGCAAACACATGTTTTGCCAGACTTTAAATCTGTCCACGCTACTGCTGGGGAAATACAAAGTATGTCCAATTTTAGCATCCTGATATGATATGCATCCATAAAAGGGGCTGGTGAACACTGAACAATTGTAAACAACATCCATAAAGAAATTATCTGCACATCCCCTGAGTTCCATATGTTGAAATACCACCATAAACCCTTATGAATCTATGAGTTCTTTCCAATCAACTCACATTAAAAGCCGAGGAGATGTAATATGAACTGGCAGTTTTCCAGAATTCTCAGAGCCGCCATCAAGTCCAAACGCGTACATGTTTCAGGTAGGGCTCAAAGAGTCCCACAGTCTATCTGGCAGAGGGAACTACCTGACGCTAAACCCCTTGCTTAGAGGTTTTTTTTTTAAAGTCAAAACAAGCCTTTCTTGGACTACAACTCCCATAATTTCCCAGGTAAGCATAGCTCCCAGCTAGCAGGGATCGTAATTCAAGTCACAGGACTCACTGTCAAGTTGGACTTGTCACACTGGTGATTTGCCTCCAACTAAACGCAGTTTTTTTCCCCCCATATGACTGGGACTTAACTCATGACTCTTGCTACACAAGATCAAGCACTCCAAACCGACATGATGAAAGCTAAGATTTCATGGAATTAGTGCTAACAGTAAATGTCGATGCTGCCAAGAAAAATAAAAAGAAACTGTGGCACACCTCATCTGTGAATGTCCAAAGACTGCACAAACAGATTACAAAGTTAAACACGATAGAGTGGCAAAATTAGAGCACTGGTCATTATGCAAAAAAAATATAACTCCAAAAACCCGTGGGAACATAAGGTAGAGAAGGTGTCAGAAAATGAGGAAGTCAAGATCTCGTGGGATTTCTGGATCCAAACGGATAGACACCTTGAACTTATCAGATATAGTAGTAATAGAATTAAGAAATATCTGGATCATTGACATTGCAATTCCAGGGGATGCCAGAGTTGAAAATAAAGAATTGGAAAAACTAACAAAATATAGAAATCTGGCAATTGAAAGATCTTTCTTGTGGATGAAACACACTTCAGGGGTCCCTGTAGCCATTGCGGCTTTGGGAAGAATATTAAGAAATTTCACACAGTACTATAAACAGTTGAAGATCTCAAAAATCACACCATTGGAACTATAAAAAGTGGTAATGTTAGTAACAGCATACATACTTTGCTGATATTTAACAGATACTTAGGTTTTTGGTTAAAACTTGTATCTGTTATATAATAGCAATGTTTTATAATTTTGATTGACTGTCAGATATTTTTTTAATAATAATAATAATAATAATAATAATAATAATAATAATAATAATAATAATAATAATAATAATAATAATAATAATAATAATAATAATAATAGTAACTTCCAATAGTAAGCAGTCTCTCTTTTCTCACAAGCAGCACAAGCCTAAATAGCAGTGCACATGCTGTTTTATATGAGCCCACAAAAAGAGGAATCACATGGATTTTAAAATCTGCAGTTGGACAAGTTAACTGATGAAAAGGAAGGAGAGCTAATAGGAGATGAATTTGAGAATACCCAGGTCCACATACTTAGCCTCTGTTGCACAGGGGGCTAGAGACACCAGGATTAAGCAAGGGCTTCATGGAAAACTTAAATTTACTTCATTTTCTCATCCGAAACGCTCCCTTCATTTCTCCCATGTGTGTTTATTTTCCCTCCCTCATAGGAAACATCTCTCCCTCCCTCCCCCCTCTCTCACACACATTCTCTTCTTTCTTCTTTTCTCTCCCTCAGTAATTGAACCACCTGGGGGGTTATGTGAGAAGAGGCTGCATTGCAAGTCCTGGCCAAAAGAAGGGGGGAGGAGGAGGGAGAGAAACTGCTATTAAACAAGCAACTTGAGAGATCCGGCATGTACTCCACAGAAACGGTGTGGATGTCTTCAGCTGCTGCCAAAAACTCCATCTTTTGGAGTAAAGCTGCAGTCTGCTGGGAGAGGTAGGGTTAGTAAAAAAAAGTGTTTGCAGGATCTGGAAGGAGAAAGTCTGTGAATGGGTAAAGCACATAAAGCTTTGGGAGATTAGTAATCAAAGTGCCAAGTCATTTCTCTGTTTGGGGCAATTCTGGCTGATTTTAATGCAGGGCAAGAATCATATGTAAATATAAGGTGGGAAATGTCACAAGAGAGATTTGAGGCTTTACTTTTCAGCACTGATATCTACAAAAAACAGAAAGGGTAAACTTCTGCTGTATATCCTTTTGCCTAAAACCTGTGTCTTCCCTTTTATTTAAGCTAGTTGGGTTAATTTATTGAGCAAGTCCAATAAGTGATTGATTGATTGATTGATTGATTGATTGATTGATTGATTGATTGATTGATTGATTGATTGATTGATTGATTGATTGATTGATTGATTTATTTATTTATTTATTTATTTATTTATTTATTTATTTATCTTCAGTCCTTAGCCTTTCTCTCTACCTTCCAAGAAAAGCAACTCTGGTCCTCCACAATGAATTGTTCCTTATTTGTTTGTTTGTTTGTTTAGATATCTGCCTCTGTTTTTAATTTGGTGGGAGTGGATAATGTTGTATGGCTATTACCTGGAGGGCCCTCTGTGGTGGAATGGGTATTTGCAAGTATTCATACAAATAAAAATAAATACATAGGCTGTCTAGTATAATGGTGTTAGCAAGTGAGGGCCTGTCTTTCACTGGCAGAATAGCTCACTATTTGGATCACTTTTGATGATGTTTGGTCTATGGTATCCAGTCATTTCACTTAGAATGGCCCATCCCAGCCCCTTTTTATACAGTTCCACTTCTTTTTTGGCATAGTGGTGGGGCCACAGACTTTTTTCACAATTCAGAACACTCCAAATTAGCCTGTTGTGTAGCCTCTGTGGACGCTTAGTCAACACCAAAATAGCGCTGTAGATAATGTTACCTGAGGTGATGACCCTGTGATGGAATTGGTAGGCTGTGGCATTGAAATGGATGACAGAGAACCACCACCACCCTTCCTTTGATATATATATTCCCAATAATGCAGTGCTATTTTAGATAAATAAGATACATTGGTGGCACTATGTGTATCATGTGAGACATATATATACATTGCTGTTTTTCATTGTTACTTTATTTAACAACAGCAAAAGTCATGGTAGCCCACTGAATTACAGCCGTGGGGAAAAGCAGGGAAGAGTGTGGGAAGAGAAGTGCCATTAATCAAAAGGGGGACAAATTGGAGCAGTCCAAAGACCTATCTGGATTCTTCCCATGGGAATAAAAACACAGATCAATGTGAATGGAAGGATCATTCAAGTGAGAGATAAAACAGATTGCACTAAAGAGAAGAACCTTTTACGAATGACCCAGACTGCTCCAACTGACCCCATCTGGACATCCCACAAATCTGTCACCATCTGGCAGAGGTACCTGTAAGCTTTGCCCAGCTCCTCCTGCACAGACCATTGTTACAACTATCTGCGTAGTGGATGTTTAGAGTTACTGCCACTGACTGAAAGAAATGCGACATTATTCATAACAACATGGTGGGAGGGCTGAACCGTTTTGATTGTAGTTCTCTCCGATATGACAAGTCACAGTGGTGGCTGCAACAGTAGCACTTCGGGACTGCTGATTTAGAACTATGATTGTTTAGATCTATTTTTCTGATTATGAGTGCAGTCTTTTTGACATCGACAACCATGCAACTTCTCATTTTCCCTGCAGACACTAAAACAGTCCCGTCTATTGAGAAAACAAATGGATCCAAGACCCATCCCTGACAATGCAATGAGCCAATTAAATGTTAAATTTTACACAGGATTTAGGACAATGGCACTACATTGTATGGAGAGAAAAACATACAAACAAAATAGGAAAAGACCTTCAATGTAGTTGCCCTTTATTTTCCACACAAAAATTAAACAAGGAACAGGAAGGAACTCTAATTAATGGAGGTGAAAAACATATTGTTTTCCTGCCATTCCTACCCCGTCCAAGTCAACACAAAAGAACAGCAGCAAAATTGTTGCCAGTGTAATTAGCAACTTCTAGAACCAGCCTTTAATAGCAAGAATAACTTTTGAAAATAAACCTCCTACATTAATTACAGAGTTCAGTTCCAGTCATCAAGGCTGCGCTCACTGTGAAAAGACAAATACAGTAGAAAGTGTGATAAAAGAGTTTAATTCACTGGAGAGAGAGAAAAAAAGAGTCCTTGATACTTTTCTACCATATGCTCCCACAGCAACACAGACACAGCTTTCTCAGGGCTTCTTCCCACACTTGCTCTGGTTCGGTAAATCTGAAAGAACTTTATGGGCAGGCCAGGGACATGCTTCCTTCCCAACATCAACAATAATGGCCTCTGGATTATGTGACAACTTCTGGAACAAGGAAATGGCTATTCCATTTTCAGACATTTTCTCCATCTAATACCATACTGCCCGCTCTGGCCAGCAGCAGTTCTTCAGAATTCCAGGGAGAAAGCTTTGTGTTTATGTGGAAAAGCTGGCTGGGTAGCTCAGTGGTTTAAGTATCTGTGTGTGAAGCCAGAGGTTGGGAGTTTGATTCCCCACTGTGCCTCCTGCAAGTAGAGCCAGCCTATGTGGCCTTGGGCAAGCTGCATAGTCCCGGGGCACCCCAAGAAGGGAATAGTAAACCACTTCTGAGTATTCTCCACCAGGAAAACCCTGAAAAAAGGGTTGCCATCAGTCAGAATTGACTTGACAGCACGTGATTATTATTGGACTCTGTTTCCGAGCTGTGATGTTTTCTTCCACCTATAGTAAATCTTGGAGAAAATGAGTAAAAATGTCTAATGCATTAGTATTCATCATTGTTTTGTTTATATATATCCTTAATCACAGTCTGGGAATGCATGAATTGATTACTAATGCCTTTTGAAATTAAAAAAAAACTAAGAAGAAAAAAAGGGGAAAAAAGGAAAAACAAAATTCTCCCCAAAATGACCATAAAAACAGCATTTTAAAATCAAGTTAAGCTACTAGTTGAACACCCACCCACCCCCAGAAAGCCCATTCCCTGTTTTACACTGTAGTTAATACTGTACAACCTTCTTCTTCAGACAGGCCCTTGAGCAGTAAGTTACAGTGGGGTCTCTACTTAAGAACTTAATCCGTATTGGAAGGTGGTTCTCAAGTTGAAAAATTCTTATGTTGAATCTTCATTTCCCATAGGAATGCATTGAAAACCATTTAATCCGTATCTGCTCTTTTCCGTCCATAGAAACTACAGTGGAACCTCTACTTAAGAACTTAATACGTTTTGGAATGGTGTTCTTAAGTTGAAACGTTCTTAAGTTGAAGCAAAATTTCCCATAGGAATGGACTGAAAACCAATTAATCCGTTCTGGCTGTTTTTTTGGGGGGGGGGGGGTTTGTTTGTTTTTTGTTATGTAGAGGTGCGTTCGTACATTGAAGCATTAGTTCCCATAGGAACTAATGCAAAGCTGGTTAAGACGTACTCTACCACTAGGGGGAGAATTTTTTTTTTTAACCTAAGATGACCTGTTAAAAAAAGAGCAGGAAAGTTTTTTTTTCCTGTTCTTATCTTGGATTTCTGTTCTCAAGTAGAAGCAAAATTTAGCAAATGGAGCTGTTCTTAAGTTGGATTGTTCTTAAGTAGGGACGTTCTTAAGTAGAGACCCCACTGTATCTCAGGAATGTTGAATGTTAACTTTCATGTTTTTAAATGTTTTAAAATTGTTTTTATACATGATTGTTTTAATTTTAATGCATATTTATTTGTTTTTTTTAATGTGATGGTGTATTTAAATTACTTATTTTACCTGCTGTGAGGCACGTGGGGTCCCCTATGGGGAGAAAGGCAGCATATAAATAATTTCAATGAATAAATAAATAATAAAATATAAATGCATTACAGATAACCATGTAATCTCTATAAAATGTTATTTCCAAGCTCTGAGCTATGGTTCCTCTGGAATCTGTCCCTTCTGATCTAGCCTATGACATTTGCAGAATCCGACTCAATTTTCTGTAGGAGCTGGGTATGAAATATCAGCCAGCAATGGAGAGTGGGAGAAAGTCATGAATTCATACACAGTTCCCTGCTCAGTAAAACTGAAACAGAAATGCAGGGCACAGACATCCTTATATGACTGGGCATTGTTTGCATTATCTGCTTTTCATGAATCATTTGAACAAGGCCCAGTGTTGTAAACACACATCTATACCCCAGCTTTCATTTTAAAAAACACACAGAGAGATATCTATTTATTTGTTACATCTGTACCCTGACCTTTCCTACTGTGAGTTGAAGGCTGCATATACAACTGTCCTCTCCCTCCCTAATTTATCTTTAGAACAAGCCTGGTAGAGAAAATGTGAGCAGCCCAAGATCATCCACAAATTCACAGTGCTATTGCCTCAAGCAGTTCCAAGTTCCCTTCCTCCATATTTGAATCCATGACAGGAATCGCAGAGCGCTCAACAACCGATGTGCTCATTCACTTGGGCAAGGGTGTAACAGAAACATCAACAGTCAACTCAAGTTGCTTATCTTCAGTACCTAACTCAGTTTTCTCAGTTCTAACCTCATTTCATCCTACTTCTATGGAGCTATCGCCTCCATGACTTGGAACACCCATCAAAAGTAGGATGTGCTGCAGCAGGGATGGCTCATAGCCAAACTTCCTTGTCCTTTGACATAGCTTTCCCCATCTTCCCCAGTTGTAGGCTTTGTGGGGTCCTTCTCTGGTAGTCAGGCCAAGGTGTTGGGAGGTTGGAAAGAGTAATTTTCTTCTTACATTCTCTACTCCTTCAGCATTGCTCTTGCCACTCACACTATCCCCCAAGAAAGACTATTTCCTTGGAGGATTGGCATTCTGCAGACGAACTGCCTCAGCCTTTGGGACTGTCAACTGGGCAACCTTCCCAGTTCGGGGTCCTTCCTGCTCCATGGTCTCCCAATCTGCCTTTGGTTCTTCCACCCTGCAGGTCATCTACCTCAGTGGTTCTTAACCTGGGCGATAATGCCCCCCAGGGGGCGATTTCATTTTTCAGGGGGGTGGTAAAACGAAAAGGGGCGGCGTGGGGGCGCTGGAGCAGAAGGGGGCGGTAGGGGGCGCTGGAGCAAGCCAAACCTGTGAAGATGGCTGCAGCCTTTTTACAATGTGCATGAATATATATTTTCCTCCTATCTTAATTTAGTTTCAGAGTTTTCGTCTTGAAATTTTTAGTTCCTGCATTTTATGCCCTTTTTATAGTTCTTTTTGAGTCTTAAAATTCGCTTGCAACTAAATCATTAAATGTTACTTTTTGGGAGCATTTCATTTTCTTGGAATTGAATTTTGTTTTCAGGGGTCATTGGATTTAAGTGTCTTAAATAAATAAACAAACAAATAAATAAATAAGATATAATAAGAAATAAGAGGGGGGCGATGATAACTTCCTCAATGGCTCAAGGGGGCGTTTCTTTCAAAAAGGTTAAGAACCACTGATCTACCTCACAAGCTTCCCAGTCTGGTTCTTCCCTGGCATCTTTCCATCCATCTTCCTCTTCTTCTCTCTCTTCTTCCCCCTTTTATTTTCACCTCCTCTGCCACTTCTAAGGCGATTTCTCTCTTTTCTAGAACCTCGCCTCTATATCCTCTGTTCCTTCTCTTCCTCCTCTTCTAGGTCCCACCCTGCCTGCCCTATGTCCACAGATGAGCTCGAGGTGAGAAATCTTCCCAGGGAATGTGAGAAACATAACAGCCCACCTGTAGGGACCAAGGTATTCTCACTGCCATCCTCACACATAGCCAAGTGGGAATTCAAATCTAAGTCTTACTCCTACACTCTAACCAACAGTGATGCCAAACAATGTGTGAACCCAGGGCTTACTTCAGCACTGCTGTCAGTGACCCTAGCAGATGCATCAATGAGCTCCAATTTTTTACATTTCACATCGTTTTATAGATTATATCGCTATCCGTAATCTGTACATCCACAGAAGTCCCAGGCATGCTTTTGCTAACCAGCAAAATGGCCCCAAAATACAGATTTTCAATATATACTTGCAGCCTGAATTTGACATGTGAACTGTCAATTCTCAGGGACACTTTTTCTCACTTCTCATAATGCAAGGTGGATTAGCCTGTAGTACAGGATAAACTGTAATTCATTTGGACCTCTTCCAGTCCTTGCAATGAAAATCTGGACACTGTGCCAGCCTAGCAGAACAACAGCCTATAGTTCCCAGTCCTTTCAACTAACCTTGGCTGCAGTCCAGGACATTCTTAGGGAAATTTCAAGCAAAACTTTGCTGGCTTTCATGATTTTAGGTGGAAATATTCCAGAAAGCTGATGCTGTTATATATTTTAAAATTTCAATATTTACCAGTGACTTTGGGGACCAAATGGAGCTTCAAAATGCCAAACAGCACTCCAGGAAGCATCCGATTTAGCTTTTGCAGAGTCTTATGCAAATTGTAACACCTGGAACTTCTGGCAGGCTTCTGGAACTCCAAAATGCATCTTAAAAAGGCATTTGGCAAATGAGCTGGCTCAAATGGGCTTTATATTTACTCAAACAATTTCTCTCATCGAAGATGTCCAAGAATAGCACACGAGAAAGAAGCACTTAGCCTGGAAAAGGTGCAACTTGATTAGGTAGAATTAAATCACTCAGGTCCGAAAGAATTTCTTCAGAGAGGTCCATAAGAACTTTTCTCAAGCCATGGCCAGGAAGACCGGCTTTATTCCAGGGCTGCTCCCATCAGGGCTAGTCGGCGGATACTTTGGTCCCACAGGACCCCTACTGGCAAACTACTGGATCAGACCATAGTTTTAGGATCATTTTGAAGGAACCCCAAACAACATCTAACTCATCTGGCTACCAAGGACCTTTTGCTGTCAGAAGCAAAATCCAAAATACTTTTTCTTTCCATTCCACATATTGAAGCTGATTGGGCTGGTTGCTGAACTTTACTTCTACACTGTCAACAAAAGCCTATTTCCCCAATATCATCTGCCCAACCCACTGGATCCTCTCAGGCCAGGCTTCACAGTGTAGCCACTCTAAGAGAGGCTTGAAAGTCATCTACTGGAGGTAGGGCCTTCTCAGTGGTGGGACCTGTGTTTTGCAATCAACTCCCAGAGCAGTTCCACGTGGCTTCCTCTCTGTATTCCTTTAGAAGGCAGTTAAAAACACTACTGTTCAGGAAGGCCTTTCACATCAACCCCAGTTGAATGCCTCACCCCCAGTTTTGCCTCTCTTCAAAAATTGGTTGCACCATTATTTAAGTTTTTAGACCATTTTTTGTTATTTACGTTATTTTTACTTTTATGTAGTTTGTTTTAACTGTCTGTAAACCACTCGGCATAGTGCTTCGGGACTGATGGGGCAATATACAAACAAACAAACAAGAGGGGGTCTTCTAGTACACCTGAGGGCAGCAGACCCGTTCAGGAGATGTGGTATACACCTCCATCCACCAAGAGACAGAAAACTAAGAAGCTCAGGGAGAATTACTAAGCAGCTGGTACTGTCGCCTTCTAGCACTGGCTATTTAAAACAGGCACCTCAGTCTGCCTGAAGTTAGGGCCAGTCCTATATATATCCGTATGATAACCTGAAAAAAATCAAATCAAATCTAAATTTCCAAGTTTCCCATGTAATCCCAGTGTAAAGTGTTTGCTTCAGTGGAAAAACACATACTGTGAGAGCTAGCTAGTCAGAGTTCAGCAATACCTGTATTCAGGCAATATCCAACACAGTGCTGTGAACATAATTTAGAGGGCATGCCTGGCCCTAGCCCTCCTATCTCTGTCTTCTTTGTGATCGCTGTATTAAATCTGAAGAAGTTTACTCTTGGTGTTTAGCTCCTATTGAGCAGGAACCCTGGAAAATCTGTGGTTGTACCTATCTGTAGAGCTTACAGTAGGTCTCCCCTTCAGACCTAGTACCGTAACAGTAAAGAATGCAGTGAGGGAGAGGAGCAGGGTTAGGTGGTTCTGCCGAGTGAGTTCACAGCAGTGGTTGAATAATGGCTGGATAGGGTTTTGACTTAGCCATGATCTTCTTTGCTACAACTCAGAATGAAAAAAATACAGGAATAGTAAGAACCTCTCTGGCAAACGGAAAGATAGCCTGACATACAACATTCTGCAGCTGCTCCTCAGGCGGGTCTGCCCAACTACTTGTAGCTTTTTATCTCAGCCATTTCAAATGAATCCAGGACAAAATTGTTTTCAACATGAACAGGAGATTCCATCTAAAACGTGGAACTACTTGGTCAGAAATGCCAAAGCATCCCTTTCGCACAATTGCTTCCCATATATCTTTCTCTTGTTGTTATCCACATGGGTAGGCCAAAGTAAGCAAGTGCTCTTGAGCTGTTCTGGAGTTGTTGTTTTTAGGCTATATGTGATCAATCTTCAAAAGCCCTTCTGTTTCCCTTGTACACCTCATGTTGCTAGAGATCACCATCTCCCACTCAGATCTGAAAAGGTGTAAGAAGTTAGGACTGAAATAAGTGAAAGACTTCAAAACATGTATACATGTGATTCCTGCACAAGCCTCAACCTTGTTTTCTGTGTCATCTTCAGTATGAGGACTGGGCATCATGTTAGGAGAGAGAAGCTGCCACCTCAGGCAATGGGTTTTGATTATCACAAAAGGGGAACAAATGCTTAGTTATCCAGTTTGTTTTGACTGTATAATAGCTTCCAGAGAGCGGAGAGGCACTTGTGTGATTTTCTATGGCTTTTGCAAAATAACTGGGTTGTCTTCCTCTACTACGCATAATTATTTAAGCTGATAGGATGCTATTTATTGATGCGCCTCAGGTAGCAAAATGCCTTGGGTCAGCTTTGCCCTGTAAACAAAGAGGTGCATGATATCTTCTGCCCCAAAAGTTACATTTGGTGTTGACAGTGCCTCAGGGGAGGCACACCTGAATGCAGTATATGCACAGATACATGTACATGCACACACACACACACAAACACACCCATACTGGTGTAGTGTGGAGAAGCCTGATCTTAAAAGCCATCTCAGTGATCCTCTTTGGAATCTGAGAAAGTGGTTGTTTTGTGGTAGCCAACAGAGGGGAAGCTAATGTACCCATGCCTCCCAAAGCCCCCAGTTTGGATTCCTGCTTCTGCTATTGGGACTGAAATATTAATTTGCACCCAAGGGAGAGACTCAGGCCTGACATCACACAGTTAGCACAGCGTAACTTCCTTAAAAGTTTTTTTTTAAAAAAATATGCCTGCCTGAAACTGCATTTTGCAAATGTTTCTTAACTATAATAGCCCAACCAAACCATGCTAGGTTGTGATTTGGATGCTTTATGTGGACTAAAATCATAGACCTGAATCCCATCCCTTGTCCAACTGTAGAAGACCTGCTGAATCAATGGCTTTTACATAAGCATTGACTTACATTCAACAATTCGTTCAGCAGGCCTCCTTAAAACTGAGCTATCAGTTAGACTTAAAGATAAGCAGCTTCCGATCTAATCCATGCCAATACATGGATATATTTTCAGGGGACTGGAAAAAGGATGGTCTTTGTTACATATCTGTATGGTGACCTTCCACAACTGTAAAAGTAACTAAAATAGCCATGATTACCTCAGAAAAGGAATGATACTGCCATTTGCCATGTTACAAATGGTAATAAAAGTTATTTAATTACTAAAAAAAGATAATTAATTGCAAATGACATATCTTCTAGAACTATAATGAATAATAATGTGCTATCAAGTTGTTTCTGAGTTGGGGTAACCCTCATGGGGTTTTGTAGGCATACAGTAATCACGAGTTGTTTACCAGTCCCTCTTTGTGGTGTTGCTCTGGGACTGTGCCATCTGTCCAAGGTCACATAGGTGGCAGGGTACATAAACTCTCAATCTTACATGCCCTGGGTGATCTCAGCTGGCCCTTCTCTGCCACCAGGCACTCCAGTCTCAAAACTACAGTATATCCTGCTGAACAGCTGCAGCACAAGGGAGTGGGGGTCCCTGAGAACCAGTCACAGCCACATTCTGTGAATAGAGTCCTTTTCTCCCTGACAGACAGACCCACACTCCATCCTCATTACAGTGGTGCCTCGCTAGACGATGATAATCCATTCCACTGAAATCGCTGTTTAGCGAAATCATTGTCTAGCGAAAAGCATTTCCCCATTGGAATGCATTGAAATCTGTTTAATGTGTCCCAATGGGGAAGAATCGTCGTTGTCTAGCGAAGATCGGCCATAGGAAAGCCGCTTTGCGAACCGCTGATCAGCTGTTTAAATCGCTGTCTTGCAAAGCTTAGGTCCCAAAAACACCTGTTTTGCGAGTGCAGAGAGAGCTGTCAAAATCGTCGTCTAGCGAAAATCGGTTTGCGAAGCAGGGACCAAACATTGTCCAGCGAAATTCCCCCATAGGAATCACTGTTTTGCGAATCGCTATAGCGATCACAAAAAGTCAATATTTAGCGAAAAAACTGTCATGCGCGGTAACTGTCTAGCGAGGCACCACTGTATTTTAAGCCCATGTTTACCTCCCAAAATGGATGAAATACTGTATGATCATTCATTTCCACACGTTGCAGTGGACATGGTAAAGGGACAGGCAAGTGTCCCAGGTTAGAATGGTTTCGAGTTTGAAAAAAATTATCCAGTGCTTTCCAATACAATTTAAGGCTTTGTATTGCCTCAAAATTGTTAAGAAAAACAACCACCACCAGAACCCCACAACCCGTCCAGTGCAATATTCATTAGTGAAGAATATACATGAAAGTATCACTCTGGTCAGAGGCACCTAGTTTTCTAAAGACCAAGTATGATTCAGACACAATGCAAATTGACTCTTTTAGCTCCCGCCTCCAGAGACCATATTTCTTTGTTGAAGTTAATTTAAGTTTCTGTCTCAGAGGTGCAGAACATGCCAACTCACGATGCATGGCAGGCCTCTATGGAAAGTACAGAAAACCTTAGCTTGCTAAGGAAAGAGATCAATGAACTTTATGTGTATACTTTCTCTGATTAGAATAACTGTTGACAGCCTTACCAAACATTGATTTTTGTGGTCCCCAAGAAAGGGAAAGCCATGGACTGCAATGTAATTATAGTCAACTCTCTCCTGAATAGTTATATTAGATGAGTGTAATGAATGTAATTACTGGGCTACAATGCAACCATCCCCATTGGGCATTTGCAAGTACTTGGTGGCTGAGGGGCAGGATTCTCCCTGGGGTTTCCACATGTTTTCCTCCAGGCTATCATCTTCTTCAGCCCTCTCTAAGGTTCTCCCCAGCCTGGGATGTAGCTGGTCCAGAGGTATAGCACACTGCTTCTGGAAAAGAACATCTTAGCAACCTTGCTGTATGTTGAGATGGCATGAAAATCAAGTAGGCCACATGATGTCCCCAAGGTCATTTTGTGTCCCCTGAGAACTTACAGATCTCTACCTTGACAAAATGCTTGCTAAAAACACAAGAATCCCCATGATTCTCCCCTAAAATAAACCCCACACCTTGCTTTAGCCCATCCCTCCAGCTGTTTCAAGGAAACTGGAATTTTTGAGAAACCAGAACCTGAGTGTATTGGAAATAGCCCCCAAACCCTGTGGAGTTGGGCAGGCCCCCGGTGTACAAACTGAGCTCACAATATGACTTTGGACTGTGCTTCGTAATTGTTGTAAGAGCATCCATATTCTAGGGTACAAAGTCATAAATACTTGTACCATAAACCAGTAAGAGGGAACCACATACAATTCATATCACAATGTTTTCTTGAGCAATTGATTTTTATCTGCTTGTGTGTGTGTGTGTGTTTGTGTACATATCAACCCAGGATTGCCATTATGTGTCACTGAGGAGACGGCAAAAACATACACAAAACATAACACATCCTCAAAAGAACTGAAGAAATGTGCTGCCACTGAAGGGTTTTTTAAATCCATACACCTTAACCTCCAGCATTTTTTTCATAATAAACTGTTTTCTAGCACATATTTACAGTCTTTCCTCTCAGTACTAGAGCTCATTCTTTAAACAACCAGCCATGCATGAAAACTAAAACCATTGCTAGAAATGTGAAAATGGTAAAGCAGTGCTGGTTACATTTCTAAATATGAATCTTTCATGTCACTATTCTCATTTTAATAATAGTCAACAATTTTGAGAGATGCTTATGGGGGATGGAGGCTGTTGACAGGAAATACATCTTGGTTGTTATTTCATTTCTTCTAATCCTTTAAGTTGAGTTAGGCAAAGTGTGACCCTCCAGACGTTGGAGGAACTCCATTGGTCCCACCCAACACAGGTATGGGTGAGGATTGCTGTGAGCTACATTCCAAAATCTGGAGGATTGAACTTTGACCATCTCTGCTTTAAGCAGCCTTCAGGAAAATGCTGATTACCTTGATGTGTGTATGTGTAGTTTACTCCCGGTTTTTTTAAATGTTGTATATAGACCAATATTCAGATAGATTGATGCATATGAATTCACAGGAAAGCAGAGTTGTCAAAATAATTCCATCCCCATTTCTGTCAGAAAAAGTATGAACGTATATATGTGTACATGCATGTTGTTTCATTTATATGCTATTCTTCTGTCTGAAGACATCCAGAACAGTGCACAATGCAGTACTATTACACATATAACAAACACAACAATCAAATAATAAAATTTGATCACATTAGAGATGGGCACCAGCTGCCAGTTCAGTAGTTCAACCTGGCTTGTTTATGAGCCTCACAACTGTTCTGTGGCTTGGTGCTTGGCACATAAGTGGTGGAACAATAGTTTTCTAACATTCAAATATCTGCTGAGACAATGTTAAGCTATGTTTGTATTCAAAATAAAGAACCACCGCTACTCATTGTATTGCTCTATGAACATGTGAGGGGAAAATACCATAGAAAAGGCAGTGAATCCAGATCCATGAACATCACTAGGTTCCGCTCGAAAAAAGGATAACTTTTGCTTGGATTTGACAGGCTTTGACAGCATTTTCACATCTCTTGAGATTCACAGTGAGATGAAACACACCTCATCTCATTGGTGAGACTTCTGGGACATTTCTGAAATAGAAACATGCATAAAAACAGTTTGCATATTTAAAAACACGATTGACTAAAATGTGCACAATTGAAAAAATATGCATACAGTATCTCTGTAAGAAAAGGTGTATTTAAAATGTTCTTGAATTTCAGCCCAGGAAGGAAACAAAAAACCTCACAAACTATGTGGTGGAAATGTAGGGAAGCAAAAAGTTATTGGAAATCAATATATGAAATGTTACAAAAAATTGTATCTTATGTGATACTATTTAAACTGGAATTGTTTCTACTGAATGTTATGACTGAAATTGTAGATAAAGAAATGAGATATTTGATAACACATCTAATCACGGCAGCAAGGATACTATATGGAAAATATTGGAAGAAAGAAGAGGTCCTGTCTCTGGATGAACTGATAAAAAAGATACTGGAAGTGGCAGAGACAGATGTACTAACAGAAGCATTAAATGAAAGACCATCTCAAAAAGGACTTAAAAATGGGAACAGGTTTACAATTGGATCTGAAATATGGACTGGAAAGCATAGATAAAAGAAGTATGAGCAGGTCCAAAGGAATGGAGAGAGCTGTAAAGATATACAGTCTGGAAAAACTGTTAGATTGTTTACTTACGTGATTTCCCTTTTGACATAACTAAATAAGTGGATGTAAGAATACTCTTTTGCTCTCTGGAATTGTACCCCTTCCCCACTCCGTTATCCATGCCTTCCTCATTCCCTTGTACCCACAACCGTCACCCTTATTGAAAATGAATAAAACTTCTATAAAGATCCAAAAATCTCACAAACTTACACAAAATGAAGGAGAGAATGGAGATCTGGAGAAACTCAAGAAAATCTAAAGAGATGGTCACACCCCACTTTCAGTTTTTTTGTGAAAACTACTTCTGTGAGGGCTTGAAATTAATATTTCTACACAGAAACATCCCTACAGCAAAGTGTCATAACTAGGTCAAGGTGACTGGAGCTTTGAGCCAGACAGCAAAATTGTTGCTGAAGGGGACCAACCTACTGTTATAATAGTGTGAATCCACTGAAGGATCTCCTGCCCTCAGTACCTACGTATACCATCTCCAGAGACTCCTCCCTGGATAGAAGAAAACACAAAACAGGTGGGCTCGGCATGGAACCTGAATTGTTGGAGGATGCTGAGCCCCAAGTGTTCCTTCTCATCTCCTCTGTCCCTCTCCCCATGTATGGAAATCTAAGGAGTCCCAAGCTTAACCAATAGGACACCAAATATCTGGGAATGAGGCCTTCTGAGTGTTGTGAAAATGAATTCCTCTATCTGGAAGCAACCTCAGAATCTTTGCAACATTGCAGTCAGAGATACCATAACAAATAAAGTTTATAACAGGTCAGTTTTAACTGCATTCAGATTACAGCAGGCAATTCTAATTTTTCTTTCTTTCTTTGTTGAACAATTTTTTGTTTCCTTGACTAATGGCAGCCATCTACAGCAATTGAACCTTGCGGTATCTTCTAACTGGTGTTTCCACCACCTGTACAAGTGCAAAAAGGCCACAGGCCCTGCTGTCTGGAAAATATGGAAGAGACTGTTTTAAAAAATAGTACTCAAGTTTAACAGAACACATCAGGAATGCGTCAGTAGTCACTGGGTACCTGCTTGTCCCCGTTTCTCCATCTCCTGAGTGCTTCTCCGCTTGTAGCGTTCTCTCGGCTTTGTACTGCACCACCAAAGGGCTGCTGTCATCTTAATCACTGGACTTTAGTGACCCAGCTTAGCACATTCTGTCTGAAGATACATAACAAATTCCGTCTCCCATTACTGACACAAAGCTGTAATCCAGCTGCTGGGAAGGTGCTCCAGGAGCACTTCAATTATAGCTTGAGAAAGTGCAGCATACTAATGGAATGTATGTTACGCCACCTTGGAACCCGCCGGAGAGAGCTTGCGAAGGCATTTGGGATACAGAGGAGCACCTGGTATGTGTTGTGATAAGCAGTTGGTTGGCTTCTGCACAATGTCGGCTTCACAAAGGGGAAAGCCTCGGCTGACTTGCTCCACGCACACACACTTCACTTATAGCCAAGGAAGCAATTCCACAGGCAACTATGATGGGCCCTGCTCCAGCGGTTCCCCACTTCAAAAAAAAAAAAAAAAATAGAAGCCACTCCCTACTCTGGAATGCTTCATACTGTCTTGCTCCATGCAGATGTTTTGCTATGTAGTTGCTCAATGACCACAGTTAAAGGCAAGTCTTGCTCATGTTTGAGGTGCCTGTCTTTACACAGAAGCAGTAGGTGGGATATGACTGGCACTGTAGCACTTACTGCATGGCAAAGGATGTGAACATTCCTTCAAGAGTAAGATATGGATAGGTATATTGCCCTTTTAAGGGACATGGTGGTGCTGCGGGCTAAACCACAGAAGCCTGTGCTGCAGGGTCAGAAGAGTAGCAGTCGTAAGATCGAATCCATGCAACGGAGTGAGCACCCGTCGCTTTGTCCCAGCTCCTTGCCAACCTAGCAATTTGAAAGCATGTAAATGCGAGTAGATAAATAGGTACCACCACGGTGGGAAGGTAAAGCGGTGCTCCCTAGTCACGCTGGTCACATGACAACGGAAACTGTCTTCGGACAAGCGCTGGCTCTACGGCTTGAAAAATGGGATGAGCGCTGCCCCCTATAGTCGGACACGACTGGACTAAAAATGTCAAGGGGAACCTTTACCTTTACTTGACCTTTTAGACTACAACTCCCAGTCCCCTGACCAGCAAGATCAGTGGGCATACTGGTGGTGGGTACTAGCAACTTCAGTCACTAAAAGCATATTTTTCAAGCTCTGCTGGGAATCAGAAATCCTTTACGATAGAGTGCATCTGGAGTTTTCAAATATATAACTGAAGTAATGAAAGCCCTTTTTCAAGTATCGTTCCTTGCTCTCTTTTTATTCTTTCTTTGCACTAAACACCTTTCCAAACAACTTTTATTCACGGTGGCCATCTGATGCA
Source organism: Pogona vitticeps (assembly GCF_051106095.1). NCBI lineage: Eukaryota > Metazoa > Chordata > Lepidosauria > Squamata > Agamidae > Pogona > Pogona vitticeps. The sequence goes on from NC_135785.1 coordinate 163,673,826, forward strand.
AAGAATCAGTCCTATTTATAGAATAATTTTAGCTCGCTATGGAAATCAGCCGAGTTCATTTTCATTAAGTCTTCTTGTTTCCATGGTAAAGCTAGGGTAATCTTTCTGTGAAAACCAAATCCTTTTCCTTGTCGCTTCAAAATACTGCTCATAGAGTGTGCACAAATCCATGCCAGCACAGAAACAAACACACCAAAGGCCCATTGTTTATTGCTTTTCTCATGCAGATGGGCACGTCGGGTTAGTTTGACCCATCATCATTGTCTAGTGAAAGCTGCACGACATCGATGGAAGGCCGGAATCTATGGAAAACTGAACATCATGCAAGGCTTATGGCTTAGAAACAATGGAGAAGAAATATTTACACCACAAATACTGTATAGAATAGGTGAACAATGATTCCTTCTCTCTGGTGACTTCAGGAAACTTTAACTCTACTGCAGTGATGTCCAACCTTGGGCCTCCAAATGTTGCTGGATTACAGCATCCAGGAACTCTGCCCATCAGCCATGGTAGCTGGAACTTCCAGAAATATGCCATCTGAGAAATTCTGCTCTGGAGGACAATTCTCAACACTTTCATCAAACTGCAGTTCCCATAGATCTTTGAGGGAAGTCCTGATATCTAAACTAGTATAAAATAATCATATTCTGTAGCATACATAGGTCCTAACATGAGGGTGCAGCTCTCACCATGCCTAAACTCTGGCCTTTACTTCTAATGGAAATGGGAGTCCAAGGTCTCTGGAGGGCCACGGTCCCCCACCTCTGTCCTCATAGCACAAACCTATACAGTTCCATTTGCATGAAAGTCTTGTGGACACAATGCTGGACTAGGACTCAGGAGACCAGGGTTCAAATCCCTGCTTGCCTATAGCAACCTGGTTTGGGGTGGCAGTGATGGTAAAACCCGTTCTTTAATATCTCACATACCTTCAAAACCTTATTAGTGTAACCATACGTTGGATACAACTTGATGACATATAACAACAACATTTATTTGCATAGGATGGAACCTTAGGCTGCAATCCTATGCACACATATGTGGGGGCAAGCCCCACTGAATTTAATATGCATAGTCTTCTGTATAGACTACTGATCTATAAGCAACAGAGAAAGACATCATGATTAGAGATGGGCACACATATAAAACCAGGAAGTTCACAAAAAAATCACTGGTTCGTTGATTCGGGTTTGTGAGAAATGCTCACATCCTTGTTACTTAATACAGTAACCAGACCACCACAAATTCAAGCAACTCTCTTTTATTAAAAAGCACTTTTGCAAAAGTGGGTATCCTTGCAGGGACTTGCAAAAGCAGCATTTACCTTCCTCCTTTTCTCTCAGGTTGGGTTGGGTTTGTCCAAACCAGAGAAGCCTAACTTTTCCCAAGCCAATGAACTTTTCCGCCATTTAACAAACTTCCTGGTCCATTTCCCCACCACAGCCCCCTTTCCCACTGCATCTTTTCCTCCCTACCTTGTTCTGCTGCTGCTGACACCACGACCATCTAGAGAGACAACAGGCTGGCTTCCCTTCTGGGAGCCAGGCTTGCTATCTGTGCAACTGCACATGCCCCCACCTCTCAGCTGAGCTGAAGGTGCATGCAGGGAGGTGGATCCTGGCAGGCTGCTAAGAAAAAAAGGTTTTTTTGTTTGGTGTGTGTGTGTGTGTGTGTGTGTGTGTGTGTGTGTGTGTGTGTGTGTGTGTGTGTGTGTGTGTGTGTGTGTGTGTGTGTGTGTGTGTGTGTGTGTGTGTGTGTGTGTGTGTGTGTGTGTGTGTGTGTGTGTGTCTTTTTTAATTCTGCTGGCCAAATTGATTCTTTTTGTTTGTTTGTTGTGCAGCTGGCTGGGTCCTGCAAGCAAACCGAGCTGTCTAAAAAATAAAACAACAACAACAACAACAAACCCTTGACAACTTGATTTGTGGTTTATTCAGGGAAAAAATCATAAATTTGTGGTTCACAGACGTCCTCAAACCACAAGCCAACACGACATGCCATTTTGGCGGTTTGTGCCCATCTTTAATATGATGCCTAGGAAACGGCACTGGGTTTTAAACATAATACATTTTAAAGTACTGTTATAGTTAATACTTGCAAAAAAGAAACTGCTGTTGTGGCCCAAGAAGGTTGATTTATGGTTGCTGGGCATGCTGGGTCGCTCCATGATAATAGGAGAATTTTTATTCTACTGATTGGCCCTGCCTTGTATGTACAAAGTGTTTGAAAGTGCAATATTTTTTTTTTAAAAAAATTGCTGCATAGTACAACCAACTGGGTCTACTGGGGTTTCATTCCTGGTGAATGGCTATAGGATTGCAGCCAGAAGTTACTTTCAACAATCCATTCAACGGCATACACCGAACTTCCCCCCCTCCCTTCAGCATCTGGTTGTTCTTTCATTTGATGCTTAACGGCAATGAAGGTTGTTGTTTTTTTGCTCCAAAATGCACAAATTGGTGTTTCACTTACTGCGAGTTTCAACAGAAGGTGGGAGGAATGCAAATTATTTGGCAGCTCTTTGTTTAAGATATTGGGAGCTGAAATCCAACCAACAGCTAACAGGGGTGATGCCTGAAACCTTGTCCCCAATGCTGTTTGGTAGTCATGCTTTTTGAATTCACCTTTTGAGGTCCAAATGGACAATTTTTAGGACTCTCATATTTATGTAAAGTCTATAATATTTTGGTGGTGCTTGATGAAGACAGCTAGCTCAAAAGCTAGTGGTTTGTTCAGTTTTTTTAGTGGCCCAATAAAGGTATCACCTGTCCTCACCTTTGAATCACACAAGGACCACGTGGTTCTGTTTAGTTTTTCTGTAATAGTTGTGCTTTTCTTTCTCTATTATCCCAGTCTTCTTAAACTTTTCTACCCCCTGGCAGCCCATTTCCATAAACTTGTACCCATCATATTAGCAAAACCTTTGTAATTAACATGATTGTTGTTATTTTGAAATTTATATGTTGTGAATAAATAGCCCAATAATGGGATTAAAAAAACAATGGGGTAACAAGGTGAACAGATAGTGCATATATATACATATATAAAACATGTTGTAGTGGGCCACTCTGAAGCCTCTGCCAGGAGTGCTCACTACTTTTCTTCAACTGCTGCCACCACTTATATTTAATATTCAAAAAGGACAAGTGTTTCTTCCAAAACAAAACAGTGTTTATTGGTTTCACAAAAATAAAATAAGTAAATCACAGGTAGATAATCAAGTTGTAAATCACTAAATCACACAGACTTTTCCCTCACAGACTATTTGGCTCATAGCCCTACTAACATGTTAATCACTAACTCTCAGTCTCTCAATCTATCAGTCTCCCCATCTCCCTCTCTCTTCATCTCACACACCCCTTTTATATTTCAGCTCCTCCCCCTTCTGCACCACCCTCCGTCCCTTCATTGGCTGATGTTCCACCGCCCAGCTGTGACGGACAGGTGAGAGCAGAGCTGAATGTTACACATGTATAAGCACTCACTCATTGACCACTGCTTACAGGACTGACTGAGGTGCCTGTGCAACAGCACTCGAATGTTCATAAAGCAGAGGAGAGTGAAAGCTGAACCTGTGAGGGGAGCACAGCCAAGGAGGGATTCCACGCCATTCGCCAGAATAACAAAGTGAGGGGACAGGGCTTTTCTCAAGGTTAAATAACAAATAAAACCCTCTCCACTACTTGTTATAATGTTCAATTAGTTTCACAACTTCTAGCTTGTATCTTTTCTTATGTTGGTGAATTCTGTGCCTTTTCCCGCCATTATTCAACAATTTTTATGTACCTCTAAATGTCGTGGTTTATACCCCTGGGGATAAACGGACCCCAGGTTGGGGGCCACAAGACCTTTTGTTGTTGTTCTCCTTTCAGTCTCCCACCCTGTGTTTGTGTTTGTTTTCATATATGTACAGGTACAAAGATATATTATATATTGTATTTATTCTATACAATAATCTGAGAAACTAAAATATAGTCTTCAGATTCTAGGGCTGGCTTTAGCACTGGACAGAATGAGGTGTTGCCTCAGGCAGCAAAGTTTGAATGCTGTGAAATGGCAGAAAGCTTTGTTATTTAAACTGTGGGTTTTACTTCCTGGGAGGTGGAGAAGGGCTTGTTGGATCTCCTGCTGAAAATAACTTGTCCACCCCTAGGTTCTCTACACCCCAGGTAAATGGTGTGTGTTTGGGAGGCTCTATTTGTTGCTCTGCCTCAAGCAGAAAAAAATGTCTTGGGGCAGCCCTGACAAATTATTGTATTGCATCAAACTGTAGTTCACATTTTATGTTGGGCTTTTGAAAATAATTATTTGCCTTTTTCTTGCTGAAGACAAAATCTAGGGATATCCTTCTAGAACTGTCAGAATAATCATTCTCACAATACGTAGCAAAAAACCCGACACACCTTCCTGCTAGGGAGAAAGTTTTAAAAGCTTAAATGGAAATACAGAGTTTCTCTGTTAATGGCATCAGAAAGAGATCATCTTATCATATACACCACAAGATTCTAAAGCAATGACAATGTGAGTATAGCATAGCAGCCTGATTTCCCCAGCCTACAAAAGCTCGTGTGGAGTGGACTTGGATTCAGAAATGTGCAAGTTCGCTTGTGGAGATGGGCTTCCTCCTTCCTCCTCCCCATAGCAGCCCCTCTAGCACCTTAGAAAAGGTACATACAGAATTGAGGGGTCCTACCAAATTGGATGAACTGGTCAGGGAAACAGTCCCCCCATGGGGGGGGCATACCCTATGCATGGCCTTATGTCCATGTTGGATCTAAATGATAGCATTTGCTCCTTGACCGTTTTTCCATTGAGATTGTAAGCGTCAAATGGTATGTGTGTGTAAGTGTATATGCCTCCTTGTTGTTGTTACTGTTGTTGTTGTGTGCCATCAAATCAGAACTGACTTACAGTAAACCTAATAGGGCTTTCAAGGTGAGATATTTACCAAGTCCACCCGCCAGTGAGTTTCCATGGCAGACCCAAGGAATCAAACCCAGGTCTCCTGAGTCCTAGTACATTACCCAATCCAGTATACCACACAGGGTTCAAGGACCTTCATAGGGTTCTATAAAGTACTTTGAAGTGGTTGACCGATCCTTCTTTCCAGTGTCCCTGTTCGACCTTCAGTCACACATGCTCTGTGTGATCCTGGCTGGCCCCTTTCCTGGGAGGCACAGTGGAGATTCAAGCTGCCAAACCCCAAATTTGCAGTTGGTTGCTAAAACCCGTTGAGCTATATCAGCTTTAACATGGAATTAGCAAGCAAACAAACCAGAGGTAGGAAATCTCTTGTGAATGGGGACATCCCTTCTATGCCAGCTTTGTGCTTTATATTACAAAAGTCAAGAGCCAGCCATGATGAAGCAGAGGATCTAATAAAAGATATCTCAGCACATGTATACCCTTCAACACCAATAGACAATGTGTGACTTTCCAGGTGTCAATGAACTCCGATTCCTATCAGCACCAGCCCAGGTTGTAGTCACTAAACATTGATCATGGATTATAGGGCTAGTATAGTCTTACACTGTCTGAAGGTCCCCATGCTGCCCAACCTCACTAAAAAAATAAATAAATTAAACCTGAGAATATTTAATGCCAGCTGAACCATATCCCACATTTTAAATTCTCTGAACGTGTCCCAGGTAGGCAGGAAGAACTGTTAAGTTTCACATTCCTCTTATGTTCACTGCCTTCACATCTTACTTTCTGCCCCCTATATAAAATGCATGCGAATCCTGGTAAATTCTTTCACAAACTGTGCGCTATTATGTTGATTCTGATGCATGATGTCCCTTCCCAGGGTTTTTCAAGTATAAAGTATTCAGAAGTGGTTGTCGTGGGTTTTTTGGACTCTTTGGCCATGTTCTGAAGGTTGTTCTTCCCGACATTTCGCCAGCTGGTGCTTTTGGATCATGCAGTTTGCCAAAGACACCCCAAGGGACCACATCAGCCACATACCTTCCAGATAATTCCCTCCTGCCCCTCTCCTGGGATGTGGAAACCCTCAGAAAATGCAGGTGGCAACCCCATTTCAACATAATTAAAGATGGAGGGAATCAGAGTCAGACTTTAAAAGTTTAGGTCTGTAAAGTACTGAGCCCAGATGAACAATTCTATCCATTCTGTTTTCTCCCAGGTTGTTGTTGTTGTTGTTGTTGTTGTTGTTGTTGTTGTTGTTGTTGTTGTTGTTGTTGTTGTTGTTGTTGTTGTTGTTGTTGTTGTTGTTGTTGTTGTTGTTGTTGTTTTCAAGTTTATATTTCAAATTCTTTCTAATCTGAATATAAAGAAATGAAATCGATATGGATGTTTTCGCCTCCTCTCCCATCCCCTTTCAGGAAAGTGGGCATGCAGCCCCTGAGCTAAGATGTCCATTTGTTGGCATTTGCTATATTTAGCAGTACATTTTCTCCTGCAGCGGAAGACCTCCCCACCGCCACCATTAACAACAGCTAAAAATTATTAAGTAATAGTACAGTGCAATCTAAAAGGGAGCAAAAAGAAAGAAAGAGAATGTTATTAGCATCTCTGTCCGTTGTGCCATCTTATTTTGCATCACATTGTTTGGCAGCCTTTTGCAATCTTAGAAGCCATTGATTACAGCCACTCCTAAACAAAACAAAAGTTTCACACATACAGTTAACTCTTGGCCTAACGAGACGGTGTATCAATATTTTCACTCCCAGTAAACTGAAAGGGAGAGGTGGGGGAGAGAAAGCCCTCTTAGTTTAAGATAATTTTATTTGTCTGTTATCAGTCACAGCAGTCTTACTTCGAGTTTCCGCTTTCCAGTTTTTCTAGCAGTGGGAGGGTATTTCCTTCGAGGTCTTATCTGCTTGAACCACAACCCCTGCACTGATTTCTGGTTCGCTGACAAATTGCACTCCCTTAATCCCCACGCTAGCAAGTTACTTTTTTTTCCCCCTTTGCATCTGTTCAGGATTTTTACCATAAGACTGCAGATGGCAACTTTTTTTTTACACTTAGCCCAAAATGTGACACTCAAAACTTTTAGCAGTGCACAGGGAAAATTCTTTCCCCCCCCCCAAGGGCTACGTTTCCTTCTTTTCTGCCCCCCACCCCACCCACAACTGTAGTGCTCCAAACGGTGTATTTAATGACATGGCCATAGTTTTCTGGTACTTTTTCTTTTCCAGTGCTGCAAAATGTCCCTGAGAACACATGTGAAGTATTCATATAGGGAGGTTGGAGGACAGGAAGAAATGGAGAAATGGTGGCTCTGCTTTGCTAAACTTTAAGGGCGGTGAAAAAAAAAACACCCAATGATTTGTTTTTAGAGATAAACAATATGCTGCAAATATTCCTTTAAAATGATATTTCATTGTGCCTGTTGGCTTCGTGACTAGAAATGGGCACAAACCACCTGTTCAGTGATTTGTGCCAATTTGGCTGACGGCCCCACAGGTGTTCCACAGTTCGATTCTCCACCCCTCCTGTGGCCAGCAACTCAGAGGCGGCGTCTTGGCTTCCCTGCCACACTTGCTCTGGATGCTGCCTCTGAGTGGGCACCCACCGGAGGGGTTGGGGTGCCGAACTACAGAACACCTGTTGGGCTACCGGCCGAACTAGCAGTTCATGCCCATCTCTATTCGTGACCCTTGTGTTTTCTGCAGCAGTAGGATGCCATTCCCAGGATGTTCTAGGAGGCCTTAATCTGGCCCTCTAACCTGCAGAATTTGCCCACAAATTCTGTGTGTGTGCCCTTAATTATTGATTTTCAGTTCTCATGCTTTCACTAGGACTGACATTTTGGAATACATGACCAAATAGGGCAAGCCAACCATTCAGGTTTATATATATTTACCTTTCAGAGATCAAATAATAAGTAATGACTCAGCATGAGTTGTGTATAAAAATATATGTATTATGATTTGGATATAACTTTACTTCATATTGCTTTACTTCTTAGAAAATTCCTACAAGACCCTAAGACAGGGGTCTCAGACACGCAGCCCAGGTGCCATTTGCGGCCCCCCAGATGATAGTTTGTGGCCCTTGCCTTGCCTGCCCCCCCAAAGCGCCCACACATCCTCTGCTGTCAAGAGCAAAAAAAACCCTTGCCTCGCTCGCTGGCTCTCTCCCAAGACAGCACCTCTTGCACCCTCCATCCAGAACTGCAGCCTGCCAGCCCACCTGTCTGTCAGCTAAGGAAACTCCTGGGCGGCTTCCTCGGCCTCTTGCTCCACTTGGCGGAAAACCTGATGCAGCCCAGCCTCACCCAGACTCTGCCTCTAGCGGCCCCCAGGTAAATTGAGTTTAAAACCCCTGCCCTAAGATTTGTTTCAGCCTTAGTAAGGAGGCATGCTACAGCATGGTCTGCTTATGAACAAGTCCCTTTATCAAGCAAAACAACTACCTTTGGGCTTATTCCAAAATCTGCACCTGGTGCAGAAGGTAGCTGCAAGGCTGCTAACAGGCCTCCTCCTCCTCCTCCTCCTCCTCAAAGCACACAACACCTTTGCTAAAAGAAATATGGAGGATGCTGGGGAAGTTTTGCTGATGACAGCTGGATCCCTCCTCGTCATCGTGAGACCTTGGTATCTCAAGGGGTGTCCCCACTTTTGTGCCTTTCAGGGGTCATTGCAGAGCTCTGAAAAATGGCCATTGCAATCTGGAAGTCTCATTACTGTAGTTTAACTTGTGAGTACCAACAATAAAGCAATTCATTTCACAGCACTGGGGTTCTCAGCCAGTTAACATTAGGCACAGATCTACCATCCTGACTTTTAGATGCCTCACTTAAATCTTACTGATGGAGGCTTTTCCTAAAGTCAGAGCCTGGCACTCACCAGTTAGACAGATTTAGTTGTTTAGATGCTTTCCCCACTGTGGCAAGCTCAAAGTGAACCAAAGAAGCAGAGGGAGAGGGTACTGTAGCGGTCCCTGCCGAATCAACCATACTGTTAATAGAGTTAAGATCAGATCAGATGGCCTTGATTTTGGATTTTTAAAAGGCTGCAAATTGATCACTGGTGAAATCACCAGGACGAGGTCGTAACCGGCCAAGATTGGTGAGGTCATGAACCACACGGGACAATTCTGCTTGACAGTTCATGGCCTCCCCAGTGATCCTGATATTAAAGGCATTTTTGGCCATTTTTAGGGCATTGACATACCTTCTGGTTAGGGTCTTGACTGCATTCAGCTCTGACTGATCCATCACCCATCTGCTCTCTAGCTGTCACCTAAGCAACTTCATAGTTTGAAGCTCAGAAAGAAGGCTTTCTTTTTGAACCAGAAAGAAGTCTTCACTCTGAAGAGGAGAGGATATGTGGGAGTAAATCACCCGGGTCATTTCAGCAGACCACCTATCAACCTGGATTTTGACCACGTTTGCTGTATACCCTCCCAAGGCATTCCAAAACCCATCAGGGTCAAGAGGCCTACAAGGGGGGGGGGGGACAATTTTGATAGGTCCATTCTTCCTACAGAGGTGGATGTAGTCAGCAGGTTGAATCTCAACAGGAAGTGAGGGAATCTCATGTTCTACACTCTCAGATCACTCTCAGCCTGTGCTGTCAAGATCACAAGGTCCAGAATGTGGCCTGCTTTATGAACAGGGCCAATGATATGCTGGGATAGGTCCATGGAGGTCATGGGCTCCATGAATTCCAGGGCTGGACCCGACAGCTCAGATTCAGCATGGATGTTGAAATTCCCTATATCAATAGTCTAGGTGATCTCAACGACGAAAACAATATGAACCCGGACAGCCTTGGCAGGTAGAATGCTGGTTCGCGGGGAGATCAGGTACACCAGCACTATCCCAAATCTATCTCTAAGCCCCAGTGTCAGATGCAGACACTCTAGGCCCAGGCTCAAAAGCAGAGTTGTCCTTCTGATATGGACAGAGCCCCTGTGGGCAATTGTGACGTCCAGCATGTCGCACCCCTCCGATCTGCCATGAATGAAATGAATGACATGTTTCCTTTCAAAAGAAACTTTTCAAGCTCTGTAGTTTTTAAGTTGATCTGCATAAAGGCTTACTTCCTTTTGTATTTTGTTTTCCGTATTTACAAATGAAGTTAACTGTGTTCACTGCATCGCTCCCTCTGCTAGGCACTAGGTTTCAAATGTGCAAACTTATTAAATAAAAATAACAATCTAAATATTTTGACAACCTCAATATATGTGCTCCTAGAGTTCATGCTGTTCCGTTCCTACCTTGTAACCATTACAATGGAGACGATGGATTGGTAGCCATTTTTAAAATATTCAAAAGGGAAACTTTAGATCAGTAGCTATGGCAGCAAATCAATTACTTGTCAGCTATATGCCACCATTCCAGCAAACACAAGTCTCTCGAGAAATGTGTAAAAACAACTTCAAAATCTGTAATGAATGCCTTTTGGAATTATAATTAGCATCTGGACCTCAGGATCTTTACTGTATTTGAAACAGATCCAGAGACCTGTGCTAGGGATGAGCTAAAGGAAATGCACACCAGGATTTGGGAAGCGTTAAGAGAAATGATAACTGATCTGACTTACCAAAATCTTTTAGTCAGCAACATCTATCTAGACCACAGATTAAATTAAGGAAACGTTCTGTGAGGACATTTCTCTCCGTCTCTTTTTGTCGCCAAGATTATTAGCATCTGGTGGCCAGATCAAGGTAAACAGAATGAATTATGGAGCTGAGGTTACAATTCTCTTCTAGATCTAAGCAGGATGAATTCCCCAAATCTTACCACGTCCTCCCTTGGCCTGAATTCTAGGGTTTGCCTTGTAAGCATACACGAGCAAATTTCAGGCATCAAGTCATTAATGGGTTTCATCTTGCTCTCAGATAAGATTTGCCTGTTCTTAATTGTTCTGGAACAATTAGATATCATTTAAATAGTTATCGTTAGATTGTAAGCCCCCAGAGGTCAGGAAAGCGGAATTAAAAAACAAAACAAAAACATGCAATTTATGGTAATGTCCCTTACTATTTTTATCTGAGCTTCCTCTGGTGTCCATTTGCATTTTGAAGTCATTTTGTGGAAGCACTTAGAGTGAAAAAAATGTAAGCACTTCCCTTCCTGCTATATGCATCCTTAGGCTGTTTCCATAATAGCCTTTCCTGTCTTCCCTATGTGTTACTCAGAGACGTATAGTGCAGAATCTCTTTTCCTCTTTCAGAACTTCTCTCTCTCTCCTTTTCTGTTACCCCTCCCCCCCATGCTAGAGAGCAGCCACAGCATTATCCCAGGGACAAAGAACAAAGGCAATGTAGGCATTTAGGGTTTTTTTTAAAAAAATCAGGATTCTCTCCCCCTCCCCCCTCGAACCAATGTTCATGTCGACAGGATTCTGATGTCTTAAGAAAATAACTTTCACAACCAGTATGGAAATACAGCTCTCTACCTCTCCTTGTGCTTGATGATATCACTGTTGTGAAGAAATTGAGAAACTGGAACACGGAATCTATCTTGAAAAATCACCTGCAGTTTATCTATTGAGAAGGAAGCCTTCAAGGCCAAGCCAATAGGTTCTCTGGTACTGTACTGATTGGGAGATGATTTTAGCTGGGAGTGTACTTTTTTTTTTTTTTAAAGAAAGTGTTCTGGTCATCTTGAACATTGGAGGGAACTCAAAGCTTGATTGGTTGATCACCTAAAAAGGCCAGATGGGACATTTAATGCATAAAAAGGAGTTCAGACGATACTCTGGTTGGCTCAGCTTCACTCTCAGGAGATTCTATGCTCTGTTGCTATCTTAAGGTGCCTTGTAGAGCAGTGGTCCCCAACCTTGGGCCTCCATATGTTCTTGGACTACAACTCCCAGAAGCCTTCACCACCACCTCTGCTGGCCAGGATTTCTGGGAGTTGAAGTCCAGGAACATCTGGAGGCCCAAGGTTGGAGACCACTGTTATAGAGGATGCACTTTGCATGCCTGGGAACTATGCTGACGTCTGCACTACTGTGTAAGTATTAGAGAGAATGGTTCAGCTTTCTTATTTTCTGATGTGTTCTCCTGAGTGCCTTAGCTTTGCTTTAACTGAATTTTTATTCCAGATGTTTTTTGAAACTTAAAATCTTTTATATATTTTTTCTGGTTTTAATCAAATAAACATTTCTTCAACCCAGTTGTCTGGATTTCTGGCTCAGAGAGTTTGAGGTACTAATTTCAGGTCTCATCTTGACTCTCTACCAGTGGTTTTGGTATTTTTGCAGGCATGGTGGTGGCTCTACTTCGCAAGGTGGGTGTACTGGTCCTGAGTAAGTTTTTGGACTCTCTGCAGACACTGCTAAGTCTGGAAAGCCTAGGGTGTTGGGCACAGGTGCCAAGCTGGTGCCATGTTGCTAACTGCAACTCACTATCCTGGATACACCCACCCTGGGGTAATCAGGGTGATGTGGTTCATTTGTTATAGTATGACCCCTGGACCTGAGCACAACCATCAGAACTGTTGCTATATTCTAGGAATAAAAAGGGAGAAGGGAAGGATCAAGAGAAGCTCCTTGTTTTTGCCATAACAACTAGGCATGCAGCCCCCAAAATACCCAGACACATTCCCAAGGTGACCCCCCATTTTTTTTCTTTTTTTTTTTATTCTTTATTTTATTTAGGAACAGGGATAGAGGGTACAGAAAGAAAGAGGGGATAGGAAAGGAAAAATGGTTTTGGGGGATAGGAGAGCATAAAGTATAACATCATCCAATCAATTCATATTACTAATACATATCAACTTTTTGCTTTTTCACAGTTTGATTACCCTCCTGCTTTTATCTTATCATTTAATTTTAATTTTATTCTATGTTATTCCAACATTGTCTGGTAGCTGCTGCCATTTATACAATACATCCCATCGTTCAGTTTCTTTTTGAATTGAACAGTCTTTCAGCCCATCTGACAGAATATCCATTTTTTTCACTTCCCATATTTTCACCATAAAATTATCTGGTTTCAGTATCTCTGCCTCCTTAAGATTTTTGTCATAATGCTTTTTAATTTTGGAAGCTGCATGGGTCACTGGATAACTCTCTACTGCATTCATATTACCTGGTGTCATGTCTAATACAGACGATTCTAAAGTCTGTACAACTTCATTTAAGTTTTGTTTGGCATCTACTGTCCCCTCTTTCGTCCCTTTCATCAAATTTTCTATTTTGCTAAGGCCTGCATTCACTTGCTGAAACCCTGTTAATATTAGCCTTTGTATATTAATCTGCCATTCCTTTTCTATTTCTTGCACCACTATTCCAGAACTTTGGGATTGAACAGACCAAGTCTCCATTTGTTCTTTTGAATTTTTGGGATCCATCTCAGGCTTTGGGGTTTGTATAAATACCACAATAATCACCCCCTAGAAATCCTTCCACAGTTTCCACAATTTTATCAACAATTCAAGCCCCTCATCATAAATCTCCCCTTAGATCTCCCTCCAATCTTTGTCCAAATATTGTAGTATAAAAATCAACTTTAGCCCAGCAAATACAATATCAATTAGAACCGTGACGCAGTTATTTCTTCTTCTCCTGAATTCAGCAAGCTTCTATTATTAGACTCACACGTGGTCACAAACAAAACAACAGTCACAGAGTCTCAAACTGTCCAGTAGATTGTCCTTGGCGCTCGTCTTGTGATCTTCATTAACCCCTTAATGCTCCTTAGTCCAGTCGGCCACGTCAGCTCCTTCTCCCGAAAACCACCAGATTCTATTATTTATAGTTCACAAAGTCCAGAGAAGGCAAAGAGTAACGTATCCCAGCCACACTGCATCCACCGAAGTCTCTTAAATCCAGTCAGACGGTGTTGCTGTCTGGGATTCTTCTCCAGAAACATAAGATTTATTTTTCCATCTCAGACTCTCGGCTTTAGAATCAGCCTGGCGTTTTAATAGTTCACTTGGAGAAGCTTAGTTTCGCTTTTGAGTCAGACTGATAAGATAAACCCGCCGCTGCATTTATTCTTTCCGCCAAATATTTTCATTCTTATTTCAGCTTAATGAGGCTGTTTCATAAATCAGAGGCTTCGGCTTACTTACTTGTTATATATTTTTAGTTTATATTAATTGCTCTCCTCTCCCCCGGTAAAGGGTTCCTCGCGGCTCAGTGCCAAAAAAATGGCGCCCGCTCCAGTCCGTGCACGGTGATTTCTTCAGAAGAAAAAAGTCCGGGTCTGCCTCCCTTTCTTCTCTTTCTGCTGCTCACCATCTGCTTCAGAGAGACTTCTTCTAGACTCTCCTTTGATCCCCATTTCAAAAGGGGGATCCCGGACCGGAGGGTTCCAGCTTTCCCAGAGAGAGCTCCTCTCTGGGGTTGCTGGCAGCACCGCAACAAAGCCCCGCCTCCGGAATGGTCCCAAGGTGACCCCCCATTTTAAAAGAATACTTAAGAAACACCCCTGTGTCCAATGAGGGGGCAGCTTCACCATATTGCTCCTCTTCCATGCAGTGTTTTCTTTCCACAGTAGCCTTTTTTGAACCTACAAGTGATTTTTCAACCACTTCCTGTTTGGAAAAAGGGCTAAAAAAATTATTGGTGAATTAATAAAAAAAAACTATTGGTGAATTAGTACCCCATGCCCAATATAAGGTGCAAGGGGTATTTTTTGAGTGAAGTGGCCATTCAAGGTCTAATTATGGGCTTGTGCAGCCCCTGTATTTAGGGAGGTTGCTCAGTCGTGATCTAGTGAGAGGTGAGATTGTGCAGGACTAGGGAAAAGCTGTTCATCATATTTAGCTATGGGTTCCATGTATATGTGAATGTGTAAAACACATGGCTCAAAAAAGAAAGAGTACTTAAAGTTATGTTCTTTATTACAGTGGGTGCCCTAATGGACCACCATTAGGTACTGTCACATCCAAAGTGATGATGGTGGTTACAAACCACCAAAGTAGTAAGCATTTTGTATATAGTCTTTCTAAGGATTTGGAAAATGTTTTCTGCTGTTCTGAATTCACTGCTGTTGGTTCATCAAAAGATGTTATTTCCTGCCTGGCTGGCTGCCCAACCTCACAACTGCTTTTATTCAAGGTTAAAGTTCCATCCATCCATCCATCCATCCATCCATCCATCCATCCATCCATCCATCCATCCATCCATCCATCCATCCATCCATCCATCCATCCATCCATCCATCCATCCATCCATCCATCCATCCATCCATCCATCCATCATTTAAAAAATAGGCATTCATCAGCCAGCTTGTATCAGCCCGGACAAACTTCGACATCTGACACTATATTATTTGTATGATCCCCACTTGTGTGAAGAGTCAAATAAACAGGAAGTCAAAAAAGCAGGATTTGGGAAAGATATGTTTTAGAGTAGACTACAACAGAATACAATACAGCCTTTGGGAACCTTCTAAAGTTGCAGCTTTTTAAAAAAAAATAGCTTTTAATAGGCTTTCAAATACATATTACACTTTCAATCAGAGCTTCTAGTGCACTTTTTCATTATGTTATGAAATGAGTGTAGACATTATCTGTCACATGCTGACTAGAGATTGGCATGAACTGCTGGTTTGGTGGTTCATGCCCATATCTTATGCTGAGTCACACAACTTGGTGCAGAATGAATAACAGCAATACTGATTTTGTGACTAAAAGTTAGACCATGTACACAACACCAGCAATAAGATTTTTGCCAGCATTAGAAATTTATGATTTTCATTTAAAAAGAAAATCCATATTGGAACCATATCCTACAACTAGCAGTCAACATGTGTGTACTTTGATCACAGACTCACTGATAACTTAACATAAGCTCCAGACATCATAAAAGTATCAGTTGGCAAATTTATCAGCCAAACTGATTAGCATCACATTCCTGCTCAGAAATAAATCTGCCAGTGTGTAATGGGATGACTCCCAGATAGCCGTATAAAAAAATCGCAGGACACAGCTCGCTTTTCCTAAACTACAACTTCTGTTGATGATCATCAGAGCAGACGTACAGAACAGTTGCAGCAGGACAAAAGCTCTAATCAACTCAATACGGAAATGCTTTAAGTGGGAAAATGGTGCGGGAGATAAAACCTACACCTCGTTTATTCCACCTTTCTCCATTGGTGGGGAGGCCAGGCAACGATTTTAAAAAATTAAAACCAATAAATGATGAAAAGAAATTGAATTAAGTTTAAAAAGTACAATATACAAATATTTTAAACCACTATGTAAGATCTACACATTTTTTTAAAAAAACACTCCCATTTCCATTTGTTTGCTGATTCCCCCAAAACCTCTCTGCAGAGACACGTTTTTAGCTGCCGACAGAAGGGAAGGAGGGGAGGGGCCAACCACAGCCCCCAGGTGCAAGAATTCCATGATCTAGGGCAGTGGTTCTTAACCTTTTTGAAAGGCCATTGAGGAAGTTATCATCACCCCCCTCCCTGAGGTGATGATATCTTACCTACCTACCTACCTACCTACCTACCTAGTCTCCCTCCCCACCTGGGTGCGAGGCAGCGCTTCACGGGGCGAGGATGAGGACCCAAGAGACCCTTTCCTTCCACCCGATTCACACTCAGTGCTCCCCTAAAGGAGAAAGGCGAGACGTGGCAGGTAGAAAGAGCTGGATCATCTGGCGGCGGCAGCAGCACCGGATATACTGCCAGCACTGCGGCTGCAGTCGCCTTCACAGGTTTGGCTTGCTCCAACATCTCCCTACCGCCCCCCTTCTGTTTTTTTCACCCCCACACCACCCCTTTTCATTCTACTGCCCCCCTGAAAAATGAAATCGCCCCCTGGGGGGCATTATTGTCCACCTTAAGAACCACTGATGTAGGGTGCAGCTGCCAAAAAAAAAGCCCTCTCTTGAGACCTTCACCACCTGTGCTTTTGAAAGGGGTGGGGCTAACAGAAAACACTCCCCTGAAGATCTTAATGAATGTGGGGGCTCATGCAAGCCACTTTCTACTCATGGAGGCAAGCATTTCATGATATCACAGTCTCTCTTAGCAGAAATCTGAGGGGCCTTTGGGTAGCCCAATGAGCATTCTAAAGAATTCTGGCTCATTGTCATTGAGATAGCCCACTGATACCAGCTGGCTGATGCCTATTCAAGCACCAGCGGCCAAACAATCAGTGATCTTCTTTTCATGATTTGTTTAACAGGATAGCTGAACTTATGTTGTTTCTTTTCCAGTGAGACAGAAAAAGAACCTATCTTGGCCTGCCAAGCCTTCCAGTGTAGCCCCCCCCCCCGAGCTCTACTTCTCCAGCCTTCCCATTCCCAAAGCAAACTTTTAGTTTCAAAGTAGAGAATCACATCCCTCTAGAAGTCTCCACTGAAAAGATAAGGCAGCTGTGGTCCTCTGCACCTCCACCACTGTCTACTCCTCTCCGGAAAAAAAAGGCAAAAAAAGGGATCAGTACGCTGTTCATCAAAGATAACCCAGCAAACTCTCTCAAACCAAGCTTATTATGTATGACATGAGAGATGGGCTTTTATTTGCCAACAAAATTAAACTTGCATTTTTTTCCATAAAAGACTTCATGTTCTTTTCTTTCTGAGGCAGTTCCCACATGACTTTCTCCTCCAGAAGAGCCTAACCTGTAACAGTCTTCTCATTACCTAAAGCCCGTTAATTGACTACTCTCCAGAGCCATCAAACATTTACCTCCAGCAGAAATCTTAACTTTTCAGAGATGGGACATATTTGTTTTTCTGAAATCACATGCATACACGCACACACATACCCAGCTGTGGGATTCTCGGTGTTATCATATCTTATTCCTGGCCCTCCTTGGATCAAATCCTGGTTCCTAACTGAAGGAAACACTGAGTTGAAAGGAGACCCTGAAAAGCCATTTGGTTCACACACCTATCTTGCCACATAATACTAAATTGAATCAGGAGTGGTTTGTGTGTCCTGCTTCCTCCATTCATGTGGCCATCATGCACCTACGTATTTAGCTGCCACCACAAACCCTTAGCTCCACATTTTATTCTTACAAAATACACCTCTTGGACATGTTGTGGTTTGTTTAACTGTTTTATTTACATATGATTATTATATGTTTTTAGTTTGCTGTAAACCCCCCAGAATCGTGCTCTGCACTAATAAGGTGAGAAAGAAAGAAAGAAAGAAAGAAAGAAAGAAAGAAAGAAAGAAAGAATTGAAAATGGAACATCTCTGTGTGTGTGTGTATGTGTGTGTGTGTGTGTGTGCGTGCACGTGCACGTGCACGTGTGTGTGTGTGTGTGTGTGTGTACAGCTTAGCTTTCACTGTGTCATGATTTTGTTTCCAGGTATCTTAGTACAACTGTGCCTCTTTCCCAAAGTTTAGCAACCAGTTGTAGAAGGCTCTGAAATCCTCTTGACAGAATCATAACATTGAGTGGAGTGAAATGCAATAGGATTTCAAGTGACGAGCAAAGCATCTCAAACCAAGCAAATAAAGACCAGTTGTTATTCCTTTGAAAACACATTGTTAATCTCAAATGTTTAGTTCATGGCATCCAAAGTTAACAGGACATGCAAACATGCCTGTACAGAAGGATATACCAAGACTCGGATGAGACTTGCTGTTCTCAGCCTGGAAGAACATATAAGCCAAGTGGCATTTAGAGATCTCCTTAAAGGAGTTTAGATGTGGCTCATGTTACCCATATCACACTCTTGCTTTGTTATTCTTTGTTCAGTAGCTCAAGAAAAAGTCATCTTTTCCATTGACATAGGCTGTCTGAATGTATTTAGCTCATCTGTAGAGAGGAACCGACAGAAGCAACAATGACTGCTCTTTCCTTCCTTCCTGTTCTCTACGGCTTCCTAAGTAGGAATATCTGTCTCATTATCTTTAACCAGCAAGTCCGATCTTTTTGAGATTGGGTCCTTACACTGAAAGAGTGCCATGCAGGGAGGAGATGAAACATATTGCAATCTTATGGGACCCTCATTAGTGAAGACTTTCCCATTAGGATACTGAGAAGGTGACAACCGAATCGAGCATTGTCCCCAAATGCAATCATGTCCTTTCCCTCATTGAGTAATCACAAAGCATGAGGAAGTTGCTTGTTTTGACTGCAACATCCAGAATCCCTTTTGACTGCAGAATCCAGAATCCCAGCATGGCCAGCTGTTGTAAAGAGAACACAGTTCTGTTCATAAGGTAGAATTTTCTACTTCCCATTTCCTTCATGTAACCCATTCCCCAACTGCCTATTTTTGCTGGGGGGGCAGCTTTGACAACTCTTTTCCCTTACTTGACAAGTGGGTGAAGTTGCCTCAACCCAAGCATTGTCAGTAATGATGGCCTCCTAACGCTGGCCATCATATGGGCTGAGGCTGTGATGATTCTCATTAAAGCAGCACTGTGGGATGAGTGATTTATTACCTGTTTTCAGGTAACCACAGTACAAATACTTACTGCAGGTTATCCAGAGTGTGTTGCTCCTGGCAATATCCCTCTCAGTGGCTTGGAGTGAGGAAGTATTTGTGTAAAAGTGGGCAAGAAATCTCTGGTTAGAAGAGAAAAATCTGTACTGCTACTCTCTGCTGGGCTGAGGTGAAGAGGGATTTGTGTTGAGCCACAATTTCTACAACTGTAGGTTTGTCTGTCCTGCCCATATATCATGTACAACTAAACCCCTCTTCAGGTGCTCACTAACTGTATAGCTTGCATGTGATAGGAAGGGAGTTCACTAGCCCATCCTTTCTGCTATCACTGTCACTTTTCTCACATGGAAGGAAATTTTCAAAAAAATAAAATAAAATCTATGAAAATCACCTGATGAACAAGATTCTGTTACGAGGTTGCATTTGCAATGATGAGTCACCAGACACCAGTAAATTAAATCAAGCTGAGATTGATATGACTAATCAGATTTAGCTACACTATGTGTCATGCTGGATAACTAAGAGGAAGTGAGAGCAATTTACACAAATAAGATTTTCAAATAAGAAACAGATTTCTTCAAACACCACCAAGAAATAAATAAAGCTGGGAAATGGAGGCATACTTGGTGCTACAAATCAAATGGGTATTTGTTAGGGCTAATCCCTCATTCAGATATGTCTGGAAAATAGGATAGTTATGCATTGGAAATACAATAGAATCCTGTTACGTCGACCTGCCAGTGTGACTTCCATGGTGTAACCTTCAGCAACAGATTGACACCAGTTTGGAAGTCTATGTCTTTTTTATGTCAGACAGTATTTACAGGACTTGATGTATGATAAGAAAAACAAACACTGACTTTTTCTACAAGCAGCAAGTTTCAGTTGAAATGTATACTCCTGGGGTTACACCAGCATAAGTACATAGTAGGATTCTGGGTACCCCATTCACTGAAATAGGGGTGAGAATTTGGGAGCCTAGCCAGGAAGGGCTAAAGGGAGCTTCAGTCTTACAATCTCTTGAGGACCAGACATTCCTGCATTAAAAGGAAGGATGTTAAGTAATATTTAAATGAATGAATGTCTCCCAAGAGGTTTTGTAACCCAACTAGTTCAGCACAGTTTGGTGTCCTGCCCCCTCCGGGGTGTGTGTGTATTGCCCACTCAGAGGCAGCACCTGGAGAAGGTGGGGCGGGGTTCTGCCATTACAGCTATTTGAGAGTAACACGCATCTTGTGTTATGATCTCTCCCATGCAATATTGCAAGAACAGGTATTGAGGGCCTTTGTTGCTCCTGAATACATCTTGCAGTGGAACGAATACCATGGAGAATAGTGACAAGATACTGCTCGAAGTGTGATTGACACACCGTCTTTCAGCATGTCTTCCCTTTTCTTTCAGCAAGGCTCTTGACATGTATTTTTCAAATTCCACAAAAGTGCCCTCTTCAGATTCTGCTACATTGTTTCCTCCTTTTTTTTTTTTTTGGTGCTCCTTATTCATGCACTGTGATTAATTCATACATGTAAATAATCCAGTTGTTCTCATTTCTCTGTCACATTTGGAACGTGTTCTTTACTGTCTAGTCCCCAAAGTAATCTCAAGTGGCAAACATACTTGTTCCTACATTCATTTTGACTTCTTTTTTAATTTAAATTGACACCTGCATTGCTTTCTTGTGCCTAACATTATATGTCAATGATCATTCTTGAAAATACACCAGAGAGTGCAAAGGAAGAATTCTTGCACTTTCCTTTTTCACTCATATATGTTGGATTTAAAGGGATGTATTAGGTTGCACTTAAGGAAGTCTTGGTTTATATGTCTGTTTATGGCCTCCATCCAGAAAAGCACTTAGGTGCTATTCCAGTTGTTACCCAGTCCCAACAAAATTAAAGAATCCATCTTAAGCTACTCCCCTGCACATGTCAGATTGCTTGGGGCACAATCCACCAGGAGGTTCTCACACACAACCCTAATTGTATTAAACAGCAGCTGTGCCCAATTTTTTTTTGGGGGGGGGAGAAGAGAAATAAAGTAGCAACTTTCTGAATTCTCCCTCTTAAGGAATTACGGGCACTGCAATCCAAAAAAGTAACTTTTCCAAGACCTTTTTTATGTTGCACAGTAATGGAAAAATGTTCCCCCAGTTGTCTTACAGCAGGAATGGGCCACTTTTGGGGGCTCAATGTTCATAGTCAGCACTCTCTATGGGTCACACCAGCCCTAGAAATGGTCTAAAATGGCCAAATATTGCAAAGGAAGGAAGAAAGAAGAAATTAATAGCAGATACAATTGGATACCGACTTTTGATTTTGGTCTATGCCTGTTGAGGAGATCTTGGAAGAATCTGGGAAAACTACATGGCACCCACTCACATATAAAAAACTGACATCTGGAGACTCCTACAACAGGCAGTAAAGTCATTCATTCTCTTCATTGGAGCTTCAAGGGGATCCGGGAATCAGAATGGTCTCGTACATCTCACCGTGTATCAGCTGAGGGCATTCTTTGCTCAAAGAGTACTTAAAGACTATGCCTTCCTTACACACCTGGTATAAGTGCTTTATTGGATTAAAGCCTGTGGCATCTGTGGAACATGTTCAGATATATCTGGGTTTATTTTATTGACTTATTTTGCTGCTTTAGAATACTTGAGACTATTTTCAGACTGGCAGGTGATGCCCACAGGCATCTGGTGTTCAAACATCTACTCTGGGAACCCCGTCTGCAACCTGAGACAGTGCCACCGGCACACTGTCATAATGGCTTGTCTGGTTACACTCTGGTGAAACAGTTTTAAATGCACACCGTCTTCCAGTCTCTTTGGCTGATCCAACAGGTTGCGCATGTTGCTGATATCATTTTAGAGGGCCACTCCACCCCATAAATCCAGGGCAACATAAAAGGAAAAGAGCCAGAATAAAAACTCCTATGCAAGACTGAAGGAAAGATTTCAATCTGGACACCTTTCAGCTTTGTAATTGGAGAACCAGAAAGACAGCTGGCTGCCAGGAAACAAAAGTCATCTTTGTTTGTAGAAATAAATTGATACCTTTTGCCTGCAGGTACAACCCAAATTGCTGAGCAAAATGGATCTGCCAGGGTATTCTCAACCCTTGAGAGTTTTGAATATTCATCCTACTTGAACAGTTTGTTTTACTGGCGAAACTCAAACATTTGAAATGGCTGATTCAGTAAAGAATGTCTTCTCTTTAATTCTATGGACTCGTCTGCACATTCTCCAAAGAGTTTCATTCATGGTGGTTGGGGAAGGGGCTCATTTCATGCCTCACACTGTAAGCAGAAAAGTGTAACATTTTCTGCAACATGCTTCTGGCTTATGACCTCAGAAAGAAGGAAAGAAGGAATGTTCCCTGGCATTGTAAACTGGGAATATACTATAGCAAAAACAAGCTCATATTTGTTCATGCAACTCTTTCACTTATCTCATCTTTCTCCCTATCTCTGTCTTCCCTGTGCTGGATAGGGGTGAGATCTCTCTGGAAACAGTCCAGATCAGCTCCATCTCTCTTGGAAGAAAAACAAGGATCTATGTAAGAAGAACTTTTCAGAGTCATGGCCATATGAGCCTGTGCACGCATCTGAACGAGCAACACAAAACAAAATCAAAGCAAAAAAGGAAGGAAGGAAGGAAAGAAAATATATTGTGGCCCTTTAAAGACTAACTGCTATATTTTAATGTAAGCTTTCATGGATTATCACCCACCTCTTCAGAAATATGAGTTAGAATACAGAGACTGCATGGTAAAACATCTGCTAAGAGACAGCAGTGTTCAGTTGCATTTCACACCTCATAATAATTTATGGCTACAGATGGACACAAACTACTGGTATGGCAGTTCATTCTGGCTCATCCTTAGATGAACAGGTATTTGATGCTTCTGAGTCCTGCCTCCTCTGACGAGTGCCCACTAAGAGGCATGGCCTGAAAGAAGTGGGTCAGGAAAGCCAGGGTGCTGCCCCTGAGTGGGTGCCCATTGTAGGAGGCAGGGCTGCAAATCTCCAAATGCCTGTTCGTCCTAAAGATGAACCAGCACAAACCGCCAAACCAGAAAAGTTCATGCCCATCACTATTTATGACCTCTGTTCGGTACTTAGTTCTTTTGAAGCTAGGTTTGGTAGACAGCAACGTGTAAGAAGGCGTCTGATCCACAAATAAATGGAAATTAATTTCACTTACTTGGAAGTTTAGAAGAAAAAGCATCTACTTTCAGCTTCAAACATAAGAGATCTGATCCTTTAAAAACACATGCACACACAAAAACAACGTTTGGAAAATGTTGCTGTGAAAGCTAGCACATTACTATTAGTTTTTAAAAACTAGTGTTTTGCTGCTTGTTACTGGTTACTCACAGGTGAGTAACATTTTTCTAAACTGTTGCTTTTTAAAATAAATCACTTCAAAGAGAGACAGAGAGAGAGCTAAATAGCCAGAAAGTTCTCCAAATATTTCCAAATAATGAGTAAACAACCACTACTATATAACCACCCCATTAATCTTGTTATTCCTTGTTATGCTATTTTTTTCAATGTACCATCTTTGCCGCCTTCTTATCCCCACCCTCCCAAATAATATATTGCAAGTAATATAGTTACTTGAACTGTGTTCCTTCCAAGCGCTGGAGAATAACCACTAGACATGGGAGCTTCATATTAGAGATGGGGACGAATATAAAAATGGATTGTTTTTTCCAATGAATATAGCCGATGCATTAAATATTCATCAATCCATATTTGTGGATTCCAGAGACCCCCACAAATACGAAGGGATGAAATATTTACCCATTTTTATTCATCCTTTAAATTAAAAAAAAAACATTATTCTGCCTAATGGCCCCTGATCAGCTGATCAGTAGCAGAAAGTCAGCTACCTCCCCACAGAGCCACCCAATACCACAGTTGACCCTCACCCCCTTCCTTTCCCTATCTTAGGCCCCACCCCACCAACACCCTCTTACCTTAATCACTGCTGCTGAGGTCTTCTGGACTCGGAGCCATGCATGTAAAAATGCAGACTGGCTGTCCTTTGCAAAGATGGCAGCTGAAGCTTCATTTAGGGTAGGGAAGCTGCAGCTGCCATCGTTGCAAAGGGCAGCCTGGATTCGCTTAGCCTGCCTTAAGGGAATCCAGGCTGCCCTTTGCAAAAATGGCAGCTGCAGCTTCTCTACCCTAAATGAAGCCACAACCACCATCTTTGCAAAGGGCAGCCAATCTTCTTTTTTACATGCTGTGGCTGCGAAGGCGTGATGGAGACCTGGCAGCAGTTATTAAGGTAAGGGAGTGTCGGTGGGATTGGGGTGAGGGCTAAGGTAGGTAAAGGAAGAAGGTGTGAGGGTAGGCTGTTTGGGTGGCTGGCTGTGTGTGGGGGGTGTCTGCCTATCAGCTTCTGATCAGCTGATCAGCGGCCAGTAGGCAGAATGGGCTTCTGTGCCATGTGGTAAACTCTCCTGGGGGACCCAATTTGTGTGTGAATAACTCAGATGTCCGATATCCATTCTTCACCAAAGTTGGCAAGTGTGTTGGGGGAAGCTCCATTGTGATTCTGGAGTCTCTAAGTACCTGGGGGGAGCTTTCCTGGGGGGCCCTCTTTGTGACCATATAACTCAGGGGTCTGTGATCCACTGTTCACCATATTTTCAGGAGTTGTAGGAAAGCGTCTGAGGAAGCTTTCCTGCAAATTTGGTGTATCTAGATTGTTGGGAGCCAGCGTTATAGCCATTTAAAATGCAGATGAACCGACAGTTCAATTCATTGATTTGTTGATGAATATTCGTATATTCGTATTCATTGATCCGTTAACCTTGACAAATAACAGATCAAAACGAATCCCCATTTTTTGATTTGTCCCCATCTCTACTTCATATTCTTCTCCTAGGGGGAGACAAATCTGAAGCCTGCCAGCACAGGTGTCCCAGAAGTCCTTCCCTGCCTCCCCCCCCCAGAACAGTCTGCTCAACTTATCGGGTTCCTTGGTGTACACGTGCCTACTGGCAGTGATATCATGCCAATCATGGCCATAGTCCCACTGGGGTTTCTCCGTCTCTCCCCTCTGCCAACCACTCAGCAGCTGAGCAGAGAGACTTGTCTTCCCACCTCCTTACTGGACTGGTAGGCTGTAAGGAGAGGCAGGGCAGTGCTAGCAGGACTACATCCACATTGCTACCACGAAGTGTGCATGTGCTGAGGAGCCCGGTAAATGGAGCAGGTTGGTTCTGAGGGGGTGGGGAAGGACTGCCAGGACACCTCCGCTGGTGGGCTTTGTATTTGTCTCCCCTGGAGACGAAGCTCCCGTGTCTAATAACCACCATGAAAGAACCTTCACTTTTGTACCAGTTTTGTTAAATTCAAGGGAATTTTTCTTTGCAAAACAAAGAAGTACCACATGAAGGGCCCCCCCAAGGCTATGAGATGCCAATGCAAAAATTACTGTAATCTTTTCTCAATTTTGATATTGGTTTGCACAGAAAATTCCTCCTGGAGGATGGCTCTGGCAGATCAATGACACCATAATTTGTAGTGAGCTACTTCCCTGGACTGAGGAAAGAAAGAAAAAAAAAAACGGAATGTCTGTGTAACAGGTAATGAGATTAAGCTACAGCAGAGGGACTTCCTTAAAACAAAAATATCAAAATGTCACCCTGACGTGTCAGAAGAAATTCAGGGAGTGCAGATTTACAGTGGATTTTATGTCAAAAAGCAGCTTTTAAATTTAAACAGCTTGAGGATTAATAAGGTCTGGGACAACAAGTTGTGACTATATCCATATAGTTTATATACTGACAGATTTTTAAAGCTGACAGTAATGCCTCCAGGCTAGGGTGGGGGAACTCTCCGCTGGAGAAGAAGAAAAAGAAAACCACAGTTCGACTTGTTATAGGAGTTTATAAATCAGCTAAGTACCACAAGTTGGCTGAAGGGCTGTACTCGGCTCTGACTACATCTTTCCCCAAACCCCTGATCCTTCATCTCTTCAGAGAGAGAGAGAGAGAGAGAGAGAGAGAGAGAGAGAGAGAGAGAGAGAGAGAGAGAGAGAATTATTTAACCATGTGGAGATCTGCTATAACAGCCCTCCACAATCCATCTTATCTTTACAAAGGATAGTGGCAGGAGAGTAAGAAATGCATGCACAATTGGAGGGAAGTGAGTCAGGATGGCTGATCCCCAGAAGTCAAAACTTTCTTGGCTTCCACTTCAATTAATATGATTATAACTGGAAAAAAAGGAGTTATAATAGGAAAGGAAAAAATCAACAACAGCAGCTCCAATCGTCATTTGCAACGTGATGGACATGATGGCCTTGCAGAAGTCTTATGGCCAGTCCACCAGATTCTTCCTTCCTTCCTCGTGGCACAGTGGTTAAACCACTGTACTGCAGCCGAAACTGTGCTCACGACCTGGGGTTCAATCCCAGGTAGCCGGCCCAAGGTGGACTCAGCCTTCTATCCTTCCGAGGTCGGTAAAATGAGTACCCAGCTCGCTGGGGGGAGGGGGAATGTGTAGCCTGCATACTTAACTTGTAAACCTCCCAGAGAGTCCTTGAAGCGCTATGGGGCAGTATATAAGCAGCACACTTTGCTTTTGCTTTTGCTTCCTTCCTTCCCTGCACTGCTACTGTGAGGGCTTAGGCAACAAGAAGGCTCATGAGTTGTGATGGTGGCATACCACTCCACTCCTTGTCTTACCCAAAATGTTTTTTTTCCCTGTGCTGTTTTTGTGGAGCTGCTAGATGATGATTCAAAAATACCAGGCACAGTCAATCAAAATTATAAAATCATTGCCTGGTATTATGCAACAGATACAAGTTTTCACCTAAAATCTAAATATCTGTTAAATATAGGCATGGTATGTATGCTGTTCTTAATATTGTCATTTTTTGCAGCTGTGATGATGACAAAGAATCCCCTCGAACTATTCTTCTTTTGATGCTAACTCCCCCAATGTCTTCACCATAGGCCATTAAGACAGTTTTCCATGTTTCCATGTTTTTCTTGAGGAACTTCTGAATATTTTTACTAATCCCAAAAATGTTTATGCAGGTGTTAATCCAGCTGTGTGGCAATGAGTCAAATGCCGTTTTATAGTCTATTCAGGCCACATTAAGATTTGTTTTTCATCTTTTTGCATTCTTTAGTATCATTGTATCAATAACCAGCTGATCTTACGTGCCTCTTGACTTTTTAAAGTTCCTTTTCTGCTCAGCTGAGTATAAAGAATTTTCAGTTAAATAATTATATATTGATCTTGCAAGTACTTCTTGCAAGGCATGTCATTGGACAATAATGATTGGGTTCATTATCCTTTTGATGATCTTTTATTATCAGAAATGTGTGGTTTGTTGTCATCCAATCTTCAGTTGTAAATTTTTGGAGTGAGTGATTAAATTGCACTGTTATACATTGGGGAGACTTGTTAAATGCTTCAACCAAAACCCGTGCAGCTCATCTGGACCAGGTGCACTCCACTTTTCACAGCCTTTACTTGCCTCTTAATCATTTCAGTTGCTATTACAATAGCACCCATACTGTATGGTTTACTTGAGTTTCTTTACAAATGAATCCAAGAGGCGTTTTCGTTATGTTCAGTGGGGCATTTCCAAATTTCTTTCCAAAATTTTAGAGCATCATCTTTACAGGGGCCTAATTTAATTTGATCTGCATTTTCTCCTAGTGATTCATAGAATAATCATTGGCTATTTCAAAATTGCGTAATTTCTCTGTATTCTTTCAAATGTCCATCACATCTTCCAATTTGCTTTGCTGTGGCTGTTGCCTGTTGTTTTAATTCTTCCATCATTTCAACAATTGTTTTCCTTTCTAGGTCATATATTTTGCATAGTCTGGCTTTTACTTTTTCATTTTTTAAGTTTTGAATCTTTCAGGGGTTTACGTTGCTAATGTCTGCATGTAATTTGTTTATTTTTCTTTCAAGCTAAATTTTCCATTTTGGAGTGCCAGGAGTTTTCTGTTTCTTGAAGCTTGTAACCAAGTTCCACAGTTATTATGGTAGCTGTGCTATACATGAGCTGGTTTATTTCCTTTACTGTATTATTAATTATTAATTATTAATTATTAATTATTAATTATTAATTATTATTATTATTATTATTATTATTATTATTATTATTATTATTATTATTATTATTATTATCGTCGTTGTCGTTTGTGGTGGTGGTGGTGGCGGCGGTGTTGTTGTTGTTGTTGGTACTATTATTATTAAGAAACACCATATAAACATTGACTGATATTGTATAACAGATTAAAGTTTTAACCAAAAGCATAAGTATCTGTTAAATATCAGCACAGTATGTATGCTGTTCCTAATACCGCCATTTTTTTGTAGCTCTGATTTCTGAGACATGCAACTGCTTACAGTACTGTGTTAAATTTCTTAATATTGTTCCCAAAGCTCTAATGACAATGGGGACCACTGAAGTGTGTTTCATTCACAAGCGAGATGTTTTGATGGCTAGGTCTCTGTATTGTGTTAGTTTTTCCAATTCTTTATTTTCAACTCTGGCATCCCCTGGAATTGCAATGTCAATAATCTGGACATATTTTTTTCATTCTATTATTATTATGTCTGGTTTGTTATGTTCAAGGTGTCTATCAGTTTGGATCCAGAAATCTCACAATATGATATTGACATTGTCATTTTCTGATACCTTCTCTTCCTGATGTTCCCATGGGTTTTTGAAGGCTGGTAAGTTATATTTCTCATGTAATGATCAGTGCACTAATTTTGACACTCTATCATGTCTAACTTTGCAATTTGTTTGTGCAGTGTTTGGACACTCACAGATGAGGTGTGACACAGTTTCATCCTTTCCTTGGCAGAGTCGACATTTGCTGTTAGCACTAATTCCTTGAAATCTTAGCTTACATCACATTGCTCCTTGGATCTTAGTTTTTTTTATTATTATGACTATTATGAGTAGCAGCAGCAGCAGCAGTAGTAGTAATTGAGCCAGTGCACCCTGGCATCATTTGGGGTTGAATGGGGATGAGAAACTAGCTTTTAATCCACCTCATACCAAAAATCAAGCTTTCTCTAGGTCTTTCCATGGAGACACAGAAAGGCGTAACAATTTCCTGAGACTTCAGCCAGTGTCCTGACATCTGGCAACCCTATAACAGGCCCTCAAAACTAGTGATGCATAGACCCTCACCCCTTGCAATGGACAAAAAAATAGGGTTCTTTTCATAATTACCTTTGGCAGTATGGGAATTGCTGCTGCAATATCCATGGCCCTTGATATTATCATATACCCATAGTCACATGGCAATATATAGCAATGCTCTCAAGCTGCCACATCCCTCCAAAACTCAAGACACGGAGCTTTAACGTTCAGTGATGCTTTTCATGTGAAAAAATGAGGAGGAGGATTCTTTTATGAAAGCTTACCCACCACAAATATACTCATAAAATTCAGGGGTGGGGCAGAATGTGCCTCCACATGTTGATGGATGACATCTCCCACCAGCCCTTTGCTGCAAATCTCATGAGGAAGAACAATGTGAGGTGATGAGTCCAACAACCTGTGGAGGACTGGGCCTTGCCCACCTTGCTTTAAGGTGAATATCAGCGACTTTGCCACTGCAACATCCCAGACTCAATCGTGGCACCGGAATTAGAAGTGGATTTATATGGCATAACATGTAGAAATTTCCAGACAAAAATATGTGGCTGCAGTTGGTTGCTTCCTACATGGTCTCCATCTGTCATTTTATACCGTCTCAATTTTCCATCCCATCCCACTGCTTATAGATACAGTTGTGTATCAGCAAGACATTGTCCTACATATATGATTTATTGTGGATGTATGAGAATAGCCAAATGAAACAGGACTTGCTTGCACCTCTAACATGATGTCATTTGTAGCCACCTTGTCTTTCAAGTGTGAGGGTGGAACATGATGCAGCTGTAAGTAATTTCTCTGTGCAAAACATTAACATTAGCTAACCAGTGATTAACTACCTGGACTATTTCAAATTTCTGCCTGAGCTTGAAAAGTTCAATTTGATGTAACTTCACAGTAGCCAAAAGGAAAAAGAGAATGAATAGATAATATTGCAGGTCTCTCTCTCTCTCTCTCTCTCTCTCTCTCTCTCTCTCTCTCTCTCTCTCTCTCTCTCACTCACTCACTCACTCACTCACTCACTCACTCACTCACACACACACACACAGAGAGAGAGAGAGAGAGAGAGAGAGAGAGAGAGAGAGAGAGAGAGAGAGAGAGAGAGTTACAGAGTTTTTTTTTTTTAAAAAAAGCAAATTACTATTACTTACCTTGGAATGTTCTTCTAGGAAGTTAGCCAGATCTTTATTGCTACAGAAGGCTGGAATTCTGGCCTTAGGAAAGAAGTAAAGATAATCATCTATTTCAAAGCAGCAGTTTTCATTTATTCAGAGCCTTGTCTCTGCTGTTTGCAGACAGGCGGCAGGCCAGTACATGTGTTTCTGTCTCTACTTCCACCTGAGTTTAGACAAATGAATATTCTCACCTAGTTCATGAAAATCCAGCTCACCAAAGAAGCAAGATTTGTCTTCAAAGATCACCTTGCTTCCTCACATACCCCATACCATTCATAAAAATAGGGATAATCCACCATAAGTAAGTCTGACTTGACAACACTCATCTATCGATCGATCGATCTATCGATCTATCGATCTATCTATCTATCGATCTATCTATCTATCTATCTATCTATCTATCTATCTATCTATCTATCTATCTATCTATCTATCTATCTATCTATCTATCTATCTATCTATCTATCTATCTATCTATCTATCTATCTATCTATCTAATCGGACTGTGCCTCAAGCATCAAAATGTTTTGAACTGGTTCTGCCCAGGAACAATTTTACCATTTTATTGGCTTTTTTGGGGGGGGGGAATTCTATCACCCTACTCTGTGTACTTAGAATTAGAGCCTAAGCATGTAGGTGCATCCTTAAAGTGAAATACAGACACACGCTGTGTAGAAGCTCCACTGCTTACTTTATTCATTAAGCAACAACAACCCTGAAGATAAGCAATGAACAAAATCTCAGAATCGGAACAATCCAGCACAGTTGGATTGTTGCTGCTGAACACTTTTATGATTGGTGGGAAAGGAGGTTATGCTATTTTGAGAACTCAATCTCCCATGCATACCAAATGGCAGCACATCAGCTTTTAGATGACCTAGGCATTTTTATAAAGCAAAAGAAAACAAATATTACCAGTCAAACCAAAGCTAGAATGGGGCTAATTCTATTTAGATCTCTAACAGCGCAATTCTATACATCCTTGCTCAGAGGTTAAGCCCCACAGAGTTCAGTGGGATGTGCGCCCAGGAAACGTAATTCCTTTGGGGGCATAGGTATGTGCTTATCCCAATTTGGGGCCCACTGTCTAAGAACATCAGGAAAAAGGCATGTGGTTAGAATAACACGGATCAGATCATCAGCTAAGGTTTGCTTTTATGATGCCAGAGAAGTTCTGTAAATAAGTGGAATGATGCCAATGTATTCCCATGAAAGATGTGACCCTTATTGTTTTAAGTAGTGTGGTAAAATTGGAATGGGCACCGGCAGAGATAGATTGAATGTATATATGGCAGTGATTAACACTGGCCTTTGTGACATCTGGGAATATTCAAGCATGGTGTGTGAAAGTTCCCTATGCATTGAGCAAAGGAATGTTTTCTTCTGGATATATAGGCTGATTAAGTTAATTAATTAGAGGGCAGGGTAACACTGTTTACAATTACAAGTTCATCTAGTTTCAAAGGTGCCTGAGGCTTTTGAACTGGCTTTATAAAGATCTTTGAATCCACGCAATGTGAATGAGCTGTCTTCTCCCTCAAACATTTATGCAAACAAAAGCTGGGCTGCTTCCCACACTTGCCGCATATTTTTATCTATATACCAGAGATGGGGAATTTGTGATCCTCCTCCACTATCTCAAGTAATTGGCTATTTTGGCTTGGATTGATGGGAGTTGTAGTCCCATCCCAACATCAGCCCATCCTTTATCCCATCCCAGAGTGTTTCTTTATCCTATCCCAGTGCCAGGCTCTCATTTATATCAGTGCCTTTCTGTGTGAAGGCTGGCTTAATGAAGGTCTACTTCTCCCTCAGGGCTTGGAAAATTTACTTTTTTGAACAATAGCTCCCAGAGAGCCACATACATTCAATAGTCATGTTAGTTGGGGGGTTCTGGGAGCTGTAGTCCAAAACCACAGTTTTCTCAAGCTCTGGCTGATGTATACCATTCTATGAGTCAAAAATTCCTTTTCACATGCTACTTACTTTCCTGTCCTGGGAGCTATTCTATAATGAGGTCTTCCTACATCACTGGGATAACATGGTTAACATATCACACTGTGGCTGTTCCCCACAGCTGCCAGCCATGCCTCAGCGTTCAAGGAGGGTAATGCCAACCTGGCAAAGAACTGCAGACTGTTACCCTCCCTTTGTTCTTATGTGAATGATTAGAAAAGCAGCATACCGTAACATTTCCTGTGTCAGAAAAACAAAGATCTCTTGGTTCAAAAGGTTGTGGTTCATCTCCTGCATAAAGTTGTTTGTTTGTTTGTTTAATTCGTTTGTTTGTTCATTTGTTACATTTTAGGGCCCAAAGAAGAATGGGTCTTCGAATCTATTAAAAGCTGGCAAATAAGCTCTGCGGATTGCCTGGGAAACTGGGACGCACAAATATAGAATGTATGCTGCTCAGCTTGACAATAAAGCAGATGAAAGATTTGCAGGAACATACACTTCCTTTCCAAGTTGGTAAGTTCTCCTTGAAACCTCCCAGATATGATAATCAAAGAGAAAACAATGTGGATGCTCCCCTTGCACCATGTTTTAAGGCAAATTGTTGCCTTTTAACAATTAACAATCAGTTCAAAGGTATACCCCTGTTTTAGATCAAAGTATACCCTTGCTGAATTGGTGGGTGGAAAGTTTCCCTTTGTAAAATTATTATTTTTTAATTGGAGGACATTAGTAAATGTTAGAATAGCTAAATTTCTCATGCTAACCCTGCAGCTGTGTATAAGCAGTAAAGGCACAAATGCAAATTAATGTTAAGGAAGTCTCCTTCTGAAGTGCCCCTGGATGTGTATGTCTCATTAGTGTTAATGCTTGGTGTATAATGGCTGCTTGTTATATCAGAATAAACTTGACTTGACTTGACTTCATATTTGTATATTGCCTTACAGCTAAAAGGCTCCCCAGCCTCAGTACTTGAAATACAAGTACTGAGAAAAATGAACGAAATAATATACATCCAACACAGATCAGCGGTTAAAGTAGTTACATAAATTAGGACATCTGATTATTGTAATGTGTTGTATGTTGGTCTGGAAACATCCGTCAATTTAGGCTGGGCTGTGTTGTGGCAAGACTGTTCATGGGGTCCTTTAATGATTTAATTACAGGAACGTTAACATTTCTACTTTGACTCTCAGGTCAGTTTTAGGACTAGTGCAATATGCTGTGATCTTTGAAATCCTAAATGGCTTCGGACTAAATTAGCGTAAGAATTGCCGTCTCCCTCCTATGACTTGCCAGATCATATTCACAGGTCCTCCTTTGGGTGCCTTCACGTATGGATCACTACCAAAGAAAGAGCCTTACTGGTGGAGACACAAAGCTTGTAGAACAGCCTCTCCACAGAGACTCACCTGGCCTTACACTCAGAGCCTAGGGAATCTCCTTTTTCAAGTGCAGCTCCTAGAACTCCCAGCTATCATGGCCAGTTGTCAGAAACAAAATTACTTTTCTAATTTATTTACTTCCACCCGAGATAAGTAAGCTGTCATGTTGAACAAGTACTGTTGCCATCATCTCTCATCACTGACCATCACTGCCACGGACTGGAGGGAATTAGTAGACGGACCCCCCTGTTCAGCTCTCATCTGGTCAGTTCTCCATTGGTGGTGCACGCTGAATGGAATTTGTCTACTATCTTCAGTCAGTGGCTGTTATTGCATTTGTAATGTTTCATTGCTTGTAAGTTCCTTGAAAATATTCTTATTGGACAGTAGATAATACTTTCCAATGAATAAGTAATTCTTAAAGCCTGGGATTACAAAACCCTTACTTCTTGCTGAAAAGATAAACTGAAACAGGCCAGATGTCAAGAAGTTCATTAAGTATTGACATTAATAAAATTAATTCTGTTTTACTATGTACAAAAGGAGTAGCCAGAGCTTCCGGTTGCTGCAAAGGAGAGTTGGGGCTGTGAGCTTGCGGAGTCACCACTCCCACCCCTTGTACTCGTATAACTAGAGTCCAGAGATGCCAGCAGTTGTAGAAAGGCACAGCTCCACCTTGCAGTGTAAATCCACTGAGTCCTCTCTTCCACTCTTTGTAGGTAACATCGCTTGATCTGGGTGGGGCCACAGGTGTGAACTGAAGGGATGTTGACCTTCAGAGTCTGGGCTACTACGGGGGCTTACATCATTGAGAGTACCCGAATGATTAGCAGAAATGCAGAAGTAGCAGTGGAGAATGCAGAACATTCATTTGTTGAAGCTCTCAAACTGAAGTCACCCGCATATATTAAAAGGGGAAACAACACGCAGCTCACCTAATGGGGACAATATTGTATATCCACCACATCTTCTTAGGCATGATGCTGTTTAAATAATGAAAAAGAACTTGTGAGGAGAGCAGTGGTAAGCCGAGTAACATGAGATGGGTCTTGTTGGTGCTTCCTGCCCTGTTTTAGTGTGACAGGTTAGGAATCTTCTAGTATTATCAGACTTCTGCAGATGTGTTGGGTTAAATGGATAAATATTACAGATAAATATGTGTTTGAATGGGAGGGAGTAGAGAAGGAATGCTTCTGTTTCCAATGTGATTAGGCACCAGGAAAACGAGGCAGTGGCAACAGAACAGCCAGTTGGAGAAGAGGAGGAGACCTCTTTGTAGCTACTCCAACTTCTGGCTTAGCACCTAGCCGACAGAGGCCTGGCTGTTTTAGTGTAATGATTCCCAACCTTGGGTCCCCAAATGTTCTTGGACTAGAACTCCCAGAAATCCTAGCCAGCACAGATAGTGGTGAAAGCTTCTGGGAGTTTTAGTCCAAGAACATATGTGGACCCAAGGTTAGGAACCACTGCTCAAGTGGAACCCAATTGGTCAGAAATAAAAATAGAAATCCTGTTCGACACAAGATCAGCAAATGGGAAGAACTGTTTGATTCAGGGCTTGATCCAGGCTGAACAAGCTGACCTGGCTTGTCTGTCTACAGTCCAATTGCAGGAAGTGAGAGATATTGAACCTGCTGTGCAAAAATCTGATGGGCAGAGAGGTCACATTATCTCAATTCTGTTATGTTTTTGAAGTTCCCTGTCTCTCAGTCTCTAAGCTTTGAGATACTATACTAGGTGTTAGGGCAACAAGGCAACAGGAGAATTCTACTGGTATATCACCCACTCCATTGCCCAGCTGGCTTCTTGCCCAAACTGGTACAAATGGTCTTGGAAGCAAGGTTGGTTTCTTCTAAAACTCATTGTGCTGGGGATTCTGACATTCACACCAAGGCTCTCTCTTTAGGAGCAGCTCAGGATTTAATGGCTGCCATGATAACTATGCATTTGTCTCAATTAACCTTTGACCCTATGCCTGAGCATGGGCATACTCTGGGTCTCATTGTGGTTGGCCAGAAGAAAGATGAGCTGTGGATATGGAAGCTCCAATGAACCCTGATGTCATGGACAGATCACTATCTAAATAGACTTTAGATCTGCTTCAGTTCTTAACTTCTGTGGGATGGGAGACTGTCAAAATGGTCCCTCCTCTGAGGTTAGTGGAGCTGGAAAGATTCCTGAATGCTTTGGGGGACTTTCCAAAGGCTAGAGCTACCAATCTGATGCAGTGGTCAAGGTAACTGACACAATCATTCCTAAGGTTCCTGTGTGTTGGTGCACAGCATGAGCACTTTGCTTGTCTGAGCATAAGACCAATGAAGCACTTAAATGGCTAGATGGAGAAAGCTTGTGAACATATCTGATCCAACATGGTTTGGGGCCCATTTTGCATCTGACTCTGCAGCAATGAACATAAGAAGAGCCCTGCTGGATCAGGCCAAGGGTCCATCTAGTCCAGCTTCCTGTATCTCACAGTGGCCCCACCAGATGCCTCTGGGAGCACACGAGACCACTAGATATTTGTCTCCCATTACCCCTCCCCTGCATCTGGCATTTTGAAGTTCTCTTCCACTGGAGCTGCTTGAACTTATTAAGGGGCTGTTATATTGCAGACCAGAGTACAAAAGACCACCTGTGATCAATTTGCAAAACACTTTGCAGAGAAAATTGCACATTCTGACTTGGAATCCACATTAAGATGTAATCCAAGAAAAGTATCTGAGGCGAGCATTTGTGCAGTTGTGATGAAAGAGTTTTAATTGGTCCACCCCAATGACATGGTCAGGTGACTTGAAGAAGTGAGGCCAAAATTCACTCTTTGGTCTATGTCCATTCCTGTCTGATGAGAGCTGCTGAAGAAAAGCTGGTCAGTTTGGTGGTGGAGGCTGTGAATGCCTCACTGAAGGAAAGCTGTGCCCAGCCCTTCAGAAAGGAGCTGTCATGTGACCTTAGCTAAAGAAGCCATTGTTAAATCCCAGCCAGTATCCAGCCTAACCTCTCTCCTCCACCTTTTCAGAGTAAGGTCTTACAGCAAAAAATGGCAGCACGCAAGCATTTCTTGGATCTTTGAATCTGAAAGTGGTTAGAAAGGCAATAAACAAACAAATAAGCACGTCAACTTTTTTTAAAAAAATTATTGCTCTTTCACTATCACTCTTTCTGTATATTGCAAAGTGAGACTTCCCCCCCCCCCATATTGCCATATGTCTCTCATTAATGGATGCTTCCCTACATTCTTTCAGACATCTAAAATGGGGCCCCCAGCCTTGTCTTCAGTTAAACAACATATAAGAGATAGCAGCGTAATTTCTGGTTGTAAGCCATGAGACTCTTAGCTGTTCCTTTTTTAAAATGCTCATTCCAAACACTGGGACATTTGATAATATTTGAGTTTTTCAGGATGAATATTCCACTCTAGATTTTTTTAAAAAAATATATACTTATTTAATTTATGCAGGTTTGTAATAACTTTCTTTCAAGACAGAAACTGCATCTTAGTTGCATTTCAATTAACTTTCTCCTTAAGACCTCCTGGCAAGTCTTTATTTGTTTATTTATGTTAAAAATAGTCAACATAACTGATTATTCTTACTTGAGTGATTGATTCTATGCAGGTAGCTCATGTGCTTCTGCCTTAAGCAAGTTTCAGTATCCGTACATGGCAAGGTTACATTGGGGATTTTTACAACCTTGCAAGGTATCTATAATAGGTGTAGCTAGGAGGGTCCTCTCTGGACTGGAATGACTGTCAATTAGAGATGGGGGTATTCTTATTTGTATATGAATAGGAATATCCA
This sequence comes from Pogona vitticeps, assembly GCF_051106095.1. Classification (NCBI taxonomy): domain Eukaryota; kingdom Metazoa; phylum Chordata; class Lepidosauria; order Squamata; family Agamidae; genus Pogona; species Pogona vitticeps. Next base: position 163,711,591 of record NC_135785.1, read on the forward strand.
CACACAGCTGGACTTAATGAGGGAACAGCCCCGGGACCGGACTGTCCACTCACACTTCCTGCTGCGGCACTGATCCTGCTAGTCCTTCCAATCACACCCAGAGCGCTGCTCTCTTCCCATTTGACTGGCCACTTGGCAGCCATGCAGGGCGACTCGTCCTCCCTTCCCCGGCCTGGAGTGGCCAGCCAAGTGGGAAGAGAGCAGCACTCTGGGCACAATTGGAAGGATGAGTGGGTCTGGTGCTGCAGGAGGAGGCTGGGACCTCATTAAGTCCCGCTGCACGGGGATATTCATATTTGCATATGAATATGAACACCCTCATCTCTACTGTCAATCTATGAAGCACTAATCAATCTTCCCCTCCTGCCTCTGAATTCAAAGAGAGCCCTGTCTCTGTCTTCTGTGCTCTTTCCCTCTCTTTCATCTGTTGGAGGTCAATTTGTTTGTTTTGTGGCTGATCTGTTCACAACTGTAAGTAATAAAACATTTTATTCTTGTTCCTATATATGTTTCAGAGTGAATTACTGAGACTGTAAGTACCAAAGGTGGAGTATCTGGAGAAATTGTAGCTATTCGCTTCTGTGAATCTCTATAGTTCTGCTGCAGAGCACAAAGAATTTTGCCAGAAATTCAAAACTCTGCAACAGGTTAGACATGAGGCACCCAGACATTTTGCTCTGGGCAAGATCCTGAAAAAAGTTTGGTAAAAGTTTAGCTCAAATAGCAGGGTTGCATATGAATTTGCATACAGCTAGTGGAACACTATAGTACTTATTTAGAAGCAGTCATGGGTAGAGTAAGAAAATGTGCTCTAAAGAAATTTCTTATTCCCTGGTGGGATCCCCAATGTGAAAGCCCCAACTCTAGTCACTGCAAACAAAAGACACACAAATAAAGAACAAAAAAATTTTTTTTGAAGAAAAGTGAAGTGGACTAAGGGGAACAAAGTATTTATTTACAAAAGGGCAAGATACCCAGCCCCATGTGGTCATCCTTCATTTGCTCCTCCCTACTGATCCCTTTAAAGATAGTGATGATGCATTTACTCCACCAAAGTCCCATTCATTCAGTTCGCCTATTATGGTTCCAGTGAGAGTATTTACACTTGCATTAAACATGTACATCAACATAAATGCAGCCAACCCATGCTCCAGCTTCTTTGAAAATCACAGACTGATTACTTCCGGCTTGACGCCACGATGAGACAGCAGCAGCAGGACAGAGCTCTGTCCCCTGAGCTGAATTCTGCCCTGTTTGGGACACCCCAGGGTGTTGAAACCACCCCGAAGAGGTGGTGAACTGGGGGGAAGCGGGGGGGATGGCGGTCATCCCCGTTTGATCCAGGAAACTCCCTAATCAGCCAACGGGCAGAAACAAGCAGCTTGGGCTCGCTTGCAAGTCGTTGGCAGCCGGCTAAGAGAAGCAAGAATCAGCTATGTGGCATCAGTGTTACTATCGGGTGAGATATATTTTTTTGCAACTAATTGCTTATGATTACCCCTGGAGAAGACAATTCCTATATACAGAAAAAAAGAACCTGCTATCAATCTCAGCAATCATAAAGTGGCAGAAAATCTGGAGAGAGGGATAGCTGATGCAAAGAAAATAATTTAAAGATTAATGGGACATTAACTACTCATTCAAATACATTTAAAATATACTTCCAGAATATTATAATTTGGCGTTATAAATCTTAAGAAATTTTCTCATAAGTTATACTTGATAAGTCTGGACTTTGTTTTGTCTACCTGAAGTCTTTTGGCATAAAGCCCAGGACAGTGACCTTGAGTATTCTACTGCTGCTTAAAGCTTGGAAACCTGTTTATTTCTTTTTGATTTTTTTTATGCCTGGCTGGATAAATTAACCCTAAATTGGATTTTTTAAAAAACTGTGCCTTGGGAATTAGTAAACCTGTGGGAATTAGGCCATCAGGCCGCGGATACAACCATTGCATTCTACCCTGGTACTTTGGAGGTTTAAATTTGGTTCAGGCCTATTTAGCCAAAGCGGACTTTTTGAAATGACTCTGGAAACTTGGAATATCTGTTTAGGTGGCATCAATTTGCCAGGGATCAATTAGGACACAGATACAATCATCGATCTGGACTGTGAGATTTGGGGACTTTGAATCTTGGCTTAAGCGCTTGGGTAGCTGGAACAGAATGGCACAACAAGGACATTTTTGGGATGAAACAAAATCTACCCTTCAAACAATACTAGAAATAGTGAGATCCCATTACCAAGAGGCAAAATTAATCAATCAACATCTGAAGAACTATAGTCAACGAGTGACAGGGAACAACGAAAAAGGAAATGAGAGTGTGCCGGATGATGTATGCCAATCAAAAGAGGAGCTGGAGGAAATTAATGGGGAAAACCTAAGAGAAACAACGTCAATCTTAGATCCAAAGAGAGTATTAAGGGAAGACAAGGAGAGAAAATCAGCAAAATTAACAAAACAAAAAAAACCTGGAAGATCTATTAAAGATAGACCAAGTGCATAAAGAGCTAGTGGACATAAATCAGATGCACAAAATGGTTTCAGAGGGCATGAAAGATGGCAGAATGCTTAGAGACACAGAAACACAAAGTGAAAAAAGAGAAATGAGAGAGGGAATTACTTAGAAAGATGAAAAAGGGGAAAACAAGAAGAGGCCCCTTAATGTTGAAAAACATGTATATATTTAACATCGGAAATTGTAAAGGGGTATATCCTTTATATTAAAAGGGAAAATTAAATTGAAATAAGGGAGCCCTAATCAGGGTAAAGATGTAATATGGTGGATTTTCATTTTAGGAAAACTAAACTAGATATAAAGCTGGGGCATGGATTTGGAACCACTTTCAATAAGAATGTTATTAGAAGACCTTCAGAATATTGTACACTATGAGAGCAATATTATGATAGTAGTCATATTATATACTAAAATATGTACATGAATGGTTTGAATGTCTGAAAGATGTCTGGAATTTGGGGGGACAACCGGGAAGACACTGAGATGTAAAAAAACAAATAATTGTAAGCAAAGCATGTAACACAATGTTTGACAAGCACAAACCAATGTAGATAGATTGAAAAACTAATAAAATGTTTTAAAAAAGAGAAAATCACAGACTGATTTCTTGTTTAGCATGAGTATGCAAATCATTACAAAGAAAAACCCTGGTTGTCCACTCATAGAAAAAGAGAACAGTCTTTTTAAAAAATTTTGAACCATGAATTAGGCTGGAAAGATGTCTGCCAATGTTGTTTTCTGAAGTATTATTTGGAGGTCCTACTACATCATGCACTGCCTTTATGGGTCCATCCCAGCAAAGGCAGCAGTTTCTTGTCTCTTCCAAAGATGGAATCTGAAATGAGGCCAAAACATTTTAGAAGAAGCTTTTTTTTTTTTTACCTCAGTTATGTGTCCTATAATGTTATACACAGTTTCCCTCAATTGCTGAAAACGTTGCTACAGCAGGCACAGCCTGGTGACATGAAGAGTATTTTGTGCCAAATAAAACTTTTAAATGTGTGTAAAAGTCATTTGTGAAACATAAGCCACTGACTCACACAAAAATGTGTCAGGAGTCCAAATGCCTCACGTGATCGCGGAGCCACAAAAAAGCTTTATTGTTACATTTTGTATTGAGAGGCGTATGCTATGAAACCATTTTCTCACCTGTCCTGTACTAGGTAACCAGTGAGATAAGCCATAATTATAGCTTACCTTAGCAACAAAGGGTCACATGATCATGATGTAGCAACCTACAATTTTCTTTTCCTCTGACTTCTGTGCCAAGGTTTTGTGCTTTTTAAAAAATGTCTGCATTAGCAACAAAACCTGGCTTTAATCTGGCTCTGGGAAATAAAAAACCTGTAGGTACAGATACTCCAAAACTGACATACCTCTGCATGTGACAGAACACACGTACATATTTTTACCACCCAAATTGAAAAGCTAATAATACCACACAAACCAATCAAATTTGCCCCAGTTATCCTGATAGGATGTATGCTAAATGATATTGATCAAAGATGAGTTTCCAGAACTGGGTTTTATTTATTTATTTATTTATTTATTTATTTATTTATTTATTTATTTATTGATTTGATTTGCATACCACCCTATGAGTACACACATTACTCTGGGTGGTTTACAAGTTAAAACTCACAAATCTCAAAGGCCCCACCTGGCAATACATAGGTTTTAACGTACTTCATTTCTGAAATCTGGGAGAAAAGTGAAAATTTTGTGTACCTTTGCATACCTTAAAGACAAATAACCACAATCCTCCAGGTCCCTGACTCTACATGCCGGTGATATAGGGAAGCCAGGATTCAAAAGGTGGAAACTTCTAGAATCCTGTGTGTGTGTGTTTAGTCGTTTAGTCGTGTCCGACTCTTCGTGACCCCATGGACCAGAGCACGCCAGGCCCTCCTGTCTTCTACTGCCTCCCGGAGTTGTGTCAGGTTCATGTTGGTTGCTTCGCAGACACTGTCCAGCCATCTCATCCTCGGTCGTCCCCTTCTCCTCTTGCCGTCACACTTTCCCAACATCAGGGTCTTTTCCAGGGAGTCTTTTCTTCTCATTAGATGGCCAAAGTACTGGAGCCTCAGCTTCAGGATCTGTCCTTCCAGTGAGCACTCAGGGTTGATTTCCTTTAGAACTGATAGGTTTGTTCTCCTTGCAGTCCAGGGGATTCTCAAGAGCCTCCTCCAGCACCACAATTCAAAGGCATCAATTCTTTGGCGGTCTGCTTTCTTTATGGTCCAGCTCTCACTTCCATACATCACGACAGGAAAAACCATAGCTTTGACTATTCGGACTTTTGTTGGCAAGGTGATGTCTCTGCTTTTCAAGATGCTGTCCAGATTTGTCATCGCTTTCCTCCCAAGAAGAAGGCGCCTTTTAATTTCAGGGCTGCTGTCTCCATCTGCAGTGATCATGGAGCCCAGGAAGATAAAATTTGACACTGCCTCCATATCTTCCCCTTCTATTTCCCAGGAGGTGATGGGACCAGTGGCCATGATCTTAGTTTTTTTGATGTTGAGTTTCAGACCGTTTTTTGCACTCTCCTCTTTCACTTTCATTACAAGGTTCTTTAATTCCTCCTCACTTTCTGCCATCAGAGTGGTATCATCTGCATATCGGAGGTTGTTGATATTTCTTCCGGCAATCTTAATTCCGGCTTGGGTTTCTTCCAGTCCAGCCTTCCGCATGATGTATTCTGCATATAAGTTAAATAAGCTGGGGGACAATATACAGCCTTGCCGTACTCCTTTCCCAATTTTGAACCACTCAGTTGTTCCATGACCAGTTCTAACTGTTGCTTCCTGTCCCACATATAGGTTTCTCAGGAGACAGATAAAGTGGTCAGGCACTCCCATTTCTTTAAGAACTTGCCATAGTTTGCTGTGGTCCACACAGTCAAAGGCTTTCGCATAGTCAATGAAGCAGAAGTAGATATTTTTCTGGAACTCTCTGGCTTTCTCCATAATCCAGCGCAAGTTAGCAATTTGGTCTCGAGTTCCTCTGCCTCTTCGGAATCCAGCTTGTACTTCTGGGAGTTCTCGGTCCACATACTGCTGAAGCCTACCTTGGAGGATTTTGAGCATAACCTTGCTAGCGTGTGAAATGAGTGCAATTGTACGGTAGTTGGAGCATTCTTTGGCACTGCCTTTCTTTGGGATTGGGATGTAGACTGATCTTTTCCAATCCTCTGGCCACTGTTGAGTTTTCCAAACTTGCTGGCATATTGAATGTAGCACCTTAACAGCATCATCTTTCAAGATTTTAAATAGTTCAACTGGAATGCCATCACCTCCACTGGCCTTGTTGTTAGCCAGGCTTTCTAAGGCCCACTTGACTTCGCTCTCCAGGATGTCTGGCTCAAGGTCAGCAACTACATTGTCTGGGTTGTCCGGGATATCCACATCTTTCTGATATAATTCCTCCGTGTATTCTTGCCACCTCTTCTTGACGTTTTCTGCTTCTGTTAGGTCCCTCCCATTTTTGTCTTTTATCATGTTCATCTTTGCGCAAAATGTTCCTCTAATATGTCCAATTTTCCTGAGCAGATCTCTGGTCTTTCCTTTTCTGTTATCTTCCTCTATTTCTTTGCATTGTTCATTTAAGAAGGCCCTCTTGTCTCTCCTTGCTATTCTTTGGAAGTCTGCATTCAAGTTTCTGTAACTTTCCCTATCTCCCTTGCATTTTGCTTCCCTTCTCCTCTCTGCTATTTCTAAGGCCTCGTTGGACAGCCACTTTGCTTTCTTGCATTTCCTTTTCTTTGGGATGGTTTTCGTTGCTGCCTCCTGGACAATGTTACGAGCCTCTATCCAAAGTTCTTCAGGCACTCTGTCCACCAAATCTAGTTCCTTAAATCTGTTCTTTACTTCCACTGTGTATTCATAAGGGATTTGGTTTAGATTATACCTGAGTGGCCCAGTGGTTTTTCCTAATCTCTTCAGTCTAAGCTTGAATTTTGCTATGAGAAGCTGATGATCAGAACCGCAGTCAGCTCCAGGTCTTGTTTTTGCTGACTGTATAGAGCTTCTCCATCTTTGGCTGCAGAGAATATAATCAATCTGATTTCGATATTGCCCATCTGGTGATTTCCATGTATAGAGTCGCCTCTTGTGTTGTTGGAAAAGAGTGTTTGTGATGACCAGCTTATTCTCTTGACAAAACTCTATTAGCCTTTGTCCTGCTTCGTTCTGAACTCCAAGGCCAAACTTCCCTGTTGTTCCTTTTATCTCTTGGCTCCCTACTTTAGCATTCCAGTCCCCTAGAATGAGAAGAACATCTTTCTTTGGTGTCAGTTCTAGAAGGTGTTGTAGATCTTCATAGAATTGTTCAATTTCAGTCTCCTCAGCAATGCTGGTTGGTGCATAAACTTGGATTATTGTGATGAATGGTCTGCCTTGGATTCGTATTGACATCATTCTATCATTTTTGAGATTGTATCCCATTACAGCTTTTCCCACTCTTTTGTTGACTATGACGGCTACTCCATTCCTTCTACGGGATTCTTGTCCACAATAGTAGATATGATAATCATCTGAGCTGAATTCGCCCATTCCTGTCCATTTTAGTTCACTGATGCCCAGGATGTCGATGTTTATTCTTGCCATCTCCTGTTTGACCACCTCCAGCTTCCCAGTGTTCATAGATCTTACATTCCAGGTTCCTATGCAGTATTTTTCTTTGCAGCATTGGATTTTCCTTTCACTTCCAGGCACGTCCACAGCTGAGCGTCCTTTCGGCTTTGGCCCAACCACTTCATTAGCTCTGGAGCTACTTGTACTTGTCCTCCGCTCTTCCTCAGTAGCATGTTGGACGCCTTCCGACCTGAGGGGCCCATCTTCCAGCGTCATATCTTTTAGCCTTTTGTTTCTGATCATGGGGCGTTCTTGGCAAAGATACTGGAGTGGCTTGCCATTTCCTACTCCAGGTGGATTGCGTTTAGTCGGAACTCTCCACTATGTCCTGTCCGTCTTGGGTGTCCCTGCACGGCATAGCCCATAGTTTCTCTGAGTTACTCAAGCCCCTTCGCCACGACAAGGCAGCAATCCATGAAGAAGGCAGCAATCCATGAAGAAGAATCCTACTTTCTAGAATCCTACTTTCTGATTATCCAGGATGACTACTTTTGTCCCCTGTCTAAGGTTCCCTTGTTCCCCCTGAGTTTAGTCACAATCCACACAGTACCTGAGGGGGAAAAGTCATTTTCTTGGCAGTAATATAGGGTTTTAATTACTTCTGTTGTAATGTGAAGTATTTTGGCATAGCTTAGTCTCAAACAGATGCTTAAGGCCCTTTATTTTTACCCACAGCTTGCTATTGGTGCAGATGAAAGTTGTTAGAACTAGTTTGATATGGGTATACAGAGCCTCCTAAATTATTTTATTCTGCTTGGTCTTTGGGGATTATTATGACAAGAGCCTTCAATTGAGAATTTACTACATCCATATACCTACCTATGCTCACGTGAGAAAGACAACAGAGACCTGTCCCCTACTTCACCACAAGACAAGATTAGATCCAATAAACTGAAATTATAGGATGGGAGATTTCAGTTACGGTATACATTAGGAGAAAAACTTGATTGTAAGAAGAATTTGTCAGTGGGACCAATAACCTTGAAAGGCATTGAACTTTCTTCCACTGGAGAGAGAACAGAAACCAGATAGCCACTCTAGCTCTGCACTGAGCAGTTGTCAAGGCTGTTTATCTGTTCCATTGACTTCTTATTTCTCCCTCAATGTGCTCAAGCTCAAGTCCATTCTCTTCCTCCCTGGTTTATCAGGTTGAGAGGTTGATCGGACTGAAAGTGCATAACTTGCCCAAGGTCATTCCATGGCTTCTGTGGCTGGGAGGGATTTAAAACCAGGTTTGCCATCTCTGAGTCCAACACTCAAACTAGTACTCCAGGGTGGCACTACAAGGTCTCCTCCTGGTGTGAAAGACACCCTCCCCCTTCACAAACTCTTATGAGACTGCAATTCCTCCATTATATATGATCTACATTGTTAAGAAATCCATGTCCTATAATGGTGGGTCAAAGCGACCTTAGTTCCATTTTCTTCAAATGAGAGCATGAAGAGAGTTCAACGCCTCTCAAGGTAACTTGCAGCAAATATTTCAGAGGCACCAGATGTTCTAGAGTCTCTGCAATATTTGTTTTTATCTTTCAGCATACAAGCAGAGCAAAGCATAAGTGGATGCATAAGCACTCCAATCAAGTAGCAAATCTGCCATCCCACTTGAGAGTTCCAGAGAGACAATCCACGCCTGAACTCACTTCACCTTCAGCCATTGTACACCTTTCCTGGCCACAGTCTGAAAACGTCTGTGTAGCTCTCTCCTATAATTATGACAGTAATGCACTACTAGCCTATCCTTGGAACTTCCATTATAACAAATTACCTTTTTCCAAAGTCTACATTCACTCCAGAGAGGACCAATCTGATTAAACACAGCTTGCCTACAAAGCTTTCCCTGAAGTACCAGCCAGCCCATTTTTTTTTTTGTCAACCATTTATCTTCTGCATCAGAAGTCAGGAGTGGAGGGAGCTCAGAGTTCAAATTCTATTACAGAAAACACTTACTTAGAAGAGAGAATCCCTCAAGTGTCAAAAACCTTTCGGCATCACAGCTGGAACTTTTCACTCCTTCGGTAGTTGGACAATCAGCTTGCTTTGTTTTCTGATATGATCAGGTGATAAGCACAGGCTTCATTTAGAAATACAATTCCTTAGTTATAAAAATCTAACTAAACCAAGTCTCTGGCACACTGACAGATTCCAGCTTCTAATGACGGGCTATCTGTAACAATTAATTCAATAATAACGACGACAACGACAACGACAACGACAATAATAATAATAATAATAATAATAATAATAATAATAATAATAATAATAATAATAATAATAATAATAATAATAATAATAATAATAATAATAATAATAATAATAATAATAATAATAATAATAATAATAATAATAATAATAATAATAATAATAATAATAATAATGGTCCATCAAGTCAGTTTGGGCTTATCCCAACCCTTTCCAAGGTTTTCTAGGTATCGAGTACTGAGAAACAGTTTAGTGTTCCCTTCTTCTGGGGTACCCTGGGACTGTGCAGCTTGTCCAAGGCTGTACAGGCTGGCTCTCCTCCTGAGAGTCCCATTGGAGAAGTGAACTCCCAACCCCCTAACACACTGAGCTACCCAGCCAGCATGACATTTAATGTGGTATGCCAAAGAAGGAAGAAAAGCAAGAGCTGATAGGGCAAAAATAGGCTAGAAGGAAGAAAAACCTTTGGAGCCACCTGTGCTCTAACAGCAGTGAATGAAAAGAGTCATAAGCTGTGCCCCAAAGATGGAGCTGCTACAGACCCACTGCCAAGCCCACAGGGCATGGAGTCCTCCCCCATCAGAAGCCAAGGCAAACAACTAAAGAAAGCAGTTTCCAAGGAGGCATTCCACAAACAGAAAATCATGAATCCTCAACAAATTTCCTTAAAACACACACACACACACAAACAGTAAAACTAAAAAAGACTCAATAAAAAATAAAACCCAATTGAAGAACCACCTCCCTGTTTAAGGGCCATGTGCAGGCTTTAAAAAAATGATAAATGGATCATCCAGTTCAACAACTGGCCACTATAATGTGTGTCATCAGTTATATTATGTTCTGAGAGAAACCAGGATCCTAAGACCTCAAAATATAAGACTCATGGTTGGTTTTGCTCCAACATAAGGAAGACCACACAGTTACTCCTCTGGAAATATCACCTAATCAAGACCCCCTTGAACAGTCACCATAATGGAATACCAGCATGTTGAACGTGCAGATGAAAGAGTGCATTCTGTTTATGAGGAGCTGGGGAGAATCTTGTGTCTATGAGAAACCTGTGCCCCACTTTAACTTCACTGAACTTGTTTTCTGGATAGGCCAGAAGCAGATATACACAACAATTAAAGTTGCAAAGGGTGGAAAAGTGAAGCCATAACTACTTTCCTGCCCCTCATCATTCACAGGTTGCAGGGTGTATCTGTAGAATGATGCATGTGGGTAGTAAAGCTTCTTAAAATTGTGATGTTTAACAGCTCTGCAGCAGAACACTTCGGCATTCTTAAGTAATCCCCAACTTGTACTTAGACATCAACTTTAACCTACGATACTTGGATAACCATCAATATTCATTCACAAATTTTAGTAGGGGATTTAATCACCAGTAAATTAAAACAAGATTGAAGTGCATGAGGTAAAAAAATTCTTGCACTGAGTAAAGAAAAACTCTAATGTTGAAAAAGAGCCACAGGCAATGGAGTATGTAATGCCTTTTTTCCATCCTCCAATATGTTGAAGAAAATGTACATCATCGTTCCAAGTTTCAAAAAAAGAAATGATAATCATAACATGATATTTGGCAAGACTTAGTGGGTGCTTTTTAAAAAATTCACAAGATCTAAAGAACCGAAGCCAGTATGTCACTTACATCCAGGTCTTTTGCCAACTCCTGGGGACTGATCCTGTGGATCCCAGCCTGTTCGGCAGATGTGGGCCTCTGTCATCTATACAGCTGTCAACTTCACAAGTTTGCTGGCATCCCAAACTGCATCCATGCCAAGGCGGCCTGCTTGACTTCCACTGAGCCAGCTGAGGACATTTCATAAATCTAACAGCACTGGTATATAACACTGGTTTTTGTCATCTCACATATTCTTGCTGATGATGGTCAAAGAAGCTTCCAAAGATGTGCAAAAAAGAAGAATTGCATTGCTCCCAACCAGAGTTGCATTACTCCCAACCAAAGAAGATCAGTAAAGAATTCTCATGCAATGAGAATTAGTCATTAATAGCCTGCAATAAAGGGAAAAGGGGGGGGGGGGAGTGTGTAACTGCAGGGGAACTAAATGGTAAGTGAGCCAGATGGAACTGGGAGGTATTGGCTGCAGTTTAATTAGGTTTGGGTTTTTTTTCCAGTTCCAGTATTACTGTTTGATTCAGCCTGTGATTTTCTTGCCACACCATATTTACCTTTGGCTATGAAGCTGCAAAGTACCACTCTCAATAGTGACTATATTATTATATTGAAGAGACCATTTTAATGGCACTAGCACTTAATATTCTCCCTGCTCCAAATCTGTTATCTGTATGCAGTTTTGCTCTGAGGAAGTAAGGTAAATGACTAAACTATTTAACAAACATTTCCCCCTTTCCCATCTTGTTTCAGCACCTACTAACCTACTAGCTAACTTTGCTACTATAATACCTGCATTCATAAAGTAAACTTTTGAAGCAATGGCATGGACACTGAAAGAAGTTACACTGGAATGTATCATTCTGTTTCATCCAGAGATCTCCCTGTGAACAAGGGATGACCATTTACAATTTGGGATGTCAAAGTGAAATTACTACAGGTCCAACCTTTAAAGCTCTATTCCAGCTCCAAGTTATCACATTCCAGAGTATGAAAGGGACTATAATACCTGTATGTATGTATGTATGTATGTATGTATGTATGTATGTATGTATGTATGTATGTATGTATGTATGTATGTATGTATGTATGTATGTATGTATGTATGTATGTATGCATGCATGCATGCATGCATGCATGCATTCATGCATGCATTCATGCACTGTATCGTGTTACAATAATTAATACTTAATTAAGGATTAAGAAATGTATCTGCTGTAAAAATAGCATGTGCCTGATTGCACCTGTTTCAGATTTTTGAATTTCTTGTAAAATTAATTTGCTATGCAGTAGAAGTACAGAGATTCACAGAGGACAATAGCTACAAGTTCCCCGAAGTTCACCCCTTCCTCATTAACTGGCACTTAAATTCTCGATAATTCAATCTGAGTAACAAGAATAAATACATTACTTACAGTTGCAAACTAATCAACAGCAAACAAAACAATAGACGAGATGGAGGGAAAGAGAAATAGCAAAGCAGGGAGACAGGGTTCTCTTTGAATTCAGAGGTGGAAAAACTATTGGATAGTGCTGGATAGATTGGCAGTCACCCCAGCTCAGAAAACTCTCTCCCAGTCCCACCTACTACAGGCAGCATGTGAGATTGTAAAAAACGCAACAGTTTACTCTTTTTGTGGTGTAACTGTAAGCATTTTAGTTCCTTTCCTAGTTGCAGTGCATCGATGGGAGGGGGGGTAGATTTAAACAATGCATGTCATTTTGAAAAATACATACAGAAGTGTGCAAAAGGAACACATTTTGTTCCATAAAATTTGACAGCCCTGGGAGCAAGTGCAGTCCAGACCTGGAGCAATGAAACATAAGGAGACTTATGTAGGCACACCCCTGGGCCTCAGCAAATACAGGCCCTTCTGCTCCCTCTTCTTTCCCCATCATCTGCTGTGTTCAGGGTCTTTCTTTTGTGGTTCCTGTTACCCCCCAAGTTAACACAGCTGAGTTCCTTGCTTCTGAGTCGGTGTGGATAGATTCAAACTTTAAAAGCCATTCATGCAAACTGGAAACTAAGAAAGAAGGTCATCTCCTAGGTTCTAATCTTGTTTCAAGAAATCTGTCTCCAAAGAAGAGAAAAGCACATTCTGGATTTTTAGAGGCCACGGCTGCGTTCCTAAACACTCTTTGAGTAGCTGTAAGTGGCTTTTGTAAGCAAGGGCTGACTCCATCAAATGCAAATTCATACTTCCACACACAAAAGAGAACATCTGGGGAGCTTTACAGATGAAAATTAAAGAAAATTGCTTCATAGAGTAAAAGGAATCTAAAAAGCTGCAAAAAGAATGACTGCAGTGTGATTCTCAACCTATCGCAAACTGCAGAATCTCTCTGTAATGTGGCTTTAGTTTAATTTGTAGACTCATTCAGCATTCTTGTGAAACGTCTAACAAGTGTAACAATTTGTGAGCTCAGTTATTGAGTCTGAACATAGTTTCAGGTCTCTGGGGAATTAACATTTCCACAGTTATTTTTCTGTGGCCGCATCAAGAGCTCCTTTGAACAGAAAATATAGACACTGTACACAAAACCTCTCAAATAAAGCAGTTGGAAGGGGGAATATGCACTGCCCCCATGTAAGAGGTCCTGATAATGTCGAAGGCATCAAACCCTGGTGAGTGTGAATTAAAGGGATGTGGAAATGTCTCCCTTGGAATAATTTGTCACACATAAATATCCACACACAAACCTGCCATTGTGACATTCTAAATTCTGGTCTGAAAAAAAAAGACACCTGTTCAACTAATTATTTTGGCCACATTTTGGCTACTTAATAGTGGTAAAAATTTAAATTGGTCCAGTCAACATTGTCACAGATCATGCAAGTTAACGATGTACTGGGAATAGACACATTTGCCCTTTGTACTCATGCTTGCTTTAGTGAAATGACAAGCAGTAGGAAAAAAATCCTCATTCTTGGCGATTTGCTGAGTTTCACCAAGACTTCCCTCTGCGTCAAGGAGAGTTTCTAGCTTCCCACAAAAAATAAGACCCTTGTTTCTTTTTTCCTTTTCCCTACCTGGCATTCTGCACAGGAATCTGCCAAGTCTTGAATAACCATGACTTGACTTGTTGGGTCGCTCCTGTGCAGGAAAAATGCCATTCCACACAGGAAATACAACAATCTTGTGCACCTTGTTTCTTTTACTCTTTCTGGATGAATCTTGCAGAGGAAAGATGCCATTCTGTGTACGAATTATAATAAATGCGGCATAACCCAGGAGTGTGATTCCTCACTGTGTCTCCTCAACAAAACTGGACTTGATGATCCATAAGATCCCTTCTTTTTTTCTGATCATGGGGCGTTCTTGGCAAAGATACTGGAGTGGCATTGCCATTTCCTACTCCAGGTCGATTGTGTTTAGTCGGAACTCTCCACTATGTCCTGTCCGTCTTGGGTGTCCCTGCACGGCATAGCCCATAGCTTCTCTGAGTTACTCAAGCCCCGTCACCATGACAAGGCAGCAATTCATGAAGTTGTGTCTTTTGACACAACTACGGGAGGCAGTGGAAGACAGGAGGGCCTGGCATGCTCTGGTCCATGGGGTCATGAAGAATCAGACATGACTAAATGACTAAACGACGACGACGAAGATCCCTTCTAGATCTGCATATCCAAGCTTGTTACTATTGTAATAATCATGTGCAGCTTATCTTACCTTCTAGAAAAACTGTCTACAAAATGTCCTAGAAATTCCATGAAATTTTACATACAAAACCAGCAATGGTTTGAATTTAATTAAGGATCTGCTGCTCTGTTAACTACAACAACTATACCAACACCTGCAGGAAAGGTTATATCATGTGTATTCTCCTTTATTCCGAAGTTAGAATGCAGTCAGCATTGCATTGTTTTTAGAAAGACTATCAGCTGCAGTTGGAATCAATGGCTTCTATGAAAAAATGTGCATCCTTTTGGGTATAACACATGGCATTCTATGGTCAAACTACATCATTACCTTGAAACTGCAGAAATGTTACAACCATGATATACACACACGGTCCCAAGCACAGGAAAGTTTCCACAGCAGCACAGTAATGCTCATATATATCAATAAAGGAGAAGAACATGTGATATATTTGCTGATCCCTGGCAAGTCTGTCTTCTCCATCTTGATTGGGATTTGCATGGACCAAACAGCATAAAAGATAAGTAAAACATTTGTGAAGTTGTACTGCCTCATTCTTCATCATACAGCACATCTCTTAAGGCCTCAGTCTTACTAATTATCTCTGCACTAAATTTATATCCTACCTTTCTGGGGGAAAATGGAACTCAAAGCAACTGGTAGTGAGAAAATCCAATTAAAAAGATAGAATTAAAACTTGAAATTGGATTAAAACATAATTTAAAAGAAATCAATAAAAAGATGCACCTCATTTCAACTGCAAATCAGCTTTGAAATACTTAATACCTGCTTGCCTCCTGTCTGCTTTTTAACTAGAGTTGCTACTGTTATACGTGAACATAAAAAAATAAGGCAGTGATGCCAGTTTTGTGTTGAATGGAAAATTTTGGAAAATGTCACACATAATTGTAAAAGCTGCAACTGCCAAAATGAATTCTTCCATATGCCCTTTTTACCTTGTCATTCTTCTCCTTCTGATTTTGTACAACTCAACTTCTGTACAACTCACATATTATACTGGTATGGGAAAGACATGCTGTAGATTCTATCCACATGATTGTGGTGGATTTCCAACATCAATGAGTAGAAAGCTACACTGTAGAGATGTGAACCATCCATAATGTCATAAAGATTCGCATGACAGGTCTTTGTTTCTAACTTTACTCTGGATCAGAACTGGACTACTTGTGGTTCTCCAGATGTTGCTAGACTTCAAATCCCAAAATCTCTCACAGTAGCTCTGCTGGGCTGGAATTACCACCCAAACAAATTCTAGAGGGCTGCAAGTTGGCCATCTTCTAAATTTAACTTGTGAAGTTAATCAACATGATTCATAAGGCTCTATATCATTGCTCAGGCATTCACTGCACAGTATGGAAAGTACTGTTCTTTACTCAGGGGAATGTTACAAATGTAACCCATCGTGTTTAAGATAAAGCCTTCCAAAACAGGGTTGGAGAAAAGATTCAAAAAGTGGAAATAATAGAAATCCTTCTTAACAGTGCTTAGCAAGCACCAGCAACTGCTAGACGGCTAGTCTTTAAAAGCAAGCAAGCTGATAGTGTGCTGCTAGAACCATGCTAGATATTATTAAGGGCCCTTTATATAAGAGGATACATTGGGATTTAATGCACTAAACTTGCTGCTCAATGACCTGCATTCATTTCAGTGGTGCTTGCCTGAGGGCACTGGCACAAGTACATCGTATCCGTTGTGATTTGCATATTGTAATGCATAATTAGTTTAACAGCAATTAAAGGATTTCACAACTGAGTGGCAAAAAGCTGAGCTGAGATGGGAGTGGAGTGAGCCGAGATTTACAGTGTACAGAACCAAAAATAATGCTATTGATTTGAAATGGAGGCTACCCAGATGTCAACATCTTGAGTGAAAGACATTTGTAGGGGAACAATACAGATTTACAAATGAGTGTACCTCAGATGTTGTGTCCTAAAAACCTGATGATATCCTCTTTGCCACGCTATTTCTAAAGCAGAAAAAAAAATAAATCTACTCCTGGACCTACTAATAGCAACATCATTCAGTCTGCATAGTCATATAGAATGGTTCACATGCACACACATGCACACACACACACTTTAATGCATGCACAGAAGAGCACATTTCAGAGAAAGTTTTTCAAATAAGCACTTTTGTAGTTTACCATAAGAAGGAGAAGAAAAAGAGTCTTTAAGGAAATGTCTTTCATCATCCTCACAATTCTTCCATTATGTGATTTTACATTTACTTTTCCTTCACTGGTTAATGGCAACCTTGCTAAGCAATTGGTCTTACAGGGCCTTTTAAATCATGAAGGTTTTCTTTCAAAACGTAAAGGAGTCACTAGCACAATGGAGTCCTATCACTTCTGTCCCGAGCCATTTTCTCAAGTGACAAATTGAATGAAAGGCCTATGAACAAGAGCATAGGTCCTATACTGATGTGGCTCTGGTTTCCTCCCATATGTCACATTAGCAATGTTCAAAAGTTACTCGCTCCAGGGGTGGCAAGCCTTTAGCACACCAGATGTTTTGGCCCACTACTCTCAGAATTCCCAGCCGATAATGCCAAACGATGGGCTGTGGGAGTTGTAGTCCACAATATCTGGGGTGCCGTATGTTCACACACACCCTATAATTTTGCAAGTAAGACTAAAACAGGGAGGAGATATGGACACACATACAAGCTTCACTCTCCGCCTCCCTGAACACCTGGCTCTTTCCGAAGTTTTTGTACATTTATCATACAGATCTGAAAAGAAGGTGCAATTGTGTCCAGCTGAAAATATTCACAAAGCTTCCTTGTGTTCAGGAATCTTGCCTTACCAGATGATAGAAGAATTAAGTGTTAAAAGTGTGTAGAACTTCAAAAGGTTACCTTTTTGGACTATAATTCCCAATATTCCCCAGCCTGAACATTGATTGCCTGTTGAAATATGGAAATTATAATCTAAAAAAAGTAACTTTCACATGTTCTGCATGTGCCATTAAAATTACAGAACTGGCAAATGCATTTCTAGTAATAATAATCTGGACAAAAGGATGAACATAATGCCTGATTTTAGGCTGGTCTCCAGTTACTTGGAGAACATCTACATACTAGTCTGGCACTAGTTTAAAAGCCATAGCTTGACCCTATGGCATCCTGATATTTGTACTTTGGTGAAGTACTTAACCATTTTCTGCCATATATTAGGGAATGTGCTTGAGTTCTCTAGCAGAAGATTCCCTATATATCTCACCAAACTACAAATGGCAGAATTCCATGGCCATGAAACTAGTAGGCAAATGCTATAACTTTGCAATACATTATTAATCATACTGTTCAGCTCTTCTCCAAGTTTCATCTCATGTTCATAAATTTCATCACTTGCTCCAAACTTCTAAGGTTATCAAATGCCTAATTTCATGATGGCATTAGTGCTCACTGGAAGGACAGATCCTGAAGCTGAGGCTCCAATACTTTGGCCATCTCATGAGAAAAGAAGGCTCACTGGAAAAGAACCTGATGTTGGGAAAGTGTGACGGCAAGAGGAGAAGGGGACGACCGAGGATGAGATGGCTGGACAGTATCACCAAAGCTACCAACATGAATTTGACCAAACTCCGGGAGGCAGTGGAAGACAGGAGGGCCTGGCGTGCTCTGGTCCATGGGGTCATGAAGAGTCAGACACAACTAAACGAGTAAACAACAAAAAAAGCTATTTATTGCCACATTCAAAATGTTATGTCGAAATCCTTATCCCTCAATTAAATCCAAGAATACACAATTCTTGATCTGATAATCTGAAGATCTACTGAGCCTTCCACCCTTGTTGCAGCCAATATCTGATTTCAGAACTGAATTACAGTGGTAGTGCTGGCAACAATGATACTAAATGTGTATTTTAGTGCACTTTCATTCCTCCCCGATAATATAAATCCATAAACAACAAAAAGGAGCCTAATTAAAATCACCATCAACATAAAAATCTCCAAAGTAACACTACTGTAGTTAGTATGGTCCATCTAACCTGTGAGAAGGGGGGAATGAGAGAAGAGCGGCATATAAAGTCTGTCTTCTATGTTTCTCTTTCTTTTTCCATTCTTTTCCTTTCTCAAAATCATTTCTCCCGCATTGCTTGTGGAGGTTTCCCCAGGTTGGGAATCTTGAACTCTCAACCCCTTCCCAATCTTTACTACCAATCCTTCTCCATCTTTGCTGTTGGAACTCCAGTGTCAGAGACACAAAGTGTATAGTCTCAGTTAAACTGGAATTCTTGCTTATTTGTTCACATATCTCAGAGAGAGAGAGAGAGATCCATCTTTCCTTGGAACATCTTCCTGGGGACTGCAGGTCTGCACTATTTAAGGGTTATCTGGGTGTGTTTATAACCTATCCGTAGTTCTAAGCTAACATTCTAGTTCCACCTAACAACTAAATGTAAGCCGTCTTTTAGATATTCTATTCCCTGAAATCATCAGGAATAGTTCTCAAAAATTCTGCCACGTGTGCAATAAATTTATCAGCTTATGCACATATTACATCTTTATTAATATTTTTAATTTACTGATATAGTCCCATGGGTAATTATTTCAATATAAACTCAAACTTGTTCGGAGGTGTCATTCACGATTTCAGGAGGAGGAAGAGAGTTCCTGAAATTAAAAATTAGAGCCTAATTAATCTTTAGCATAACGTCATTATAGTTCATATTTATTTTATTCAGCCAGGGAAGTTAAGGAGATGACATCATGTCTAAGAAAAATTTCACACTAAGCAGGAAAGATTCCCTGGGCTGGCTCTTAGGGGTAGTGCCCATAAAGTCAGGCTGAAAGAAAATACAGTTGCCTAAACATCAAACAAAGAAGTCCAGTTTCTCTGCAAATTAAGCACTGCACAGTCATTACTAAGATCTTCTTGACAATGTTTATTGCATAGGAAGGAATAATTCTGCAATGCTTGGTCTCACTGAAATTTTCATTTTTCCAACACAAAGCTTGTTTTTTCCTATTCCTGTGCAAGTTTTTGTTTTGTTTTCACCTATTTTTCAGATATAAATTTTTC
Organism: Pogona vitticeps; assembly: GCF_051106095.1. Classification (NCBI taxonomy): domain Eukaryota; kingdom Metazoa; phylum Chordata; class Lepidosauria; order Squamata; family Agamidae; genus Pogona; species Pogona vitticeps. The sequence continues at coordinate 163,731,264 of NC_135785.1, forward strand.
TGCAGTTTTTCCGCCAAGTATACATAAGTCCCATAGTAATTGACCATATAGATGCAATTGATCTAAGTCACAATTAGAGTAGATCCGTTGAATACATGAAACTTACATAGGAATTGATTCACCAGATCCCACAGGTTTAATGCAACTAGGGTAGTTGAAACTTACTACACTAAGAAAGAGGATTTCAGCTACTGTGTATGAAATACTGCATTTTACATTGTTGTTGCCCTTTATTTACAGATTAGCCTCAATTTATATGTCTGCCTTTTCATATTTAATCTACACGTATCCTTGTTGCCTTTTCTGTACATTTTGTTGTTACAGCAGAACCTCCGTATCCATGGAGTGATCGGTTCCATCTCCCCGCAGTTACTGAAAAATGTGGATAGTAGCAAACACATAGCAAATACAGTAGGACCCCTATATCGTTGCACAACAACAATGATAAATATTTAAAAGAAAGAAAAAAACACCTCCCATCCTCTTTGCCCCAGCAAGTCCTGCTGCTGTTGCTGGCTTAGCTGCAGAGATAGACCCTTGTGGTGACAACTCCCCTTCGTTTTCCCCTGAGCCCAGAAAATGAAGACGAAGAAGTCACTTTTGTGTGTCTGTGTGCGCGCACATGCCCTCCTATCCGAAATCAGCAGGGTGGGGGCAGCCACTCCAGATCAACTGGGGGGAGATGGAGAATGGATGGGGAGGGGAGGGGAGTAGGCAATGGAGGCAGGGGAAGGGAGGGAGCCAGTTGCATCTTTCCCTTCCTCTCTTACCTTCTCTGCAGGCATTGGAGCTCTACTCCTCTGCACGGGGAGTGCAGACCCCATGCTGGAGGCCCCCCCCCTTTTGACATGATCTCTCCAGTTCCCAGTGTGATTGTAGCCATTTCAGCTTGTTGGCCAAAGCTGGGATTGGCGCACCCACTCCTCACCCTGCCATGACTTGAACGTGAGCCAAACCCAGCCTGCACCTGGGAGAGACCTTGAGAGAGAGGAGAAGAATCCCACCCCCTTCCAGGCCTAACACAGAGGTCTTCCACACCACCTACCTGGTCCAGGCTAATGAGTTTCTAATAGAAAGGGGAATGAATACAGGATATCTCTAGAGGTCCGGTTGGCGCTATCCCTCATGGGTTTTAGGAGCCAACTGAATACCTGGTTGTTTTCCCAAGACCTTCAATAATTTGCCTCAATCAAGTAATTTTTATGTATCCCTTTTGCCACCTGCCTACCATTAATTATGGAACCTTTCTCTTTGTTATTGGTTTTTTATTTTTATTGTTATTGTTTATGGTTGTGTTTGTTAGCCGGTCAGAGTAGTAGCCTAGTGACTAGTTCAGCAGGATAGAAATGTAAACAAACATGAGTTGTATCTCCAGTTCACTCCTCCTGGGCATGATGCTTATTCTTCCTAAAAGTGTACATTATGTTTCAATGTGTGTACACATACACATGGCATATCCACTCCTCTGAACCGTCTGTTATGATATATTGAATTTATACATGCATGAACAATTAATTGGATTTCCTATATAGTCAAGTCATGTCTGGATGTTTGAACTGACGCATTTGAAAAACACTGTGTCTGAAATATTGTGAAGAGAGTCTACATATAAGATTTTAAAAAGTCTCTCCCCCTCCCCCCTGAAATTTGTCTGGCTCCCTTGCTGGGTGTTTTTAAGAGCCAACTCAAGACCCGGCTCTTTAGGCAGGCCTTTCCTCCTGTCAGTACCTAATTTATTGTTATCCTTATGGTTTAAATGTTTTTATTTATTTTATTATTCTTGTATGTTGTTAGCCACCCAGAGTAGACTTCAGTCTAGATGGGTGGGAAATCAATCAATCAATCAATCAATCAATCAATCAATCAATCAATCAATCAATCAATCAATCAATCAATCAATCAATCAATCAATCAATCAATCAATCAATCAATCAATCAATCAATGTTTTTGTTTGTTCACGCAGGTAAGTCACCCCTAGGTAATACAGCCATGAAACAACAACGAAAAGCTGGATGGGGCAAAATTTAAAGATATAAGAGGCTTCTGAGTCTCACTGCAGGACTGCAGAACCTTTGAGCCTTCAAATATTTTGTCCGAAAGTGCTCTATGATCAGCCCCACCTCTAAGGCTCAGTGGGACTACATCTCCCATAATCCTTTGGGTTAGGGCTATCCTCGGTGTGGTTGATGGAGGTTGAGGTCCAACAATATCTGGAAAGTCACAAGCTTTTCACCCCTGTATGAAGCGACCATGGGAACAGCAGTGCAAAAGTAAGGTCAAAGATTCCCCTGCCCCTGAGGGAATAGATACCTGTCCAAACCAGAGGGTCAGCTGTGACTCACAGCCACAAAACACCAAGGCTGTGACAAGAGAATTTGTAGCTCCTCACTACAGGTGCAATCCCAACTAGCCAAAATGGCGGGCAGTCAGCTGACACAAGTCATGCCAACTCTGCTGAATCTAAATTCTTCCCAGCCCAGGGATTCTGGTTATTACTCAAGGCTACCATAAAGCTGAAGAGCCTTTGTCCTGATGGAGCATTGATGTCTCAAGGGCTAGAGGATATCTGGATTTGGCATGACCCAGGCCTACTCTCATCTCACCCTTTATCCACCCCCCTTTTCTTGACTTTTTTTTTCTAGCAGATTTTAACTTGCATAGTCACTATGCCAATAAATCCCTCTGTTAGATCTTCTACTAGGACAGGGGCAGTAGTCCCAGTATAAGAGCAGGTGCCCCTGTCCTGGTAAACCCACTAGAGGCAGCATATCTTGGAATTAGGATTGTATTATAACTCTTTGCAAATCTTCTGTTAATGACCACACCCAAGCATTTTAATTCCTCCACTACCACTGGTATTTGAAGCAACGTATCTTTATACTTCTGTCTACTAAAGACAGAAATTATCTGCTCAACCATCCATAACACTGCAATCTTGAGCCAGAAAACACTTTGTTTCTCAGACATCTACCTGGTGTGAAGCTCTTTATAGCCCAGGAATTGTGCCAAATGACAAGATGTAAAAGGGTATACTTAGAAACACTTAATATAATTTAAATCAGGGATGGACAACCTCTAAAGATCTAAAAGCAATTGTTCTGTGCCAGACCTCGGAAGGCTGCACCCCCACCATCAAGAATGCAGGAAATTAAATCTGAGGTTTTTCTGCATTCTTGATTAGCTATTTGAGGACTGCAATTTTGAGGAAAGCCTGGAAGCCTGTTCCCAGATCACCTATGTATCATCTCCACAGCCGTTTGAGTGATGAGCTACCTCAAGGACCCATCTTTCCCTCCTTATGGCTCTTCAGCAAGTATTCCTGTTCAATATTTAGATGTGTGGAACTCCCAATATGGAAGCAACTGTGGCTGAAGCTTCGTGCATACTTAAGTACAGTGGTGCCTCGCTAGACGATGATAATCCATTCCACTGAAATCGCTGTTTAGCGAAATCATTGTCTAGCGAAAAGCATTTCCCTATTGGAATGCATTGAAACCTGTTTAATGCGTTCCAATGGGGAAGAATCGTCGTTGTCTAGCGAAGACTGGCCATAGGAAAGCTGCTTTGCGAACCGCCAATCAGCTGTTTAAATAGCTGTCTTGCAAAGCTTAGGTCCCGAAAACACCCGTTTTGCGAGCACGGGGGAGAGCTGTCAAAATCGTTGTCTAGCGAAAATCGGTTTGCAAAGCAGGGACCAAACATTGTCCAGTGAAATTCCCCCATAGGAATCCATGTTTTGGAATTGCAATAGCGATAGCAAAAAGTCAATGTCTAGCGAAAAAACTGTCACGTGGGGTAACTGTCTAGCGAGGCACCACTGTACTGATTAGAACACTGGGCTTCATCTTTACACCAATCATGGACTGGAGAAACTTTCCAAGGGAGGATATCTGATTGTCCTCCAACAGCCTCTCAAACAAAGAAAGGACTGTCTTCCCTACCCCAAGTAGGGTACAAAGCAAGCCTGCATGATGGCAGGGGCTCAGCCAGTGGACATGATGACCCATTTTTCTTCCTCCACATAATTAAGGACAGCTGTGAGAAGGTGTAGACTTCAGCATCCTACTAGCATTGCGGATTTTGGGGGCAGAGGAGAGAGATTGATCTGCAACCATAAGGCGGAGGGGGGAGGGAATTCCCTCCATCTTTCATACACAGTCAGCAACCAGGTAGATGAAGACTGAGATCACCACTGTCTCATATGGAAGAGCCCCTGGGTACACCACAGAAAAACATAACATTTGAAGACCCACATATGTGCAGGCCTTCAAACGTTAACCCAAGTGGCATGGAATTAATCTGCAGAAAAGCTTCTCTCATGCCATAGGCATAACATTTTAATGGGCTTGCAAATAAAAACTAGAGGAATTTCTGAAGCATTTCCACTGGGGAACACAGAATGCAAACACAGGCTGTTGTTGCTGTCAGGAAACACCAAGGATTTTTTTTAAAAGTCTTCCTAGTTAAAAGAGATCTGCAAACAAAGCCAGATTTCTTTTCATTTCCAAATGGCCCTGCCATCAGCTTGAACTGAGACAGCAGCTACTTATGTTGAAGTTTACAAGCCAGGCACTTTAATCCCAATAAAAACATCATTGTGCAGCAGCATTTTTGTCACAATCTGCCTCCTAATCATTGATGCTGTCAAAACTTATCTGAAGAAGATGCTTACCCAAAAGAAGTCACAAAGCTTCCCCCTGTAGCAGCTACTATTTAAGGTAGTTGTCACACCCTGGCAAACGTTAGGGCTGGCTCTGCTTAAGTCTCCTGTCATGATTCTTCAGCAATTATTTAAAAAAAAACCCTTATACAAATGCTCTGTGAGTGTATGTACACACATGCACTCATGTACATGCACAGACTTATACAGTACATTATATAAACAGTATTTGCCACCTGAGAGCATAGTAGTGCTTTTTCAGGTTTAAAGAAACATATTTTTTTGATTAAACCTATTTTAATGAGAAATATTGTAGCAACCTTTATAATATATAAATGTTGCACTGACTTTTGAATGAAAATTAGCCTATTTGGCTACACCCTTCTCATTAAGCACCATCCTTTAGGGAATGTGACTCTTGATCTCCCAGCATATCTGACATACGAACCTTAGTTCCACTGAGATTGCCTGCCTATGGTCTACACAATGGAGAAACATGTTGAACTGGCCTTTCATTATAAGTAGGTTATATTTAAGAAGAACACTGTGCATTACTCAGTATAACATTCAAAACAAGAGCCCTTTCACAGGTTTAATACCTCACACAAACCACTTCTTTCTGTGCTGCTTACGTATGTTAGAAGCCTTGGCTACCCAAGGGAAGATTCTATGCTGCAAGCTCACCATGCCAGCACTGCCTCAGTTTGTGGGATTTAAACTCCCAAGGTCCATTCTACACATTATTTATGTAAACTGGACCATTCCAAACAATCCACATTAGATTCCACGTGAGGGTTATTTTTTTAATGCCTTCTCATACTTAAAACAGAACCCTAGGCAAACAAAATGTCTCTCTGCATGTAGAGCACACCAAAGATAACATACAGGCCTCTCTCTGCCTAATGTGCTCCATGCAAGGAACTTTTTAATGAGAGATCATTTAACAATACAGTACTTGAACTGCAACTGCAAATACTGTTTAGAACTCAACCATCTTAATTTGTTTAGCATTGTGCATTATATGCAGCATGGCACTGGTGGTCTGGATACCTCTGTGCAGGACAGCAGAGTAACATGTGAACCTTGCATGGGGGAGGGGGAAATCCAAATTTAAATCTTTTTGTTGGCTGTGTATGGGATGGCCATATTAAAAAGGGGGTCAGGGAACCTGTCCAGTCTTGGGCACCTCAATTCAAGAAGAATGTTGACAACCTGGAACGTGTCCAGAGGAGGGCGACCAAAATGGTCAAAGGTCTGGAAGCCATGTCCTGTGAGGAGTGGCTTAGGGAGCTGGGAATGTTTAGCTTTACAAAAATAAGGTTAAGAGATAGCCATGTTTAAATATTTGAATGGGGTGTCATGTCGAGGAAGGGACAGGTTTGTCTTCCACGGCTCCAGACGCTAGGACAAGGAGCAATGGTTTCAAACCACAGGAAAAGAGATTCCACCTGAATCTCAGGAAGAACTTCCTGACAGTCAGAGCTGGTCGTCAGTGGAATACACTGCCTCGGAGTGTGGTGGAGTCTCCTTCTTCGGAGGTTTTTAAGCAGAGGCTGGACGGCCATCCGTTGGGAGTGCTTTGATGCAGTTCCTGCATGGCAGGGGGTTGGGTTTAATGGCCCTTTTGGTCTCTTCCAACTCTGTGATTCTATGATTCTATGTGAAAGAAGGGAAGAAGAGAAGAAGGGATTTCATTTGCTGAAATTCTCTCTTAAAATACAACTGCCTTGCTGTCTCATTCATGTGGCCACCTAATTCATGTCAAGGATGCTAACTGAGTGACTTTGGGACTGTAACTCTCTCAAAGCTCAGCCTATCTTGGGATATGATGAGAATTTTGGATGTGTGCATTCTGACACCAGCCAAAGACCACAGCAGCTGCAGGATTCTGGAAACAGTAATCCCTCAAAGGTCATTTTTCTGAGGTCTTAGTTTTACTCCCTATGTATCCCACAGAACTTTGTGTAGACCTGAAGAATAATTCACAGTCATAAATCCATATATTTATGAGCTTGAAATGCAGTTTGAATATTTAAGAAAATAACTTTTTTAAAAAATACACTTTGGATTATGTACAGAAAAACACACATTGGAAAAAGTACCAAACTACAGGTGGGCTTTGTAGCATGGGAATCAGTGGACTCAAGCACAGATCACTAGATGGTGGATTTTACAGCCTCTTAGTAGTCAAGTTGTTAAATTTGTTGAAATTAAATTTTGTTGAATTTTCTTACAGTCTTAATATTCCACAGGCATTAATAATAACAAGGAGAATCTGGTGCAATTAGCAGAAGCAGATTTAGAATGTAGCAGACTAAATAGAGATTTCTTCCTGAGGCAAAACCTTTTGCGCTGGGGATGTATATTCCTGTCATCCATCAAAACTCTCCGCCGGGCCCACCTGGATATACCATGCCAAGCAAAGTCACATCCCAAATCCAAAGTCTGCATTTTCAGGCAGAACAACAAAGAACACATCTTGTCTGGTAAATGTCATGTTAACTAACAGTTCCTCTTGACTGTAAAATGAAACTCACCAGAGAAAGTCTATTCCACTTTGAAGTTACTGGTGGAAACCAGTCCCACAGACCAGCATGAAAGATGATAGGAAAGAGAAACGGAGGTTCAGGAAATGGAGGGAAAGTGATCAAAAACTGCCCAATGATTCATAATTAATTAGTCTTTTCATTCCCAGTGTTGTCTGTGGCAGTCTAGTGTGGATCATGTGAAATAATGTGTTTTAGGAGTGTCTGGGATAGTTGTTCAGATTGGAATAAATGATTTTCAGGTACAATATTATCATTGCATCATAACATGCCCCGTATACAGTTCTGTGTAATAATTACAAATGCAGCGTTCCTCTCACAGGACAAATGTACAAAGATACGGTACTGTAATCCCTTCAAGTATATACAGTATGGCAACTGGCTTGAGAAAACCTCCTGATATGGCTGTGTATGTGTTGTGTTTTTGTTTTGTTTTGTTTCCTTGTCTGCAGCAAAGCTCATGCGGCTATCAAGCACCTTGCAGGTCACAAAAGCTGACTGGTGGTTCTTGTTCAGCTTGGTGAGTTGCAAGTAGCAGCAGGCTTGTCACGGAGCCTTTGAAGCTAATTTGTGGGCATTGTGAAAATGGCATTCATCTGACAAATTCCAGAGGTCCTTGGGCACCATAAAGGCTAACAGATTTATGGTGGCATAAGCCTCCATGGACTTGAGCCCCCTTTATCAGATGCATGGAGTGTTATACTTGGTTGGCAGATTTATTTCGATAATGGTTAGAGAAAGGGGGAAACGAGAACAGTAGAGCCAAAAGGCCATGCAATGCCTCTTGGTCTGTTGCATTTCTATTCTGATCCCAAACATAAACAAGATAAGAAGACAGTGTCCCATTCACAGCAGCAGTCACTTTGATAATACTGTTTTACTAGCTATGTTGTGATAATTTAACACCTGCCGCAGGAAAGAAATCCAGTATTCTGGTTAAGTTCAAATAAAAACAACAGTACACGCTGATAAATTGTATGACTGGGCATTGATGGAAGCCTTTGTGGTTCTATTAAAACCATGGACCTTAATCTTCACACACATTTGAGACTTTGTATAACAAGAAGTCAATCCTGAGAACTATGTGTGGAAACATAAATTAAAAATACCCTTTAAATGCCCAGGCTTTACTCTCTTTTATTCCCATCTCTTCCTCCCAATAAGCTAGGAAAGGCTGGTTTATCTTTATGGTATTGCTGGGTCCAGAGAAGCAAAAAATAAAAATAAAAAATAATAAAAAAATAATAGAAAGGGGTGAATAGTTCAGTTAACTGCCAGTAAGTGCCAGAATCTAATTCAGTTAGTTTTAGTTCGAGAAGACAAATTTTGTAATCATTACATTGGGGTTAAATAGCCATTCAAGTTAGATCATTATAATTTAAAAAATGGAAAGAAAAAATGTAGAAAAAAAACCATCTGTTATTTTACGCCCCCTTTTGTCTCTATCCCTGTTTTGAACCACAGAGAGAAGGCCACAGCTATATAAATTGGGGGGGGGGGGAAGAGACATGTGCCACTCTCCTACCAAAAAAACCCTTATTTTGCTACCCCCCTTATAATCTCACCTCCTTCCCCTCCTTCTGTTTGATTTATGTATTCCCAAGCAGCTCCCAGTTGATAGTCCTGGTGAGTCAAAATTCAGTTTCCTCGGACAAATGAGGAACCTCCATGTGCTTAGACCCCGAGAGTAGACCCCAAGAGTACTTTCACCTTGATACAAAGACCACTACTTCTTTCCAAGTCATCCTTATTGCCTGGTTTAAAATCTTCTAAACTTGCAGTAAGAGGATAATTAAATGGCAAAGATTTCCCAGTTTGCACGCCTTCGTTCACACACTGTACTCTGCAAGTGCATCAGGGGACCACCCTCAATGTTCACTGAGGTTGACTCTCAGAAAAAGTGTTTGTAGGATGACAGTTTCCTAACAGTGCAGACCAGATGTACTCAGAAGCAAACCCTACTATTTGTAAGTTTATTTGTCTACTAATTACATGTATTGTCTTTATTTTCTCCAAACTTTTGTATTTAATTTTCTGTAAATATATTTATTTTTTCAGTAAAATGCATATTACTGGAGGAAATTTGTGTGGAGGAAGGAAAGCTATGATTAGATGACACATAAACTGCAATTCTACCTCCACATATGGAGGAGTAAACCCCACTGGATATAGTGACGGTCATTTCTGATTAGTCATGTACAGGATATAGCACTGCTAGAATTTAATTTTTACCATAGAAGCTGAGCTTATGATGCAAAATGTGCTAATGTGCGTAATGTTTTGTTCTTTTGCTTCTTTCTTCTGCACTATTTGCATCTTATCTAGCTTGGATCTCGTTTACATTAAAGCAATAGCTCGACATATGTGTTGGTGTAAATTTAAATTGACGTCAGGTGACGTTTGAAATCATAGTGTGTGTTCCTTTGAGACAAAGTTTAATCTGATGTTTTTAAAGGGACACCCTCACCAGACATTATACATCCATGTTAAAATAAACAGACCTTGGTTAAGGAATTAAAAAAACTCACCACCACTCCAAAAAACACAATTTCCCATCAAATTAACCTGCTCTTACACATGCAGCATGTATTCACAAATTTTTACAACAATTCAAAACAACTGAACTCAGGAGAAGTTACTTCTGAGTTGACAGAGAAAAAAATGTGCTCAAAATGACGTTAACTGCAAGACTGCATTTTAAAAAAATAAGATTTGTTCACAACAATGGGCACAAATATTGGTAACTAAAAATTGCTTTCAAGGGAACCCACAAGTTGTTTAAGCACACCTTTCAAAGATCATACTTCAATCATCCTGATCAAATGGTAAATTCTCAGTCATTTGTCCCACTCACTCAAAGATTTGCATGTGTGCCAAAGACAGACCAAGGTCTGTGTTCTTCCTCTTGTCCCCTCCCCAGGGCAGTGAATTGGTTAGGAGGGAGAGGAGAATGAGTTTGCCTGCAATCTTTGCTTCTCAGATGTATCCGCGAAGGCTTTCACATCCGGGATCTAATGGTTGTTGTGGGTTTTTCAGGCTCTTTGGCCGTGTTCTGAAGGTTGTTCTTCCTGACTTTTCACCAGTCTCTGTGGCCAGCATCTTCAGAGGACTGGAGTAGGAACTCTGTCCATGCTCCGTTGCTGTTTGCTTCTCAGACTCTATCACCTTTGCAATAGGAATGAGGAGGGGCCGAGAGCCAGTAGAGACAGCGGAAGCTTTGCAGCCTTCAATCCTGCTTCTCAGGTTTACATTTCATGTGATAAGCTTATTTTCAGTATAGCCTGGAATCAGTTTAAACTGAAATTTATTCCTAACAGTGAATGCACAGATTACATTTGAATAACTGTTCCATTCGCTAAAAAACTAACTTAGTTAGCTAACTCCATTTAGTTTTAACTGTTACAATTAATCTCTGTCTGGATCTTAGCAACCACCTGGTGGCTCCCACTAAGCCCTGACCATTTTCAATGCAAAATATTATGAGCTATTGAGCTCTACTGAGATTGTTAACAGCATTTACATTAAGCAAAGAGGGTTTTTGCAATAGGTAAGCAACTAGATCAAATAAGAACTCAACCCATTCTCAGGTTAATTAGTTAATTAATTAACCTAAGATAAACTGTGCAGAGCCATTAGAAGAAATGGAGAGAAAAGATGAAGGTGAAAGGTTAAGGAAAAACTTTTTGGTGCAGTTCATCAACTGGGTCTTTATGATTATGATGCTTATAAGAGTAAGCTCGGTGACTAAGAACTAGGGACATTTTATTTGTTTGTTTCATTTCTAAGCTGCCTTTCTCCCAATGAGTTACTCCAAGTAGCTTTCAGTGACTAAGAACAGAGTTATGCATGTAGCAAAACCACATGAATTTACCATTTTCACTGCGGCTATACAATTTCCAGAGGAGGGATTGTACAGAGTGTTCCTCTCTACTAAATATCACCGAAGTGTGGGGAAAACTAAATTCCTGTACAAACTGGCTGTTTGAGGTGTGATGTGGATCAGGTTACAAATGATTTGTTCAGGTCAGAGGGAGAAGTGAAGTGCCATTTGGCATGCTCCTCCCATCCGAACAGCAAATAGTGCTCATGGTCAGTTAACCACTTCTCCTGATGGTCTGTGATTAGGGGAAGAGAAATTAGGGTTTTTTTTACATCTTTCCTCTCTCCTTCTGTCAGTGCTATTCTGTTTTCTCTTATCCTTCCTCCTCTGCTTCCTTTCTTCATCCTCCCCTTCACTTTCTCCTCCCTCAGAATCTGCAGCTACAATGGCAGAGACTCCTGGAGGCCGCTATCTCCCGGCTAAACAATGAGCATGTAAAAAAGAATGCATGTCCTACTGCTGGGCCAGAAAGGTGTGCGACAGCTCTTAAAGAGGAAACATGGATTATTCTAGGTGGAAACATTTGTGGATGAAGTGTGTTTTTCCGGTCCAAAACCATGCCATTAGCAATCCATATACCATATCTATGTACCAGTGTTGACAGATCCAAAAACATTGTGGCAAAAACTTGAAGTCTCCTCTCTCTCCTATGTGAGGAGTTTCTTAACCAAGGGAGGACTCAAGCACCCAGTCCCTTGAAATGGTATATTCCAGGAAATGTTGTGTTGCATGATTGCAGTGCATTCAACAATTTTCTGTGTTCTATTTTATGTTTATTTTTGATTTTGTTAACTTCAGTTGGTAATGTTATTAGTAGAAAAAGAGGATGGACCACTAATAATTGGTAACAGGTTGCCAGCTTGAGCAATACTCCTGCTCTGTCACTGAGCAAACAGATGGCCTACAATGAAAACAGGACAGGAGGAATGTGCCTCTGTCAGTTCTGCTGAACCTCTCTGTGGCTTTCAGTATCATCAACCTTCTGGGTAATCTCATTGGGATGGGACTGGGAGGCACTGTCTTATGGTGGCTCTGATCCTTCCTGGAAGGGATAACTCTGATGGTGGTGCTGGGGACTCCTATTCGATACCTGGTCATTGTCCTGTGCTGCTCAGGGTTCTTTTTTGTTCCCCATGCTATTTAACATCTACACGAAACCATTGGGAGATGTTGTCTGGGAGATGTCAACCAACTCTATCTCTCCTTCCAATCTAAATCTGAATAAGTTATTTCAGTTCTAGATCAGTGTCTGGTATCAGTAATAGACTGGATGAGTGTGAATAAATTAAATCTAGCAAGACAGAGGGGCTCCTGGTCAGTTGAAAGGCAGATCAGGGAATAGGGTTTTAGTATGTGCCGGATGGGATTACGTTACCTTTGAAAACACAGGTGTGCAGCTTGGGTGTGCTTCCCTGGGCCTGGATACCCACATTTCAGTGGTGACCAGGAGTGCATTTGCAGAGTTAAAACTAATGCATCAGCTGTGCCCCACGCCTGGAGAGGTCTGATTGGCCACATGGCACATGCCTTAGCTGTATCCCAGTTAGATTACTGTAACACGCTGTATGTGGGGCTGCCTTTGGAAAGTGTTCAGAAACTTCAGCGGGTCCAAAGTGTTGCATCTAGATTGTTAGCCAGGGCTGGTCACAGGGAGCACATAGCCCCTCTGTTAAAGCAGCCCCACTGGATGCTAGTCCATTTCCAACAATTCCAAGTGCTGGTTTTAACCTATAAAGCCCTAAATGGCTTGGGCCCAAGCTATCTCAAAAATCATGTTTCTCTTTATGAGCCTGCTCAGGGTGATTTTTCTCTCTCTTGGTCCCTCTACCCTCACAGGTGTGGCTGATGGGGACACAGGAGAGGGTCTTCTCTGTCTCTGCTCCCAGACTCTGGAACTCCCTTCCATAGGATGCCAGACTAGCCCCATCTTTGCTGTCTATCTGCTACCAGATGAAGACTTTTCTCTTCAATCAGACTTTCTTTCAATGATTGGCTTAGTAAGCTTTTTATTTAAAAGGGGATTATTGTATTTCTGTTATTTTTAATGTGTTTTAATACTGTTTTTATTTACGAGTGTTTAATATATTTCCTCAATATATCTGTGAAGATTCTCAGTCGTCCCGGTGAGGTTATCTGGAAGTTGAGTCATGGCAATTGGACTTCTTTCTTGTTAGGTTGAAACGTTTTGCTACTCATACAAGTAGCTTCTTCACTCTAAAGAAGCTACTTGGATGAGTAGTGAAACATTTCAACCTAATAAGAAAAAAATCTAGTCACCATGACTCAACTTCCAGATATTTGTTCAATAGTTTTTTTTAATAATAATAACTGATTGTTTTAGCTTTTAATATTCTTTCCTCTAATGCTGTAAGCTGCCTTGGATCCTTTTAGGAGAAAGGTAGCATATATTTTGAATGAATGAATGAATGAATGAATGAATGGATGAATGAATGAATGAATGAATGAATGAATGAATGAATGAAACAGATGATGAGAAGGTTTGACAAAAAGCCTGGGATACAGTGGTTCAGCTCTTATTTCCTCATGCCAGACTGCCTAAAAATGCCACGCCCCCACCCCTGCAGATGTCTTTTGGTGACTTTTGTCCAGATTCAGAGACTTTTTACCCAGATTCTTCCTATACCCATTTCCACAAAAAGCTGGCCTTCAAGCAACTCTGTTCTCATCTCAACCATTGCCTGCCCTGTTCCATGACACCACAAAGTCCTACCATTCTTATCCTGTGATTTAGTCAAAATTGAAAGATTGCCCCTAGCCAGGCAACCCTATTTTTTCTTTTTGCTATATTTCCAGATCAGCCCTTTGCCTCACAGACTTTATTTTCAGAGCACATCAGGTCAGGAGGGCAGTGGCTTAGCAGTCATGAGGAACAGCTTCAAAGCACAAGTTTCCTTTACAGATGGGATGGGGAAGAGGGCACCTGGAACGTGTTTGTGGAAAAAGTGTTTACCACAGTATTTGGGACAACTCTTTCACAACAATACAAGCTGCAGAAATAAATGTCAGGAGGAAGTGTCTGTGGGTCTCATGACATAGGCCTCTGTTTGCAGAGCCCGAGCTTGGGATTTCAATTCCCCACTGTGCCTCCATGACAGGGGCTGGACGCCATGATCCACAGGATCTCTTTCAGCTCTGCAGTTCCAATATTATTATTAAAACCAAGCCACAAAGTGGGTCAGACTCTATCTGTTTTCACAGAGCTCTATATTTTTTCCTTTCTGCTTTGCATATAGGGATTTCTAAATCCTGGAGTCTTTGAAACCTCCCTTTAAATACTTTCCTCACGCCTGAAACATTAACTGTCAAACTTGCCCCAAACCTTGTAAAGTTCTCCTCCACTGTAGGCCGCAGAGCACAGTGGTAATAAACTCCAACCCATAAAAAATCATGTAAACATTATAAACCTGTTTTTACTAGCCCTTTAAACTGCCAGGAGCAATTGCTCTTACTCCGTTCCTTCCGCGTCTCCCAAGAACCGGGGCTCTTAAGATGGGTGTTCCTGTCAGAGCCAAAAATAGGAAAGGATAGAAAGGTATCCAGCTAGTTAGGTATTCACCTCAGGCAGATGTTTGATATTTCCAAGAGCAAACAGCTCAGCAATGCTCCTAAAGAGGTTGCTTTAACGGTGCTGTATTATGAGGCGGAACAAATGCTTAGTCTTTCTTCACCCATTCCCCTGAATTGCTACAGCTGCTGCTGCTGGAATGAATACCACGCCACTGCACACTTGGTCAAAGCGACTGTTCTCTTGCCTTCAGGCACTACAGTTCCCTGGAGGTTCAAATTCTTTACTGGCTCATACACACCAAATAATGCACTCTTTTGGATCTCAGGCAAATCTCCGCTGACGAAAGTGGGAAATGTGCCTTGATAAGGATGGAAGGATGTGGCTTGAAGGGAATTCTTGCTCCATACTTTGAACAAAAAACAACATTTGCAAAGCTGGCTGCCAAAGCCCGTTTTCCATTAGATGGTGGGAAATAGGTTCCTACAATTAAGTTTTGCTTTGTTCCTTAAAAATGATCTACAGAAACAAATATATCTCCCTTGTTACGTATATGTTCTGACCTAAAGCGTGGCAGCTGGCAACTCATCCAGTATGCTAAAGAGACTGATCTGAATACAGAAAATATCATTGCTATTCCCCATTCCTATACTAGGAGACAACATGTTTTGTAGGTGTTGTTTATGGTGAGAGTTAAGCCCTTTGCATGTAATCCCCCAAAAAGGGTTATTATGAAAGCATGAACAGGAAGCACCTTGTACTTTTGCCCACTGCCTGTCCCTCTTTTCAGATGAGGAAGGTCCATGCCTGCTGCCCACAGAATATTCCCATATGGTTAGGAACCCAGATTTTTCAGGATCCCCAGCTGTGGGATGCTACTCCATGTTAGCAGAAGCTTTTCTTTTTCAGACAAACTCTCTCCCCATTAAGACAACAACAGACATGGAACAGGGCTGGAACTCTTTCTGTGCTCATAGTTTCACATTAATCCTTGTTTTGAAGATATAATACTTGAAAGCTTTTTTTAACATGCTTTTAAATTGTTTGACACAATTTTTATTCAAGAGTTTCAAAACACAGCGGCCAGAGTCTTGTTCATGCCTTACACGTAGATAAATCAAACTGTGTAATTCACAGTAGTGAATTGCTGCTAACTAATGAGACATCATGATAGCCAGAGTGGTGTGATGGATAGAGTGACAGATGAGGACACAAGAGGGCCTGGGTTTGAATCCCTGCTCAGCCTGAGAAGCTCTCTGGGGCTACAGAACTGGTAAAATCACTCCTTAAATATATCACTTACCTTGAAAACCCTATTAGGGTCACTGTAAGTCAGTTCCGACTTGACAGTACTTAACAATAAGGCATTACGAGGTGGAAACTCAATTGCACAACAGACATTTGCCTAATAATGTAATCAGCACCTCATTAGTCAGCAGCAGTTTGCCATTGTGAATTACAAAGTTTAACATATGCACATGTGAACCGCCAACAGAATTTGGACCACCCTGCTTGCCTGGTTTTTTTTAATATTGTAATTTATTGCATTTTTGATTTCTTCAACATTTCTCTTTTAACTATTTTGCAAGCCACCTTGGGTGCTGTCTCTTTCTTGGGAGAAAGGTGAAGTATAAATAAAATGGATGACTAAGTGAAGAAACACTTCAATAGGGATGTAATAGCTTGCTCAAATATACTCAGCATACATCTCAGATAAGCAGGACTTTGAACCTATATCTTTTTGGTGGATAAACAGGACTATCCAGCACGATACATTTATTGTCAAATAAATGGACCAATATAGATCCTATGTTGATTACTTAAACATGGGTGGAGTGGGAAGTAAGTTAAAGAGAGAGAGAGACAATTGAGGATATATATTTGGATAATATTCGCATATGTTAACATAGACAAGAATAACACAGAATTTCTCAGGTCAAATCCCATCCCAAAAGTATTTAATTCAGTATCAGGAGATTCTAAGCCTGTCTGTTGTAACCAAGAAGTAATGAAATAATTAAGACCTTCCAAAGCACACCTGGTTCATCTTTCTCTGAGGAGCTGGATTTGAATGTGATATTAAAGCACCAAAAGTAGTTCAAAGAATTTCTCTTTTTTTTCGCTGATAGCTATGGAAACTAACACCCATGTGGTGTCCAGCTTTGATGACAGTAACCAAAAAAACGAAAAACAAGCTTTTGTACAATAGCACAAGTGCCAAGAAAAAAAAAACCAACTCCATCATCGGATAACAATTTCTATCAGCACATCACAGCTGGATCTTAATCCCATGGTGCAGTTTTAGATCCTAGGGTTGATAATCTTACACACCACAATCTCTTTCAGTGACAATGTGTGTTATTCACTTAATTCAAAATCCAGTAAACAAGACCTGCTGCGCTGGAGAAACTCCTGCTCATTTGTTTCATTGGGACTCAAGCCATTTGCCCGCAAGTCCTGTCCTATTGGCACAATTGTCTTAATTTTGAAAACCTCAGCACGACTGCATAAAGATTCCTGCAGTTCGATATATATCACAGCGTAGCGATGGACGCTGGCTGCTCCTTCTCAATATTTAATTTTCAGTCCCAACCATTCCGTATATATATATATTCTAGTCTTCAATTCCAGGAATGGAAACCAATGTGTGTCTCACTCACCCATGTTAAAGAGGATATTGCTCGGCCAAGTTTGGAAATGACATCATAGTTGCCACAGCTCAAGGGAACTGGGTTGCTCAGTTAATCCTTATGCCATAAACTATCCTTGTACATGAAAAAGATGGCAGTAAAGTTTTGCAAACCATATAGGGTGTTCTTAAATCAGATTTTGTGCTTTCTGTATCAGGACTCCTATTTAGATAATTGTTTCATTATTTTAATAGATATGATTTTTTTTTGTCCTAAAAAAATAAAAAGTGCCACATTTTCAGTAACTTGGTGTGCAAGTTGCCTACACAGTAACTGTTGCCTACACAGATCTGTTAATTAAGGTCTGATCTATGTGATGACATCTATGGTTGGCTGGTATGAAATTTAATTTGCACCATTAAGCTTAGAAGGGCTGGAGGGAAACAGCAGGCACTACATATTTAGTTTGCTATAAATTTCCTAGGTGGGAGGGGGAACTGCTGCAGAGTTTAATTATGGATGAATCTAATGTGTTATTGGGTGTATGCTTCCCACAGAGAGTCACAAATCCATATGGTATCCCTGAGAACCAGACATAACCTCTAGATTTCACCTCCCTCCAGTTCCATGAAGCATGAGCCAGAACTCTTAACCTGAATGCTCACAGACTGGGTGTATATGGGGGTGAAAAAGAGACACCATTCTAGAACTCTTAGATGTGTTTCTCTGCTACAGCTCTGCTTCCCAATTTGACTTACAGATAAGCATCCAGGTGACCAAATACTGTATCAGCTGTAAGTCTTGACTCATTCTCTTGTACAACAGGCTGGTATTTTTAAGAAGCATATGTGCATTGGTGCAGATGTATGTGCACAGACACTACATGCTTTATAAAATTTTTTAAAGAATTCCAAAACAATTCCAGGAATTGGAGAGCAATTCATTGCATTGTCAATCACTTGTGCTAATCAACAGGATTCTACAATTCAGTTCTTCAAAAAACATCAGGTTTATGAATGTAGGATATCGTGCTGCTGTGTCCACAATTCACAATGTCAGGAAGTGGCCTAATATTGCTGCACAGTAACATGCCCGCATTGCCAGCAGGAAAAAAGTATGCTAAATTTTACATAGCAAAAGGAAGCCTGAATGTTGACAACACCAATGGCAACAGTCAAGATTGTCTACAGGATGACCTCTTGTGTTCACTACCATTGACATAAAGGCAACAAGCAAGGGAAAATATTAGAAGCGGGCTCCTTTTTTCATCAGTTGACCACTTCGCACCCAAACACAAAGCAATTATCATGGCTGTTTTGAACAAGTGTGAATAGTAGAGGAGTCAAGCTGCAGAAAGGCAAGGTCTGCTTGTCATAGACAAGGGGGCAAACATGGTGATAGTATTGCAGCTCGGAAGATGAAAGGGGTGCAGTGTATGGCCCACACTCTCAACCTAGTACTTCAGGGTACTTTGCAAGGTATGGAACACATATGTATACCTGGAATAACTGAGTGGGCCAGGAAGGTGGTAGGGTATTTTCACCACAGTGTCTGGAGCAGTGAGTTGCTGCAGCAAAGGAAAGAAAAACTGGAATTGTCACTGCATCACCTAGTCCAGGATGTTGCAAGTTGATGAAATATACTTTCTACCTCCATGAAAGAGTGCTGGTGCAGCAAAGAGCACTCCATTATTCATCACTGGAGGCTTCCATTGATGGGGCTGCTCCTCTGGGCACAGAAGAATGGGACATTGTAGGCCATGTGGTCTATGTCTTCCGAAGCTTTGAGAGTGCAATACAGATCCTTAGTGGGGAGACAGTCAGCCAGGTGGTTCCAATGTTCCAGGGCTTGGTTGGCATGATGGAGGGCAGAATGAGGGGATAAACTAGATCATGGGTCTCCAAAGTATGGCCCCTGGGCCATATCTGGCCCACCTGGCCTTTTTATCTGGCCCGTGCATGCAGATGTGTGGGTGGGCAGATGGGAGTGTGTGCAGGTGGGAGAGAGTGTTGAGTGCATGCAGGTGGGTGATAGTGTGTATGTATGTGTGCATGCAGGTGGGAGTGCATGTAGACGGTAGTACGTGCATGCGGGGGTGTGTGTGTGTGTAGCTAAGCAAAGCAATGGAAAGCTGCAGTTGCACATATTCATAACAGGCCTTTAATATCTGGACATTAACACATCTGTTTTTCAGTGTTAAAGCCTTTTGCGTTAAAAAGAGAGAGAGATTATATTGAATGCTTCTAATATTTACATATTGATTAATGTAATAAAATCTTTTGTCAGTTACAATTAGAATTACACATGGGGACTTCGTATTCGTATATGGATACAAAGCCCACCGGCAAAGGTGGCCAGATCGATTACCACCCACCACCAGAACCCACTGGACCACAGTGTAATTATTTTTTTTTTTATTTATTTATTTATTTATTTATTTATTTATTTATTTATTTATTTATTTATTTGATTTTTTTTTATCCCACCCTTCTAGATTGTGTCTACTCAGGGTGGCTCACATCAAAATCATACATAAAAACAGTTATAATAATAATTTAAATTGACAATATTAATGTTAATCAAGATGGAAAAGTAAGCAAAAGGTCAAGCAGAAAGTAACAGTCAAGTATTGGTAGGAGGGAAGGCCTGCCTAAAGATCCAAGTCTTTAATTGGCTCTTAAAGACACCCCGCGAGGGTGCCAGGCAGATCTCTGACAGCAAGCTGTTCCAAAGTTGAGGGGCCACTGCCAAGAAGGCCCATTTCTTGTTCTTTCTTTTCGGACCTCTCTCAGCGTTAGGCCCCTCAGCAATCTTTCCTGGCTATAGCGAGTGACTCAAGTGGATCTAGGTGGGAGAAGGCGTTCTGCCAAGTATCGAGGTCCTAAATTATTTAGGGTTTTGTATGTCATCATTAACATTTTGAAATCAATGCGGAAACAAATGGGCAGCCAATGCAAGGCAGTCAGAATGGGAGAGATATGCTGGTATTTTCTCGTTCCAGTAAGAGGTCTGGCTGCTGCATTCTGCACCATTTGAAGCTTCCGCAATCTCAAAGGTAGCCCCACATAGAGCACATTACAGTGGTCTAATCTCAAGATTACAAGTGCATGGACCAGAGTGGTGAGGGCCCTGCCATCAAGATATGGTGGCAGCTGGGCAATCCGCCATAGATGGTAATAGGCGGAGGGGACCAGTGACGCCACCTGGGTTTCCATGGTTTGTGCCGGGTCCAGATGTACTCCCAAGCTGTGAACCTTACTCTTTGTGGCAAGAGTCACCCCCCGAAAAGTGAGGGAGTTTCCCAAGTTGCTAATGGCGGGGTCACCCACCCTCAGGACCTCCATCTTGTCCGGGTTCAGCCTCAACCCATTCTCCTGCATCCATTGCAGTACGGCCTCCAGACAGCGCCAAAGGGACAGAATGGCATCCACTGAAGTAGGTGAAAAGGAGATGTAGAGCTGCGTGTCATCAGCACACTGATGGCATGAAGCCCAAACCCCCTGATGACCCCCCAGTGGACTCATATCGATATTAAACAGCATTGGGGAGATGAACGAGCCCTGTGGAACCCCACAATTGAGACTCCACGGGGCCGAGACATTCTCCCCAAGCTGTACTCTCTGAGGACGGTCCTCCAAGAAGGATCGGAGCCAAGCAAGCACCAGGCCACCGATTCCCAGCTCGGAGAGACTCCTCAGGAGGATACCATGGTCGACGGTATCAAAGGCAGCTGAGATATCGAGGAGGACCAACAAAGACATTTTGCCCCTGTCAGCCTCCCTCAGCAGGTCACCCAACAGTGTGACCAGTGCCATTTCTGTGCCATGGCACGGCCTCAAGTCCAACTGGAATGGATCCAGGGCACTGGTTTCATCCAAAAGAGCCTGAAGCTGATCAGCCACCACCCTCTCCACCACTTTACTAAGGAAAGAAACATTGGCGACAGGCCTGTAATTGCCAATATCGTCCGTCACCAAATTTGGTTTCTTCCTAATGGGCCTAATGAGTGTCTCCTTGAGGGCAAGGGGAACCTTACCCTCCTGGAGAGACCCATTAATTATTGCTGTGGCCTATTCAGCCAGGCCTATTGTTATAGGCTTGGCTACTTTGATTAGCCAGGCTGGGCAAGGGTCAAGAGAGGAAGTGGTGGCCTGACAGCGATCAAGCGCTTTGCTCACCATATCTGGCATCACAAGCTGAAAGACTTCAAGCCTCACCGGGCAAGGCGGGGCGCTGGACATCTCTCCTTGATCCACTGTATTTTAAAAAGCAGAGAGGTCCCGGTGGATGGCCTCCACTTTAGTGTACAGTGTGCATTGCTGGTGTCATCTCCTGCCCCCAAAATGCAGCAATAGCCCAGCTGCCGCACTCCTGTCTCCCTGCTCACCTGACCACTCCAGCGAGGGGGCGGGAGGATGCGTATTCCTGCTCAGCTGCAGAATACAAAGCCCCCGTGACTAATTACCACCTATGTTTACTTGGAAATACAATTGTTTATATTAAAGCTGCTAGATTATATTAATCTGCTGGATAGCTCAGTAATTTAGGCATCTGGTTGCAGAGCCAGAGGTTGAGAATACAATTCCCCACTGGGCCTCCTTGATGTTCCATAGTATCCTTTCCAGCTGTTCCTGTTCTAAAATGATGATGATGATTCAAAAATACTGCACATGGTTAATCAAAATTATAAAAACTTTGACTGATGTTATATCAGATACGAGTTTTAACCAAAAACATCATCATCATCATTGGGAAATTACTTTATTCTTTCTTGTTGTTTCTCTGTTCTGCGTATAATAAGGATAATCTACATTCATGGTCTTCAAATATTCAGCAATATTCACAGGACTCTCTTATCAAGAAAAGTGTTTTCAGGTTGTCACATATCAGATGACCCTCTCTTTCCATTTTTCCCTCCCCTCCCCTCCTTTACTACAACACTAAAATTATGTCTACTTTCAGTAACACTGTTGAAGACAGCAGGGTTTCTCTGGTGCAAGAGAATTGAGATTGCATTGCCTTTGGGCTGGCTGTAGGTTCCTTTACAAAAAGGGCCTTAAAATTCTTTCTTTCTTAAAAATCAAAGTAAAGGTTTAAATTCTTCAGCAACTGATGAGGCCATCTCAAAATTTACTGCTAACACATTCAGCTTCTTGCTAGTTCAATCTGTCTCCTGCAGAACACAATATAATAGGATGAAAATTGCCTCTTAGCTGTTGGCTACCTGAAAATTGCCTCCTTAGCTGCTGCTTCATGGAAGCTTCATCAGCTTCCTGTTCTTCAGAAGCTAATTGAAATTCTTTGAGGAAATAAACCTCACTTGAGTAGGCAGTAGAATCTCTAATAGAGCATGGCAAGCTATCCCTGTCCCATAGAGGAGTTATTGACTCTGCCCAACCTGACAGATAGATAGCAATCATTCTCTGGGAAATGGTGTTGTACAGAAAAAAAATCATCGCCACTGAAGACTTATAGTTGCTGATAGTGATAGAAGTGCAGTGCCATGATTTTAGAAGTGTTTGGCTTCTCTCATGGGTAGTGTTGTGGAAAGATGGGGGGAAATATCTTATTAGATAATTTGTCTCAATCTCAAGCATTTTCACAGTAGGCTTCTTAGTGCCCATCTACATGTTACCCATGTTACATGTTTAATGCTAGAGTTGTGGACAGAGGGCATCCTTACCAAGAATGCAGTGTGGTGGTGAGAGGAGGTGTAAATGAATAGACCAAAAGCTTGTTTTTGCTGCTGTTCTGTTTGGTCTAACAGTTGTGCCCACTTAAGTTGTTGTTCCTATGGAGGGTTGCTTTCAAGCTAACAGAAGAAATCTTCTCCTATCTTTGTTTATATAAGTGCCAGGTAGACAATTAATTACAATTGGTACAATTGGGATTGGCTAGGAAGTCAGCAAAATTGGATTGGCAGGTTAAAAGTTTGTAAAATAGTTGATTGGTTAGAAGTTCTGGCAAGGTTTTCTCCTGCTTTATAGTAGTAAAAGACTGTTGGGACATAACAGATGCAGACATTTGTTGTGGTTGGATAAGAGCTGGTAGCTGAAGGTGGCAGAGCTTATACAGTGTCCGAAGAAAGAACAAGGATTCCAGTCTATACTAGCAGGAAGAAGATCTACAACATAAGACAGTTTAAGGCCAGAGCATGGGCGGTCCTCTGCTAAATTTTAGTTGAGGTGATCATGCTGCAAGATTGTGGTGAAGCTCCTGACAATTATTTATTGAAAACATTTTACCTCAACTTTTTTCCTTAAAAAGGACCCAAGGCAGCTTATATCATTAAAATACGACATTTAAAGCTAAAAACAATAAGTATACAAATATTAAAAAGGAACACAAAAATTTCACTCTTTGAAACGGTAAAGAAAAGCAATACTGAAAATACATTCAAAGCAGTAATCTTTGAATCTAATCTAAACACTCTAAACTAATCTAAACAATCCATTAAAAATCCCTCTCAGGCTGCCAGTCACTAAGGAAAGGTGGTCTGAAGAGTAAAGTCTTTGCCTGCCTGAAGAAGGACAGCAAAGATGGGGCCAGCCTGGCCTCGCATAGGAGGGAGTTCCAAAGTCTGGAATCGGTAACAGAAAAGGATCTCCTCTGTGTCACCATCAGATGCACCTGTGAAGGTGGTGGCACCAAGAGAAAGGTTTCTCCTGATGATCTGACCCAAGCAGGCTCATGATGGGAGACATGTTCTTTGAGATAGCTTGAACCCAAGCCATTTAGGGCTTCATAGGTTAGAACCAGCACTTCGAATTGTGCCCGAAAATGGATTGGCAGCCAGTGGAGCTGCTGTAATGGGGTGGGGGCTGGAGGGGTTATGTGATCCCTGTAACCAGCCCCAATCAGCAATCTGGCTGCTGCATTTTGGACCCAATGAAATTTCTTTACATTTTCCATAGCCAGCCCCACATAGAGCGTGTCACATTAATTCAGCTGGGATGTAACTAATACATTTATCACCATGGGCAGACAAGCAGTAAAGACTAGTTAACTAGATGTTGGGACAAACCACCAAAATGGCAGTTGTCCTGGTTCATGGTTCATCAAGGTTGACAAACCATGAACCATGAATTTTCCCCCAGTGAACCGATGAACCATGACGTGGTTTGTCATTTCATTGTGTTGTTTTTTTTTCTCCAGACAGCCCGTGGCAGCCCAGCTTCCCTGACATCAGCTCTAAGGGAAGTCACAGCTGCCATATTTGCAAAGGGTGGTCTGGTTTCCTTAAGGGCATCAGAGCCAGCCCTATGGGAAACTGCTGCTGCCATCTTTGCAAATATGGTGGCAGGGGCCGAGGTAAGAAGGTGAGAGGGGCAGCAGGAAGCGGGGGCAGGCTGTGGGGCTGGCTCTGCTGTGAGGGTGGGTGGGGCTAGGTTAAGCTAGCCCTTCCCTCTCTGCCTATGGGAAGGGCTAGGCTGATCAGCTGTTCAGTGGTCCACAGACAGAGAGGGAAGGCCATAGGCAGAGAGTGAAGGTCAGGCTGCCTGGCAACCTAGTCTTCCTTCTCTGGCAATGGGGAATGAAAAAAAGGGGGTAAATATTTGTCTCTTTATATTTGTCGGTGTGACATGCCCCTTGGGTGTCTCCAGATTATTTCACTAGATTATTTCCACGACACATTCTCTTCTTTACACTGCCACCAGTTGACCTCTGTCAACATCTTTTAATTAGAAGGATTGAGGTCCAAGCTGAGTATAAAGTTGAACAAAACAGGTTTATTAGTTACAGTTCACTTAAACAGGTTCTCCACAGACTTTAAAGTATTCATTAGATTTATAATAACTTGTTTCACTCTTAACTCTCTTAGATCTCTAAGTTCCACTCTCTTGACTGCCCGCCTTAACTCCTCACTATACCACACTCTCTAACTCCCACAGACTTTTACTTCAGACTCTCATCTCTGACTCCAACTGACTTCTCACATTAGACTCTCCTCTCTGACTCAAGCTGACTAAACTCACTCTCCTCTGCCTCACCCCTCCCTTCTAGTTTTTTCTGGCTCTGCCTCCCAACAACTCCCATTGGTACATGCAAATAATCTCCTACATGAGCCAAAGCAGGGTGATTGCCACAGTCGGGCTCTCCAGAATTAATCAATATGAAGGGACGAATATTTGATGAATCACAGATTTCTGACAAATATCGTGATTAGGTTTTGTGTTCATCCCCATGTCTACTAGCAACAGCAGATTTCACAATGAAGTCTAATGGGAGAGAACTTCAGCAGAAATCCTTAATTAATCACAACCTAGAAGAAGCAGGAAGAGTTTAAAGCAACAGT
This sequence comes from Pogona vitticeps, assembly GCF_051106095.1. Classification (NCBI taxonomy): domain Eukaryota; kingdom Metazoa; phylum Chordata; class Lepidosauria; order Squamata; family Agamidae; genus Pogona; species Pogona vitticeps. The sequence continues at coordinate 163,756,803 of NC_135785.1, forward strand.
ACTGTTGTGATATTCCTTCTAATGTAAGACCATGAGGAGAACCATACTGGATCAGACTCAAGGCCTATCTAGTCCAGCATTTTGTTTTCACAGGTGGTCAACCTCTTGCCCGTGGGAAGCCCTGAATCAGGACATGAACTCAACAGGATTTCCAGAAGATGAAACAAATCTAAAGGTGGAACAAATCTTAGAGATATAGCATTGGAATGAATTATGTGGCACCAGATTTGCTTTGCACACAAGAAGACTTGGGGAAAATGAATCAAGTAGGCCTTGAGCATGGAGGTAGAACATTCCCTAGAGATGCTTATGGAAGTGGCTAGAGAAAAATCTGGGCAGTTGTGGTATAAAGACACTCCAGTCCAGGTATATCGGGACCCCTGTTTTCAAACAGTATCCTGGAGATACAATTTAAAGCTGATTACCACAATTCTAATGAAGAAGACAATAAGATATAATGTGGGGTACCCAGTATACTTAAGAATTTAATACTCTGGAAAATATCACAGAGTAACATAATTGAATCAAGGGTTAGGTCTCCTCCATGAATGGGATTTTTTCCCTCAATTTTAGCTGTTGTCTATGGCAGTGGTTCTCAAACTCTCAGAAATCCTGGCCAGCACAGCAGACTGGGAATTGCAGTCTAAGAACATTAAGAGCTACATCCATTTGTTTGGCATGTGCTGATTTATACCATATGGCACTAGCATATTCTGCTGTGGAACTGCACAGGAACAAAGCTATTTTATTTATTGTTTGTGGGCGTGCATCCCCAGTTTGATGCCAGTACCATGGAATAATACATGGGAGACAGGAATGTTGAAATCCATGTTTGTAAGGATAAAGGAATTTTAAAAATAATTTTGGAGGTGGTATTTAACTCTGGTGAAATTATATCAAGTAGGTACTAATTATTCTAAGTTCTGCTAGAGAGGACGTCAGAAAATAGGTACAGTACTTATTTTCACATGTGAATGTGAGAATATACTGAAGTTTTGGCAGTTGATTTTCAAGGAAATAAATGAAATAACTGAGATAGATGTAGAGGTATGTAGAGGAATAGCACTTTTTATCAATATTTGATAAGGAGCCATGGAACTGGACAATGACGGAATTAATTTCAAATTTATTAACAGTGGCAAGATTAATGGTAGCAAGAAATTGGAAAACAAAGTATGACAAATGAATGGTATAAAGCGGTTTGGAATAAATGCTAAGTTAATTAATGATAAGTTAAAGTGTAATATTAAAGTAAAGAAGGATTTGATAAAAATATTTTTATAGATATTTGAGGAAAATTTATTGAGAGGGTTGTGCAACGTCACAAGAATCAGTGCAATTATGAAAGAGGAAAGGGGCTCCGTAAAGGGAGAAAAATTAGTCCTATCTCCAAATGGTCCTGGGGGGAGCACATTTTGTAAAATTGTTTCTTGCCATTGTATGTTATTAAGTTTTTAGGTGTGCATGCGTTTTTTATATTTATTAAAAAGTTGTTCCTTGTTAGTGACAAGCACTCCATGTCATGGTAACCAGTTCCACAGTGAGCTGTGTACTGGGCTTTTTTTTTAAATCTGCCCTGAATTTCTCATCATTCAGCTTCATGGGTTGAAGAGTACTATCTGTTTTCTCCAACCATGATTTTATTCTCCTTTATAATCTCTCAGTTTTTGTCAGGGTATGTGGAGTTCACCATCACTGAAGGGATGTACACTAGCTCTCCCACCTCCAATGCCACTTCAAAGTATGAAAGTGACAGGCTGAAGAAAGCCTGTTTCATCCATGTAGCCTCTCCCTGTGAACCAGTGCCTAGAAAGCAGTAGGGCCAGGCAGTAGTTTTGCAGGTTGAAACTGGTGTGGATGAAAGAGGCAAAGCTCCCCACCATGCATGTGGGCTCCACACACTTGGATCAAGATTGACTAGGACACCACATCTCAATCTTCTTTCAAATGTGGTGACCACAACTCTGCACAATATCCCAAAGCATGGCCCAGCTGTAGTTTTGTGTTACTTTTTTATAATGAAAATATGATGTTGGCGGTTTCTTGATTGCAAGGGATGGCTGGAAATACGACAGGCTAGTAGGACCAGAACAAAAAACTACCATGTGCCTATTGAGCTGAAAAAAAACTCTTCTGTATATTAGGAATGATAAGCAAATATATTTAACCTAAGTATATTTAAGCAGTCTTTGTCTCTTATTTGAAGAGTGACAGTTTATTCTTCAAGTCATTCCTTTAATGAACATCTTATTCCTCGTATCATCTTATGAGTCATTATTTTTATGGTAGGTATCAGTCACATGATTATCCCATAAAAATCAGGCTACTGAATTACTGTAGGGTTCAGAGGATATTGCTTGGTGGTAGCACCTAACAATCTTACAGCTCAGATAATTTTCTAGAACAGTGAGGTCTACTTGAAAACTTTGTTTAAAAAAAAAACACCTCGTGGCAGGGAGTTCCATAAAGTGAAGCCTCACAGTTTAGCAAATAAAATATAGATAGAAAATTCTTAGGGAGTTTGTCATGGACAGTAATAGCAGCAGGATCACACCAGACACACTTTTTTTTTCTCCTCAGCACTATCAGAACTAAAATCATCTTTCTCCCATACTTTATGTTTTTAACACTTTTTCAAAAAGTTCCTATTCCACCAATGGGAACATCAGTTAAGTGTCAAGTATCCTAAATGTACAGGAGTAGTGGAGAGGTAATTATTCTGATTATGTTGACAGAAAAGTTATAAGCTTCTCACAGTTAGATGACATTTTCAAGGGCTGCACTTTCTCCAGGTGTGCATTTAATTTCTAAAAGGGAAAAAAAATGAAGGCATAAGCTGTGCATTGGTCAACTGATGTATAATATGTAGTTTGGGCCTTACATTAAGAAAGGATGGTTTATTCTCACAAAGGTTAAAATTCGAAACACTGACCTTTCTAAAGTTTTATGCAGACTCCATGTAGGAGTCATAATCAGTCATGATTTTTCTACATTTGCATGATATTTGGTGTTAAACTCTTGCTTTTTGCCTTCACATTTTATGTTTCTAGTTCAATATTTTAAAATTCTTTGGTGTACACAGACTACCATAGTGAATCAGGTCACAGGCCTGCCTTAAACCTTTTGCAAAACAAGAGTGAGAGACTTTTGTAAAGTATAAGCTCCAAAATTTTAAAGAACTTTTCAGCTTCACAACTGACTCTTTCAGCATTTTTGTCCTGCTGCCCTTGATCTTCTCTTTTCATTCAGGAGCAGTTTCCTCCAGCTAATTTGTTAAAAGACCAATTAATCGACCTTTGTAAGTAAGTAGCCTCTGGCTATCTTTCTGAAGAACCAGGGCTTTTTCCTCCTCACAGATAGACCCAAACCAGGATCCAGCAAATAATTGTTCACTTTCATGAAAACCTTAGCCTAACTATTTCTCTTGAAGATAAAGTTTCTGTGCTTCCATGACTATTTTTAGACCAGAAATCCCCGATTGTGGTGCTTTGGGGTGGGAGTATTCTGATTTCCATATGGTTGCCCAAGGGGGTTATTTCGTTTTACAAACTGCATTATCTTCAGACAACCTAATTTCATAATAAAGGGCTTAAATGTCACATTATCTTGATTACAGACAGAAACATTAATGTATGAGGTATCTTTCTTTTTGGAGGGGACCCATTTCTTTTTCCCAAAAGAGGATGTTGGACAAGCCAATTGGAACATCTTGTTCAATGCTGTCTATATTGTCTGACAGATGTTTTCTGGGCACATGGCAGGGATCTTTCCCCGCATTGTCCGAGGGACAGAACAGTTACGTACACTGGTCTACAGCCAAAATGCTTCTGAAATAAATGTAGTTAAACTTTACTAATTCTGGATCACTGAGAATGAAAAAGGTGCTTAAAATTGTCCACTGGTTCTAGTTTTCAGGATATGCTATTGCGTCAGAATATACGACCCTTGATTTGGGAATGGCAGAGGATCAATGAGTTATAAAGGGAAGGAAACTAAACCAGAAATGGCTAAAATACACATTTGACTGGATCTATGGATAGAACTCACCGAAGAATTGATGCCTTTGAATTGTGGTGCTGGAGGAGGCTCTTGAGAGTCCCCTGGACTGCAAGGAGAACAAACCTATCAATTCTAAAGGAAATCAACCCTGAGTGCTCACTGGAAGGACAGATCCTGAAGCTGAGGCTCCAATACTTTGGCCATCTGATGAGAAGAGAAAACTCCCTGGAAAAGACCCTGATTTGGGAAAATGTGAAGGCAAGAGGAGAAGGGGACGGCAGAGGATGAGATGGTTGGGCAGTGTCATCAAAGCAACTAACATGAACTTGACACAACTACGGGAGGCAGTGGAAGATAGGAGGGCCTGGCATGCTCTGGTCCATGGGGTCACGAAGAGTCGGACACGACTAAACGACTAAATGATGATGATGGATAGAACTGTGACTGAGTTTGGACAGTACTTAATTTTTAGGCGGAACAATTTTAACCTTCAACAACATTGTTGGTGTGATAGCAGTCCTCAACACTGTTTCCGATCCAGATGAGTGGAGACTACTCACTGATTAATCGAAGAAGAATATTAAAGCTGCTTTGGTACATAATGACAATGTTTTACCATCAATTCCAGTTGGTCATGCAGTCCATATGAAGGAAACATATGACAACGTGAAACAACTTTTTAGGTGCATAAGCTATGATCAACATCAGTGGCAACTTTGGTGTGATGTGAAGGTTGTTCCTCATTTACTTGGTCTGCAGACTGGGTACACAAAGTACTGCTGCTTTTTCTATGAATGGGATAGTTGTGCAAGAGATTTCCACTACATCAAGGTAGATTAGCATCTCCAACAATCGTGGGAGCCTGGGAGGAAAAGTGTTGAGCATGTACCACTCGTTGAATCAATGAAGATTTTGTTACCTGTTACACATCAAGCTGGGTCTGATCAAGAACTTTGTCAAGGCCATGGACAAAACAAGCAGTTCTCAAGTACATCCATGGAAAATTTCCAAGGGTAAGTCACTCTAAGATAAAGGAAGGCATCTTTATTGGTCCTCAGGTTCGTGAACCTCTTTGAGAAGATGCATATGACCATGCACTGCATGGCAAGGAAAAGACGGCATGGAAAACCTTCCAGTTAGTGGCAATAGATTTTCTCAGAAACCACAAGGCAGACAACTACAGGTGGTAGAAAACCTCCTCAGGGCATACAAAAGCCTTGGTTGGAACATGTCACTAAAGATACATTCATTTACACTCTCATCTAGATTTTTTCCACTGAACTGCAGAGCAGTGAGCAACCAGCATGGTGAGCAATTTCACCAGGACATTGCAACAATGAAGAAATACTATCAGGGCAAATGGAGCCCACCTGTGAATGCTGGGCTCCATTTGCAAGCTATTGCTGGACATTGAGAAGAGATGCTACATTTAATGAATACAAGAAATAAGCCAAGAAGCGTCAAGTAGACACTAAATAAGACTAAAATATGTATGTAGCAGTTTTTTGCTTTTTGTTTCAGAATACTTTTCACTTATATAATCCTTTTGCTGATTTTTAAACAGGATAGTGGAATAGTATCATGTAAGGCAACCACAAACACATGAAAAGACCTAGGTTTATAATTTATGATAAAAACTGTACTAGCCATACAACGTACATAGATGTAAAATGTAAAAGGAGAGCACAGTGTGCTGTCCTTGGAAGATGCCGGCCACAGAGACTGGCAAAACATTAGGAAGAACAACCTTCAGAACATGGCCAAAGAACATGGCCAAACCCACAACAACCAGTAAAATGTAAAAACTTAAATATCTTGGAAACAATAGTCAATTGTCATATTTGAATTCACCACATCAGATAATAAATAGCACATTTTATCTCTGAAGCAGATGACTTCTAAAAAACTGTAGACCAGTGTTATCTAACTGTGTCTTTTATGCTACTAAAAAGTTGGCAAGGTATCCAGGCATTATGGCTGTTGCTGCTACTGATACTGATGCTATTTTTTAAATCACCCCCATCGTTAACAAAAACAAGGAGAGGAAGAACATCACCCCAGTTCCAGATGCAGTCCTTTTCAGGAGATATGTTGGCTCTGTTCCTTGCTAGGCAGCCAGTTCTGCTTCATGGGCTCTGTCTTCTGGAATTCTGTAGTCAGCAATACCACGAGTGCAAGGGACCTTACAGGGAAGGATATCATTTGATGTCTGTGTCTATGTATGGGGGAAGAGCTACTTCAGGAGGCAGGAAGAATCTCAACAAGGTTGTTGGCCCTTTGTTGGGTATGTGCCAGGTTAAACTGCAAAAATAACTGTAATAGTTACAGGAGAATCTGCTGTGTTTGAAAGGACCAGAATTTCTAGTACTGTAGTCTAAGTACTTTTACCACCATTATTGGTGCAGATCAAGTTGCCAGTCTCTTTTTTAAAAAATGTTTGCCATTCCTATCTAATATACAGGTGAGCTGAATGGTTTATAATTGTTACTGAGTACGCAGAAGCAGTGAGAGGGCCATTTGCCGGTGATCATAACAAAAACTTGATTCGGAATACAAGAAGGATGGGTGTTCAAAGACTGTTCCCTGCTCTTCTGAAATGATGCCCCTCAAAATGTCTTCAGGCCTACAGAGGTCTGTGGAACAGGGAATGTTGTGGCAGCTGCAGGGAAACAAGATGCTTTGCACATAGTGGCTTTTTATTATGTAAATAGCAGTAATGGCTGGGGAATTCAGCAGCCTGAAGGTGGTGTGGGAGGTGTTAATATATTCAACAACTTCTGTTCTTCAGCCCTGACAAAAATAGCTCCTCCAATGATGTTGTTTGCATTTGAAGGGAGGTGTCTGTGAATCACCTTTCTGGGGAATGCTATTGAACCTTCTCCAGGGTGGGATCACACTTTAATGTGCATTTCTTCTTGTTAGGGCACGATGTTTTCAGGCACAGGCACACAGACGTTTCATAGGTAGGTACCTGAGTCAACAGGCATGCAGAGAAAGCCATATTGTCTCATTGAAAGGGAGGAAAGAGCAAGTTATTATGTCAAATCTGGATTTGGGCAAATTAATATCAATAAGAATAGACAGTTTTTTTCTCTTGAGGGTGCACTGCTTTTGGATACAGAATCGGCACGTCACCATTATAATATGGCCTTCAGCCTTCCATTAGGATCACTTTGATAAATAACTTAGGATGCAACAGAGGGAATGCTGTTCATTGAGTTTGCAGGATTGTTCTATTCATATCATTATGGCCTTATGACTGGCTCATTCAGGTTTTTGTCTTTTCCCGCCGACCCCTTCAATTTTTCCCCCCTAATTAAAACATGGAGGGCATTTAGAAACATCAGATGCTCAAATTGGAAGACAAAGTTCCTTTCAAACTATTTCCCCATTATTTAGTGTTTGATCCTTGATTTCCTATGCCTTTCTCCATCTGGCAGTTGTCACTAAGGCAGATGGCCACCAGCTGGGAGGACAACATGTGTGTCTCTCTCACATCTGAAGCTACAGTGCAAGTTTGAATGCAGTAGATTTTCAGGCTGACTTTTCAGCACTTGAAGGCCTGGTCTGAGAATTTCCCTTCCAAATATGTGCTTTGGCTTAAATATTATACTTCTCTGTCAGCACTTGGCCACAAAGCAATTTATTTGGAGTAATGGTGTCTTTCTAGATGAATTTCTTTAAAAAAGGGAAAAAAAAACAGCAATTCTGTTTGTTTATTCTACGAGAATACATATATATTAAGAAAAAAGGCTTATTTTAGATCGTTATGCAGTTTAGATTGCAATCATATATGCAATGATCTAAACACATATCAGGATAAAGTCCCATTATTTGTGTTTTACTTTTGTTTTAAGAAGGGCTTGATTTATGTACGCCCTTTTATTTTTAAATTAAGCAGCTAAATAAAAAGAAATGGCTTTTTGGATGTCATTGAATATATATAAATCCTCTTAAAGTTAATGGAAGCTCTAAACTTCTGACATGTTTGAAAGTTAAGTGACTTTTATTTCAGTCTTCAAGAGCAGGTGCAAGTCTCATAGCTTAAGTTATACAGCACATTGTCATTATGTTATATTCTGTGGAGACAGGATCAACCTAGAATGCAGTTTTATTGACATGGAGACTCGGAACTGAAGAGAAAATTTGAGTGCTCCTTGTGAGTGGAAAGGGTTGACTTCACCATCCCCTTTCTTTTCCCTACCTGTTCCCTTTCTAATGATTTTGCTTCTCCTCCTTTTTCTCTTCATACTCAGGTGTATTTATCTGTATTCACCTGTTTTACACATGAAAAAACACAAAAAGTACTGGCAAAATTTCCCCATGGGAATTAATGTCCCAGGGGAATTCTTGGCATTATAGTAGAAAAAGGCAAATTTACACACTTGCAGTGGCAGACAAGAATGGGACTTTGAGTTTTTTGGACTCAAACTCCAAGAATACTCCAGGAATATTCCAGGATGTATTCTGGAAGACGTCTCAGCCCAGAAACAAGTTTTCATTACCTTCATCAGTGTGCTGCCTGGCCTATTTCTACTTTAAAAAGAGAGAAGAAAGTTGACTTGATGCTTCCCAGAAAGCATAGGTCTTTCCAAGAGGTGTAATTGTGCTTCCCATTAGGCCCTACAGAGGGTACCTCCCAAAGAACTACATCTCCCAGAAAGTCCTATGCTCCGCCATGGGAGTTTTCTTCTTCTTCTTCTTCTTCTTCTTCCTCTTCTTCTTCTTCTTCTTCTTCTTCTTCTTCTTCTTCTTCTTCTTCTTCTTCTTCTTCTTCTTCTTCTTCTTCTTCTTCTTCTTCTTCTTCTTCTTCTTCTTCTTCTTCTTCTTCTTCTTCAGAGATAGAAACCAGCTGAACAAGGCACTAATGAAGCCATGGAAAGCTGATTTCTGCATTTGTTAGAGGGCTGCATCTCCCCAAGTTCTGCCTGGAAAGTCCCTGGGGAATTCTGGGAGTTTGAGTTGAAAAACTCCAAAAGTCCCATCTCAGTGGCAGAGCAAGCAAAGCTGTAAAAGTGGATTTGTATTCACTTGCAACTCAACCACAGTACTTGTTCTGTGTAAACTCTGGACTGGAAAAATGGTTCTGGTGTCATCCAAGATAGAAAAAGAATACCCCCTAAATCCTTCACTCTTATTGATATAGGTTGTCTTGACACAAAAGATGTCAAAAAGACATTTTGAAGAGATTCGTCACCTCCAGCTGAGAGTGAGACAAAGAGCACTTTTTCTCTCCTGACAATCTCTGCAATCTGTGTGAAATCTCTTTACTGTCCTTTCCCTCTATTAAATAAAGTATGCATTCACACAAACAAAGAAGGACTTGCTGATTGTTAAGAAAGAAGAAAGCAACCCATCTGGTGGTTTTCAGTCTTAAATAAAGCAACAATTTTTTTCTCAAAACATTACATTTTCCACCAAGCCATCTCCCCCCCCCCCCCATGGGATAATTCTGCTAGAAGTTTCAGGAAATGTGACACCACCCTCGCCAACAAGGAGAGGAATGCTGCAACTCATCCTTGTGGGTGAGAATGAGACCAATGAGGATTTACAGCCCTACATTTATGAAAGAGCAGCACAGATGGCGTGGCTTGTAGCACAGATGCAAAATGGAAGAAATGGATGCTTAACATTGCCTTTGCAACCTTCTTCCTCAGTCCCTTCTCTCGTGATTGTATGTGGACAATGTCTGAGTAAACATTGTATTGCCACTAACATCTTGTTCCCTGGGGTTCACATGTATCATAAGCAATTAGTTGATCATCTCTATTACTAACAATGTATTAAATATGCAACTAATCTAAAGCCTTTTGTGTTATGATGACCTACTCCCAGCATAGCTGAAGAGGAATCCCCATTGCTGCTGTAAACAATGATGAACTTGGTACTATTATGATTTACATTAATTTATTCCTAACTAACAGGACAACACTTCCCTCTTTTAATGCCGAGCCTCCTTTGCATTGTGGCACAGACCCGCAATTCATTTACAGAGAACGAGACTATTTGTTTCATACTAAAATACTCAGCAGGAAAGCAAAATCCAAAAGCAAAATATAAAAAGGGTTTCTTTTTCTTTTTTTAAAGAAACAAATAAAAAGACTACAGCATGCAAATCACTTCTAATTTTACTGTTCATTGAGTTTATTACTTTACCAAGCTTGCCTCTCATCCCGTCCCCTAACCTTTTCTAAATTGGATTGTCTTGTTAGGTATAGTTTTCTGGGAAAGAGTTAGAGGCATTTATTTTAAAGAGAATACTTGAGGGGTAATTGGCACTGGATGTTCAAATTAGTTCATGTTTGGCATTTATTGGGTTCTCCTTCCCCTTGCAAATAGCAGTGGGATGATCTGAACAGTAGTGGAGATCCCTTTCTCTCAAAGGCTCCTCTCCTTCTGACCCTTTGAACTTGATTTCTTATATTTCCTGGGAAATCAGAGGAGCTGGGATCTGTTTACAGCAGAGAAAACATCAATCACACATATGGAGAAAACTGTCTTATCGGCTGGACCTATGTAATGAAGCTCACAGTAGTTGGAAGCAGTTATTTATCCTGGTACAGTGGCATTTAGCATATTGTTCACATGCAGGTTATTTTAAGGATTTACTCCAGGTTGCCAAAATAACCATCAGGTTGCATGTTTGAATTTGAAGAACGGCTGCATTTAAAACTTTAATTGGAGATCATTATAAGGGAGAGATCCTGCTGATACCTTTTGACGGCCTAATTGATGGGTTTGACTGTATTTAAAATATTGCGTTTGTTTAGTAATGGTTAAGTAAGTTTGGGCACCAACGAAGGGGGGCACTGGTGTTTTGTAAAAGAACGCATTTTAGTGAAGTTCATGAGATAAGGAGAAAGAAAATAAATAGATTTTTGTAAAAGGTATAGTGAAAGATGCAGAGAAAATCAGTTTCCTTTAAATAGCTACTTGGAGGCCTAGTTTAGATGAACTCTTGATGAGAGCAGCACTTAAGTGGAGCAGGAGAATGGGATCAAGACCATTTTTCCTTCTGTGCCAATTGCGTTTGACTGTACTTCTAAGCCAGCTAGATATCTGTGCAACAGACATAATGTTTGCAGATAACTACACAATTGATGTACCTGATGTGGTACGCTCTCCCTTGGGAGGTGAGGTTGCCCCCCCACTCCATTTTATTCTTCTCCTGACAGTTCAGGACCCATCTCTTCAGACAGGCTTTTAATAATCATAACTGAGTCCTTGAATGCTGATTTTTAGTTGAGTGAGTTGTTTTTAAAGTGTTAAATGTTTGTAATCATTCAGTGCATTTTAATTACTATTATAGTTAATTATTTCAATGTATAATTTATTGTGTTTTTAAATTTTCATTTTTAGCACCGCAAGCCACTTTAGTCCCCTTATTGGGAGAAAAGAACATGCCCATGTAGGAGAAGAGAGGTTAAATATCTTACATCTATCCCTTCTTCTAGTCCTATCCCCAACCAGATGGTATCAGGTGACCATATCAGCAAACCTTTGAGCCACACGGTGCTGTTGATGAACGCCAGGTCGGTGCAAAATAAGACTGCCCTCATCCATGATGTAATTCTGGATGGGGGTGCTGATCTGGCGAGTATTACATGGCATGTATTACTGAGACCTGGGTGGGAGAGGAGGGTGGTGTTCCCCTCTCCCAGTTGTGTCCTCTGTGTTGCTCAGAGGTTCGGGGAGGAGGAATTGCTATAGTCTATAAGAGTTCTATCTCTTAGATCAGGCTTCTGATCCCTTTGAGAGGAGGTCTTGAGGGCCTGTATTGTGTGTTGGGCTTGCGAGACAGATTGGGGATTCTGTTGATGTACCGCCCACGCTGCTGTGTACCAACAGTCTCCCTGCCTGAGCTGACAGAGGTAGCCCCGGACCTGGTGTTGAGGACTCCCAGGCTGTAGGTGCTGGGGGACTTCAACATCCATGCCGAGGCTGCCTTGACTAGGGCGGCTCAGGACTTCATGGCCACCATGACAACCATGGGGCTATCTCAATGTTTCATCAGCCTGACACATGAGAAGGGCCATACTTTGGACCTGGTTTACTCAACAGGACTGGAAGATGGTGGTTTGGATGTGGAAAGGCTGGTTGTGACCCCATTGTCATGGTCAGACCACTTCCTGGTCAAGTTTAGTCTATTAGCTTCTCTCCTCTGCAAGGGTGGGGGATCTATTAAGATGATTCGCCCTCAGAGACTAATGGATCTGGATGGTTTTCTGAATGCTCTGGGGGATCATCAGTCTGATATGGCTGGTGCTCCTGTCAAAGTTCAGTCACCTCATGGAATAAGGAGATGACCGAGGCAGTTGACACAATTGCACCCAAGCGCCCTCTCCCTGTACGCAGACTCCAGACAGCTCCTTGGTATACATCTGAACTGTGTGTGATGAAGCAAGAGGGGAGATGGCTGGAGTGCAGGTGCAGGAAATCCCACTGGGAGTCTGATCAAACAGGACTTAGAGCCCGTTATCGGGCCTATTTCATGGCAATGTGGCTGGCAAAATGGCAATATTTTGCCATCAGTATTGCTTTCTCAGAATGTCATCCAGCAGAGCTGTTTTGGGTGGTTCAGGATCTTCTTCAACCGGGAAATCCGGTGGAGGTCCTAGATGCTCACCAGCTCGCTGTGATGAGTTTGCCATTCATTTTGAGGGGGAAATCGCTCAGATTCGCAATGGGTTGGACTCCACAGTTACTGCAAAATCAGAGGATGTGTCCAGTGTGCCGTGCATAGGTCAAGTATTAATAGATGTGTTTCAATTGTTGAGACCTGAAGATGAGGACAGGGTGCTTGGATCTGTCCGTTCTTCCACCACTCTGCCCGACCCTTGCCCATCTTGGCTAATTGGAAGATCTGCCGGGGGGGGGTGCACCTGAGTCCAGGAGGCTGTGAACACCTCTTTGAGAGAGGGAGTGATCCCTACGGCCTTAAAAGAGGCAGTAATTTGGCCACTCTTTTAAAAGCCTAACCTGGACCCAGGACTGGTTGTTAACTATCAAGCAGTGGCGAACCTCCCTTATTTAGGGAAGATGTTGGAGCGAATTGTGGCCAGGCAACTCCAGGCACTGCTGGATGAAACGGATTTTCTGGATCCATTTCAATCGGGTTTCAGGCCGGGCTTTGGTACGGAGATTGCCTTGGTCTCCCTGTACGATGACCTTTGCCGGGAGAGAGACAGGGGGAGTGTGACCCTGTTGATACTCCTGGATCTCTCAGAGGCTTTCGACACCATCAACCATGGTGTTCTTCTGGCTAGGCTGGCTGGGTTGGGAGATGGGGGAACCACTTTATGGTGGTTCCGCTACTTCCTTGCTGACTGTGTCCAGAAGGTGATGCTGGGGGACAGTTGCTCTGCCCCATGGCGTTTATGTCATGGGGTTCCTCAGGGTTCGATACTGTCCCCCATGTTGTTTAACATCTACATGGAACTGCCGGGAGAGGTCATCAGGAGGTTTGGGCTGAGGAGTCAGCAATATGCTGATGACACTCAGCTCTACCTCTCATTTTCCACCAATCCAGGTGAGTCGGTTTCTGTGCTGAACTTGTATCTGGACCTGATAATGGACTGGATGAGGGGCAGCTACCCCCAGACTATGGAAGGCTGTCCCGAGGGAGATTCGTCTGGTATTGACATTGATAACATTTTGGCGCCTTGTTCCAGAAGGTTTTTAATTGAAAATATATCAACTGTGGTTCCTGATGACAATTTTTAGAGTGCTGTATTTTTAATTGTATTTCAATTGTTTTATCTTTTTATCTTTTTATTGAATTCAAAATTATTGTACCCAGAGACCTTTGGGGAGTGTGGATGGCATATAAGTTAATTCAGTCAGTCAGTCAGTCAGTCAGTCAGTCAGTCAGTCAGTCAGTCAATCAATCAATCAATCAATCAATCAATCAATCAATCAATCAATCAATCAATCAATCAATCAATCAAAGCAGCTTGAAAATGAGATAAATAAAAATAAATGAATAATAATAGTACCTAAAACAGTGTCATTCTTACCAAACTGCTTTTGCCTGAAGGTTTTCTCTGTGTACCTTCCTTATCAGAAGTATGTTGCATAGCAATGAACAGCAGGGCCTTCTCTGTGGTAGCATTCTAGCTTTGAATTGCCCTCTTTAAGGAGGTTTCCCTGTTATCATTTTGGAAACAAGTTTTAATTCATCCTGGCATAAAAGTGGTGAAACTCCAAAGATACTAATCTTATATCCAGTGAATGGGCATCTGAATAGTCTAGAAATAGGAAAGTAAGACTCATTGGGTGAACCATATAGCCACTGTCCATTTCTGCCATTAATGCTAAATGCCTCTAAAGCCAAACTTGGTAGCACATGGTATCAGCACACTTTGTCTGACAAAACAAATGCAGTTTTATATATGTTTAATTTTTTTACCAGACATGTGCTATGGACCCACATGGATTTTCCTCCCACACTGCTCTGCTATTAAATGCAGTCACAGACCTTATTTGCTAGATCTTGGCTCTTGTCCAAACTGTATACTCTTTCCTTCCCATTTTAAAACACTTGACTTCTCACTTATTTCATTCTGGTGCATTTCAGAGCAGTAGGATATTGATAGTCTGATCCCAAACTGGTTTATGTGGAAAGAAAGGAAAGGCTCTTGATTTCTGTACCTTCAGTAGTTCTAAATGAAACATTCAGAGTGTCCATTTGGAGAATGCCCAGTTTTTTCTTACAATGGCTGGAATCCTGCTGCTTAGTGTAGTAAGTTGTACTGTATTTGGCCTGTTCTCTATTGAGCATTTTCAAAAACTTACTTGGAACAATAACTTCTCACCTTGTGCCCCAACTGAGAATGAATGGTCAGACCAGCGTGTCTCATCTGCATTAAATATGTATTTAGGTTTCATGAGATCATAAATGAACATCCATTTTCCTCTGCTCAGCAGCAAATGCATCAATGTCATACTTCCCCCTGCTAAACTATTACTTAGAATGTGACAAATCATGGTCTTTCCTCCTTTCAAAGTAATCTGTTAGATTGGAAGAAGTCAGCACATACAAATACTTGTGCCAAATGTCTAGCCTGCTATAGTAGGTCATTGGTAGGTTGCCTATGTTCTTTCATCTAGAAGATGGTGGTCCTTTTGGCTGGGTCCCCTGGCATCTATATTGGGGGTAAAACTAGGAGCTGATCATTTGTGTGTTGACTTATTTGATTTCATTCACTAGAAAAGTTAACTTAAGAAATCCAATTAAAATGCTAAAAGAAACCAAGATGATATCATAGATTTAAACCCCCCGGCCCCCATCGTTTTCTTCACCTTAATTTCCCTCACAGGGGGAATGAAATGGGTACAATTAATTGAATGCAAGATTTCTGACGTGTTTGTCATTGTGTCCCTTTGGAAAAAAGCAACATGAAAAGGACGGTTAAAGCTAGACTCAAGTAAATTGTAAGAGTCAAGCAAAGATTATATACCTGGAACAGAACTTGGAAAAGGCCCTAATTTGTATCATAATTCCTTTGGCCATGTCATGCAGGATCAGGAGTTCTGGGATTTATAATAAAAGAATAATTGTTGAAGCTCTCAGCACAAAGTTATCAGCTTTCACATATTCTAGTGGTTGGGAAATCTCAACACATTTGAGAAATACCAGCTTTTTTGTAACATAGATTGTATGGCCTTATCCTTGGTTTCTCCCTTTATTTGTTTGTTTTCTGTATCCTGCTGAGCTCAATTCTGTCCATATCTTTTTCATGCCCCTTTGACTAAACTTGAATGGCATATGTGTTGAGTAGAATCCAACAAGGAATTCAGGTGATGACTGATGTGGTGAAGCCCACACAGGGCTGATTGATGTTCTTGATGTGGTAATCAGGAGTTTTTTAATGCTCTGATGCATTGGAGGCATGTGGTAAGTTCACCACTGAATTAAACTATAATATGACAACAACTCTAGGGGCCCATCTTGATTAGTAATGGGTGAATTCTCCTCAGATCACCTCAGAATTACCTTGGTGAATGGCCAGGAAAAAAAAGTGTCATCTCCTTCTGAAAACTCCTCTTGGCTTGTGATATTGGGGTCCAAGAGATAGTAACAGCCCTGTGTTCATGTGCTGTTTCATTGGTCCACAAGAATTGTGGCTCCTAGTAGAGACGGGGGGATTTGTATACGAATACAAATATCCCTGCACAGCAAGTTAATGAGGATCCACCCCCTGGGGCCGGACCGTCCACTCATGCATTCGCCAGTGGTGGCCTCACTCATCCTTCCAATCGTTTCTGGAGCACCACTCTCTTCCTGCTCACCTGGCCATTCCAGGCAAGGGAAGGGAGGACGAGTCTCCCTACACAGCTGCCGAATACCCCCATCTCTAGTTCCTAACACTACCTGTGGAACCACAACACTTAGAGATTAAGCAGGACCTTCGAGCTTCTTCTGCTAAATATGCCCAGATCAAAGAGCTGGGCATATTGGCTCAGTGGAATAGAATGGTACTGCATCGCCATAAAACGTTTGCAAGAAGTCATTGAGATAATCCATCTAAAGAAAGGAGCTTGATTGGCCAGTGTGGTCAAATAGCTCACAGCTAATATTGGGTTTCAGCTAGATGTAGAATCAGACTAAATGCTACATTGTAGACATATGATATCTTGTTTTCCCTTTCTCCGAAATAAGTACAGGGAGATCAGCACCATACCATGTGGGGTAAGAGGACTTTAACACTTTGCCTCTCCATAGGAAAAGCCCGAATCTGAAGCGGGGTCCTTGAGTCTTGCAATTTGCTTTCTTAGTTAAAAAAATCAATTTATTTTAATGGCCCCATATTGGGGGGAAATGCAAATTGTAGGCACATTCCCTCTCATCAAGACTAGGACCACAGTGGGGGACAAAGAGTTAAAGCACTTTGAAGAGATTCAATAGAATGCTGGCCACAGCTTGACTCTTAAAGTAGACCCACTGAAATCAATGGGAGAAATGAGTCATGAGCAACTCCTATGAATTTCAGGGCTTCACTGTAAGCATTTGGGGTCCAGCTAAATGATTGGTTGCAAGCAACCATAATGAAACAACTTTGTTCATATGCCTAGAAAGCAGCCTAGCAATCCTGACTGTGACTCCTGCATTTCCAGAGAAGAACCACGAGAGGAAATAATTTCCAGTCTGAAATATTTTGAATGGACATTATACTTAAAAACAGAGCTGTGTACTGACCTCTCCACCCACACTGTGCTCACATAAGATTGGTGCCTGACCCACCCATTGCCCTTTTAAAGATACTCCCTGATCCATGTCCAGTTCCATGATGGTATTTGCATGTTTCTGGACCTTCAGGAAAAAAAATCCATTCCAGCAAATCTAGAAATGCAAATGGCAAGACCAGATCTTAGCAAATGGGGCCAAAAGTCTAAGCCCCAGAGTTTGGGGAAGATGAGGTACAAGCAGAACAGAAGCATTTCTGGACAGGACAGTGGCAGTCTACGGAACTGGTAGTCTCTTTAACTTCCCTGTCCTTTTTTTCCATGCCACAAGGATAGACCCCAATGTCAGCAATGAGCAGTGTGTCCTCCCAAGGCAGTCACTGGGAAGGGAGTGAATTATTTTTAAAGGCCAGTTGGCATGGTCCTCTTTGATTTCTTTTTAAAGGAACAATGCAAAGAGCCTTGTCTTCCTTCACATTATTTGGAGTTTCACCTCATCCTAATCCCAGAAGTCCTCTTTCCCCCTAGAATAGCAGATAAATTTACTCAAGGAAAAAGAAAATAATTTATTTCTGTTGAAAAAGAGGACAAATCTTCCAATCCTATATCTACACTCTCCCCTCCACTCTTTCCCTTTGCCCTTTGCCAGATCTGAAATTAGTAGGGCTGTGTCTTCCCTCTTGCTGCACCTGTGGTGCATGGGCATATACCTCATAGTGGATGACTGAAGAAACAATTGGGGAAATTTGCTTTTAAAAAGAGGGGGTTTCTAGGAATTTGGTTATTACTGTTAGCTAGCAAAGTATAAGGTAGAAAAACAACAGCACAGAAACAGAGAGATCAGCCCAGTCTCATCAGCACCCTCCCTGGTTTTGCGCATAAACTAGGACTTTGTATGATAAAATCAAGGTAGAAGCATTTGAAGTAGAAAAAGGTATCTTTACTTACAGTTACCATCTTTAGTTAGAGTCAGAAGAAAAAAAGGGGGAAATTGTCTCCAGCATACAGGAGTCCTTGCATGCTTGTTGCTTAGAGAGAGAAGATGGCTATCAACAAAATAAAGGGAAGAAAAACATACAGGAAGAGGGAACAAGGGCTTACCTGAAATGCCAGAGGTGGAAATAGAACTTTACCAATTAAATTAGTAGCAAAGGGCAATCACTTTAGCTGTAAAGTCCCCCTCCCACTGACACTGAGTGTTAATGTATACATGATTGCTATTCTCTCAAGAGCAAAAAGTCTCTAAACAGTAAACTCTGATAATGTAATCAATAACCTTGCAGCAGGAAAGGTAAAGGAAGTTCATTTCTGAGGTAAACGGTATATTCTTTTTCTTCATTCAGTATTTCTTAGTTTTTCGTTCCCCACTGGTGATCCAATCACTTTTTTTTAAAAATGAAAAAGACTAGACTTAACATGAGGGATTGGGGGAGGTTACTGGTGCATCCAGTGAGTGTCTCTGGCCTCTTGCTCTACCCCATGGTCACCTAAGAATGTAGAAATGTCTCTAATTTTGGTCCATTTTCATGAATTTGTCCAAAGACAGCACATCCCCCTGTTTAAAATTGTGTATTCTTAGGTGTATACGTCTGTCTATTGCCAGACTGATATTTCTGCCGTGTTTCTGCAGTAATCTGCAAATCTGAAAAAAGATGACTAAATCACATATAAATATATACTTAAAATATGTATTTAAACAATATATTTCGAAACCATTGTTTTCATAATAAACATCAAAACGTATATTTCGCAAAATACATATTTCTAAACATATTTTCTCTCAATCTAGTAATGTTAGTATACTTTGTTGGCTTGTTTATGCTGAATAGCAGCATGCACTTACTTGAACACTTAGAGATTTTGTAACTGTAACATAGAAAGATTTTCACATGAGATCGTGGAATAGTATGCATGGTACATTCCCTCAATAAGACTTTGTTTTAGTTTAATAAAATTAAGTCACCATTGATCTTGGATCCTAAATTGCACACAAGTGTATTTGAGAAGTCCGGCATATTCCCACTTTCTGTCAGGGAACTGTGCATACACATATTACTCAGAAACACAAGTACACCGAGCTGTTAAGTAATATTTGTTTTCCTTCTGGGAGATAGCACAACAGAATGTGAGCTTATTAAAACTGAATAAAATAACTTCCCTCTACCCTCTCTTGAGTGCTTGTTCTATGCCCTGGCTTGCTCAGGAAGGGAATTAAATTTAGAAGTATATTGTCGATTCTGGGTTGCAAAGAATCTGAAGTCTGCTACCCAATGGCTGCTAGAACTTTCTGCGTGTGTGGCCTTGCTTTGGGCTTTGAAAAATACATTTGAATGATTGAGAAGAATGTTTCTTCTGTGTGTTTACTTCCTGATGAGAGTAGTGTTCCTAGATGCTGAGATGTTATCGTGCAGAAGAGCAAATTTAGATTTGACAGGACAAATCTAAAAATGGCATTGGCCACGACAAAAAAAAAAAATAGCAATTTTGTAACTGGGATTTGGACCAGCATCAAATTTGGCACAGGTGCCTCAGACAGTCAGCTCTTGCCCTATGCTGAACATGGGAAAGTTTGGGCAAAGGGTTTTTTAGGTATGATTTTTTAAAAGAACTGCCCCCTCCTGCAGAAACAAGAGACTCTAAAATCCCCTAATTTAAAACAGATCAAATAAACTGAAAAGACTAATCTTGCTTATATTGAAGGAGAATGATTGGCCACACCCAATTTTTTTTCACGTAGCAGGAATCAAGGCTACAGGGGCTGAAATACTGATCCTTTAAAAAAGCCTTTTAAAAAAGGTAAAAGTTTGACTTTGTTATAACAGATTAACCAGCAGGAGCATTCTGAAGTAGATAAATTGTTGCAGCTTCATGCCCCAGCTTTGTGGCTGGGGATGGTCTTACTCGATTTTTGCAGAGCTTTGGTGCCTATATCCTGTCATAGTCTTAACCATTCCACCTGTCCTGTCACTATACAATTTGTCTGGTAATTAAGAGGGGGGACTCCAAAGATATCATGTGCCATAATTAGGTCCAAAACAGCCCTTCAAAATACTTTGGCACAGAAGTACAACAGCCACATCCCAGCTGTTCTTGCTTCTTCCTCTCCCAGTAGCCACCTATTCTTCTTCTGGAATCCTCTAGCTCTGTGTAATTCAACATGAAGGAAGTATCTGTTGGAATTTGTGTTGAATGTATATACAGCGGTGCCCCGCATAGCGAGGTTAATCCGTTCCGGATTAACTGTCGCTATGGGGAAACATCGCTATACGGAACCGAAAATGCCACAGAAATGCATTAAACTTAGTTTAATGCGTTCCTATGGCTCCTAAACTCACCATTGTGTGAAGTTTCCCCATAGCGCCGCCATTTTCGCGCCCTCGGTAAGCAAGGGCAGGGTGCGAAAACGCTGCGCGTGGCCATTTTGGGCGTCCGGTGGCCATTTTGGAACCGCCGATCAGCTGTTTTTTAAAAATCGCTATGCGAAAATCGGTAAGCGAAACGCTTACCAATCGTCGCAAAGCGATTTTTCCCTATCTAAACATCGCAATGCGATCACTTTTGCGATCGCAATTGCGACGTCGCTATGCAGATTCATCGTTAAACAGTGCGCTCGTTAAGCAAGGCACCACTGTACTTAAACATCCATTTTGAAAAGCCAGGAAATTCAATACTTTAAAAATCCATTTTATGAGTGTGGGATATTGTGCTTCTGTATCCACAATTCAAAATGGCAGGTAATGGGGCAATATTGCTGCACAATATTTTGCCCATGTTGCCAGCAGGAAAAAGGATGCCAAATTTTACCTAGCAAAGTATGGTCTAAATGTAGATGACACCAATGGCAGCAGTCAACATACTGTATTTTTTCATGCATAAGACGACCTGATGTATAAGACAACCCCCACTTTTCCAATCCCAAATAAGAAAATGGGGGGTCATCTACTTCATTCCTACTTCGGGTAAATCAGCTATGCAAGAGCTGCCTTCGGGTAAAGCAGCAATGAAAGGGCTTCACGATCAAAGGGCTGCAATTGTGCAGCCCTTTCATGGCTGCTTTACCCACTTCCTAAACCCGGAAGTGGGTAAAGCAGTGATGAAAGGGCTACACGATCGCAGCCCTTTGATCATGCAGCCCTTTCATGTCTGCTTTACTTCAGGTAAAGCAGCCATGAAAGGGCTGCATGATGAAAGGGCTGCAATCCTGCAGCCCTTTGATTCCCTCCCCCCTTACTTCCATGTATAAGTCGACCCTCAATTTTTACTCTATTTTAGGAAAAAGTATCATATACACAGAAAAATATGGTACTCTACAGTATGCCCTCACTGCCATTCATACTTGTTGAAAAACAGGCCTGACAATTTGTGTTTGAGTGAGAAGTAGTTAACAGATGAAAAAAGGAATCAGCTTCTGGGATTTTCCCTTGCATGGTCTCATTTTGTGAATGACATTCTTTTTTCCTGCTGGCAACATAGGCACAATATTTTGTAGCAATATTGGGCCATATCCTGGTGTTTTGAACTGTGATAGAAAAGCACAATATCCCACATTCATAAACCGGAGGGTTTTGAAAGATTAAATTCTTTAATACTTGTTTGCTATAATTATTTGGAAGCAAACTCAAGATGACTCACCTTAAGCACTTTTAAATCCTGTTGGCAAAATGAAAGCTTAAAAGGATGCAGGTGATTTATTTTTATGAAACAAATTATAGTTTAATTTGTGGGTTTCCAAAAAAGATGGTAGATTGAGAATTGCAGGAAATAGAAGCCAAGAAGCAAGGTGTATCCACGAGAGATACTAATATTTGCATGCCAGCAAGTCATTTCTAGCTCATGCTGACCCTTGCCAAGGTTTTCAAGGTATAGAGTATTCAGAAATAATTTACCATTCTCTTCTTCTGAGGACCCTCGGACTGTGTAGCTTCCCCAAAGCTGCACAGGCTGCCTCTTCTCTTACAAGGCAGTGAGGGGAGGGGCATTTGAACTCTTGACCTGTGGCTTTGTAGCCAGGTACTGGAACACATTAAGCTATCCCAGACACAGTTTTGCTAAGATTGGATGACATGTATTACATCGTCGTTTAGTCGTTTAGTCATGTGCAACTCTTCGTGACCCCATGGACCAGAGCACGCCAGGCCCTCCTATCTTCCACTGCCTCCCGGAGTTGGGTCAAATTCATGTTTTTGCTTCGATGACACTATCCAACCATCTCATCCTCTGTCGTCCCCTTCTCCTCTTGCCTTCACACTTTCCTAACATTAAGGTCTTTTCCAGGGAGTCTTCTCTTCTCATGAGATGGCCAAAGTATTGGAGCCTCAGCTTCAGGATCTGTCCTTCCAGTGAGCACTCAGGCTTGATTTCCTTTAGAATTGATAGGTTTGTTCTCCTTGTAGTCCAGGGGACTCTCAAGAGCCTCCTATGTATTACATAGGTGTATGCAAATAATAACAATAAAGATGGATGGTTGTTGTGGGTTTTCCAGGCTGTTTGGCCGTGTTCTGATGGTTTTTTTTCCTAATGTTTCACCAGTCTCTGTGGCTGAAAGGAAAATCTTCAGAACGTGGCCAAACAGCCCAAGAAACCACAACAACCATTGGATCCCAGGCGTGAAAGCCTTCAAGAACACAATAAAGATGGAATTCACTTGAATCCTTTACTTGTTCGGACAGTAGCCATACTGGCAGGGGATTTCTCACATTTTCTGAACCCTGAGATAAATACTATTAATTAGTTACCCCCTCAACCCTTAATGTTTCACCTTGCTTGTTCTGGATTCTCTCTGTCTCTCTACATGTCTGAAATGTACTTTTCCCTACTGAGGGATTCATCCTTTGTGGAACAAAAATGACTGTGTGGGTGGGGGAAGGAAAATAGCTGTAGGGTTAAAGGAACATTTTTTTCTTTCTTTCTGCGGCCTTTGCTTTATCATGTTGTTGATGCAGAGAAGCAGGCTTAGAAACTAGCATGTTTTCCAAAACAGAATGCATCATTTTATAAACTTTATTCAAGATAGCACACTGTCCTTGTGGGGCACTGGTGAGGAACAGTATCAGTCTTTTTCAAGGAAAGGAGGATTGTGAACTTTTAAATAAGCAAGTATTTATTTAAATCAAAAGACAAATGGCAAGGTAAGTTAATGAAAGCTGTCCCAGAGAAGGGAGAGGCTGGAGAGGAGCAACCTATGGGATTGGGCCGATACAAACAAATCTACATCTTTGAGGCTTCACCTTAAGGAGGAAGGAAAGGGAGGGAGAATGGTGGAATCTGGAATACTGACCCCCCCCAACAAAGGTAAGGGGGTGTTGATCTTTTCCTTCATTTTGGACCTTTTCACAAAGACCACACAAAGCAAGACCACAAAGGAGTTCAAATTCCTGTCTGCAACTTTGCACATGGAAAACATATTTTTCTGGTTGATAAAAGGCGTGGCCAGGGGATTCTGGGAGTTGTAGTCAAGAAGGATAATTTATTTTGGACTTATATACCGCCCCATAGCGCTACAAGCACTCTCCGGGCGGTTTACAATTTTTAATTATACAGGCTACACATTGCCCCCCCCCCCCCCCAGCAAGCTGGGTACTCATTTTACTGACCTTGGAAGGATGGAAGGCTGAGTCAACCTTGAGCCGGCTACCTGGGATTTGAACCCCAGGTCGTGAGCACAGTTTTAGCTGCAGTACAGCGTTTTAACCACTGCGCCACGAGGCTCTTCTTCTTTCTTAGACCAGCCCCAGCCCTGCAACTCTGTTTTCAGACTATTTGCCAAGTGAAAAGTTGAAAGCTCCTGGCTCAAAAGTTGAGGGCATAATCTCCAATCCTACGGCTTCCGAATTGTCTATCTGAGGCTGCAACTACACAGTGAAATTGGTCAGGATTTGCTGTGAGTACAAAACAGATGAATTTGGTTATTAGTTTTTTGCTGATCACATGACACAAAAGGCTATTCAAGATTAGTTCAGTCCTTTTTGCTCCTGACATGGAGCTTTTTGCTCTGACGCTGGGAACTTCTGCTTTTTTCAAGCTGTAATTGTTCTAACAGAATTTCCCCCATGTGAGCAGTTGTTTCTGCAAAATAACATTTCTCTGTGTAACTGTGGTGGGTGTTGTGGTGACAGTTGGGACATGAAAACACCAGGAGAAAGAGAGAGAGAGAGAGAGAGAGAGAGCATGCACATGCACGCACGCGCATGCACACAAACACACACAGAGCACTAGCACTCAGCTCTTTCTGCAACACTTCTCTTTGAAGACATTCTTTAACATCTCCTGGGCAGGCCTCCTATTTATTTATTTATTTATTTATTTATTTATTTATTTATTTATTTATTTATTTATTTATTTATTTATTTATTTATTTATTTATTTATTTATTTATTTATATTATTATTATTATTATTATTATTATTATTATTATTATTATTATTATTATTATTATTATTATTATTATTATTATTATTATTATTATTATTATTTAAAGCTTAACAAGCTATCCAGTTGGTCAGAGAAGATGAGGAAATAGTAATTGAGGACAGAAAGCCTTCTTAAAGCAATTCCTTTGAACTGCACCACCTACTGGCCCTTCAAGTAGAACTGCAATTAGAAGGGTTTTTTTTTCCTTTCTCTGCCTGTGTGGTAACTTATATTGAAGAGAACAGAATGCCCTGCTGCAACTTCATAGTGAGAGGTAAAGGTAAAGGTAAAGGTTCCCCTTGACAATTTTTGTCCAGTCGTGTCCGACTCTAGGGGGCGGCGCTCATCCCGCTCTTCAAGCCATAGAGCCAGCGTTTGTCCGAAGACAATCTTTCCGTGGTCACATGGCCAGTGTGATTTAGACACGGAACGCTGTTTACCTTCCCACCGAGATGGTACCTATTTATCTACTCGCATTTGCATGCTTTCGAACCGCTAGGTTGGCGGGAGCTGGGACAAGCAACGGGCACTCACTCCGTCACGTGGATTCGATCTTACGACTGCTTGGTCTTCTGACCCTGCAGCACAGGCTTCTGCGGTTTAGCCCACAGTGAGAGACTATAAATGAATTCACATTTCCCTCTCTGGTAAGGTGCATCTTGACTTGAATATTTTCACAGCCTTGTGGCATGTAATTTGAAAGATGTACCAAAAGACTTTTACTCTCTGATGCCTATGTTTTTTTTAAACTAGAGGAACCCTGCTTGTTCTAACTCCCTGTTTTTCCCCATGTGCCAAAATATGAAATTGCATAAGTAGCATTGTGATTAAGCATCTAGGTGAGAGATTTCTTAGACTGATAAAATGCCAGCTGTCTTTGGCATGAAAAAAGTATATGCTCTGAAAGGGTATGGGTCCTATTTGTATATTTTCTGGCTTCATCCACCCCTCTGAAAAAGAGATTCAGCCAAGCAATCTTTAGGAATGTCCTTAAGTAGCATCAAATAGTCCACCATAATTCAAAGATAATCCTACTTTTCTCCCTTTACGTTTTCAAGATCCCTAAGATCTGTACAACACAATTTCTAAACTTGGAAATAACACATTTGTTTAACATGTTAATGCTAAAATTGTTGCTTTTGTATCAAACAAGAGAAATGCATCTAATTAAAAAATATTTTCTTCAATGCATGATTAAAATGTTGAAACCAGCACTTCCAATGTTATCCAATAGTTGGTTCGGTCCTCTGTTGATGCAGTAGTACCAATTTTAACGTTAATGAGTTAAATCTAACATATTATTTCAAAGCGCTGACCTTGCCCATCAAACTCCCCTTTTAATTTTTCCCATTTGAGCACAGAATGCTCATGTGAGCTAAAGAAAAGGGGGCAGTACCTCCAGAGATAATAAAATGGAATGTACCATTTTAGCCTACCAATGTGGGTGTGTGGTTTTTTGTTTTGTTTCCCCACGTTCTTTTTTTTTTCATTTCTAAGGTTATAGTAATAATAATTACAATAGCAAATCTTTCTCTTGCCTGATATTTCATTTTTGCCTTTCTTTTGGCAAAGATATTCTTTTAAATATAGCACAGGCTTAAGAAATGTTACGCCCTCCCATTTGTGCCATGGAATAGCACACTCCCACATTTTTTCTGCAGGTTTAGATGAACCTCTGCCAAATGCAGTTCTTTGACATCAATGTGGGATGGAGATGAGTTAGCCAGCGCTGTCATCACCTGAAGCTGGACAGAGTTTGCCCAATTTAATCCCACCCCATGTCTTCAAAACTCTCCTCAGAGGAGATGTGCCCAACATTGAGCTGAAGAAGGACCCCTTTAAAAGCAAGTCTAGGTCAGCTGTATGAATTGATTTTGTGCCACCTCCACAGACGCCATTTGGAATAAGTAAAAAATGTTGTTTACAAATAATGCATTATCTGATTTGTATTCTGAGTGGCAAGGTTTTCAGAGGGTAATTTCATGGCAGTGGGTTCAGTGGTCAGAGCATTGGGTATGGAGATTGTAATTTTGGATTCACATCCTCACTCAGATATAGAGTTTTGTGGATGACCATTGACTAGTCATTATCTTTCAGCCTAACCAATCTAAAAGATGATTGTGAGGACAGAATGGGGAGGAAGTATACTGATTTAGGGATGTAATTTGATTTATCCTTGCACTGTAAATAAAGATTCCCAGTGAAGTGTAGTGAATGTAGTGATGGACTCTGGAGAACAGGGTTCAAATGTCCACTCATCCATGGAAACTGACTGGGGGAGTGGAACCTGTAAGACCACTCCTTAAATATCTCACTTACCTTGAAAGCACTACAGTGGGGTCTCTACTTAAGAACGTCTCTACTTAAGAACAATCCAACTTAAGAACAGCTCCATTTGCTAAATTTTGCTTCTACTTGAGAACAGAAATCCAAGATAAGAACAGGGAAAAAAAACCTTTCCTGCTCTTTTTTTAACCTTAGGTCATCTTAGATTTAAAAAAAAAATTCTCCCCCTAGTGGTAGAGTACGTATTAACCAGCTTTGCATTAGTTCCTATGGGAACTAATGCTTCAATGTACGAACGCACCTCTACATAACAAATAAACAGCCAGAACGGATTAATTGGTTTTCAGTCCATTCCTATGGGAAATTTTGCTTCAATTTAAGAACTTTTCAACTTAAGAACACCATTCCAAAACGGATTAAGTTCTTAAGTAGAGGTTCCACTGTAGTTTCTATGGACGGAAAAGAGCAGATACAGATTAAATGGTTTTCAATGCATTCCTATGGGAAATGCAGATTCAACATAAGAACTTTTCAACTTGAGAACCACCTTCCAATATGGATTAAGTTCTTAAGTAGAGACCCCACTGTATTAGGATCACTATAAGTCGATTCTGACTTAATGACACAGAACACACACAAAATGTTTCTCCTTGTGGTGGGCTGACATGAGGTGGATCATAAGAAACTAGGGGTTGTTCTGAAATAAATGGGTGTGCCTCAGCACCTGATTGTTCTGATGTGTAACCTGCATTGTGGACAAGAAGCTACCGCTAGGGCAGAATATGGAGATACAGAATAGTTTCATATAGGTGCCAGTCAGGGTGCATTTTATTCCCTTATCTGTTCAGTGTGTACACAGAACATATTACAGTGGTGCCCCGCACAGCGACGTTAATCCGTTCCAGGATTAATGTCACTATCCGGATTCGTCGCTATGCGGGGGAAAACCCATAGGAATGCATTAAACTCCATTTAATGTGTTCCTATTGGAGAAAAACTCACCGCTATGCGGGGAATCCTCCATCCAGCCGCCATTTTTGCCACCCGGTAAGCGAGGGCAAGGTGCGAAAACGCTGCGGGCAGCCATTTTGTTGACCCAGCGGCCATTTTGGAACCACCAATCAGCTGTTTGTAAAACATTGCAATGCAAAGATCGGTAAGCGAAATGCTTACGGATCATCGCAATGCAATGCTTTCCCTATCTAAAACATCGCAATGCGATCGCATTAGCGATTGCAAAAAATGCGTCGCTATGTGGATTCGTCATTAAACGGTGTGTTCGTTAAGCGAAGCACCACTGTATTTGGAAAACCAGACCAGATTCAGATGAAGAAACATCAATAATTTAAGAGATGCTAATGACACCATCTTACTAGCATAAAGCAGCAATGACTTAAAATGACTTTAGTTAAGGTGAAAGAAGAAAGTGCCTAATCAGGACTGCAGATGAACATTAAGAAGGCAAGAACCATGACTACAGAAGAACTACACAACTTTAATGTTAAGAATGAAGAAATTGTTAAGGATTTTGTATACCTTGGTTCAATAATCAATTCAAATGGAGATTGCGCTCAAGAAACCAGAAGAAGGGAATTGGAAGGGCAGCAGTGAAGGAATTGGAAAAGATCATCAAGTGTCAGGATGTGTCATTGAAGACCAAGACCAAGATCATCCACAGTCGTGTATTCCTAACCATTATGTACAGGTGTGAAAACTGGACAGTTAAGAAAGTGGACAGGGAAAAAATAGAGGCCAAATACAAGATGGGTTGACTCCTTAAAGAAAGCCACAGGATTGAGTTAACTGAAGCTGAGGGGGGGCTGTTGAGGATGGGACATTCTGGAGATCTCTCATTCATGGGGTTGCCATGACTTGGCAGCACATAGCAACAACAACACTGTCTTAAGTCTTTTGTAAAAAGGGCAGGACAAAAATGTAAAGTAAGATATTTTAGGACTGCGCTGGAAGCCATAACTTTAAAGCCCTGCATTTGCATGCTATGAAGTTCTTGATCAGCATTTTGGCGGAAGAACATTCTACACAAATCACAACAAACGCATGGCAGCCAGCCCTTCCTCCATATATTTTGGGATACATCTCCAATCCTTGCCCATGCTGCTGGAGATGTACAGTATGTGAACTGTTGTTAAAATCTTCTGGTGGGCAGCAGGCTGGAGATGGCTGGCTGACCTCTGTTGTTCACCACCACTAGATCTAGTAATACACCTTTAGATGGGGGTGGCCAGATGGGGATGATTGTTCTGGGTTTTGGACTGTTTGTACGTTTGTTCTGTTGAGTAGAACATCAACAAGTATATTGAGTCTGACCATGTACAATCATTATGTTCTTACCATTGTTACACTCTGAAAATTCTTATAAGAAGAATTTTTTTCTACTGAAGGATACTGTGATCCTTCTATTATTTCTACAAGTAACATTTATTTCTGGTTCATAATTAATGCAAGTCTTAACGAGAGGCAGGTCTGTGCATTTTTTAGCCAAACGCAAATCCTTCATGCCTGTGTGGCATGGGCTTTGTCAGTGCAGATATATTTGTGAGACTAAAGGCTTGTGTAGACATGACGTCTCCACCCTTTGTAGTCTGGCTCTTGGAAATGTGTAAAAGGGGAGAATCTTTCCTTCGTAGTTTTTTAGGTGAATAGTTCACTTTGACGTAAGTGACTTTTAAATCGATATCCCAACCTACTTAGTGCACAGGGGAAAACATCACCCAGTGGACGCACACAGAGATTTTATCTACTTTGTACATTAATGCAATTCATGTAGCAGTCCTGTTGCATAGTTTGGGGTATGTATTTTGCCAAGCCATATGCGTTTAGCTGTAATCCAGTCTTGAGGCAAAAACAAATTGGGTTTATAAGTATGCCTGTATCTCTGTAATTATGTTGAATAGTAACGTATGCAACTGTTCCAAGGGTTTGGCTTTATTTTCCCCTCACGTAAATATTCCCGGTTAATTCTGTCTTTGTATTAATTCTGTGATACATGCAAAGTCAGCTCAAGTTACCTGGAGTGAGCTGCAGAAAAGGAAGCTGTGAGGATGCCAACTTCAGGCAAGAACATTACTGTTCCTGCAGTAACAGAACATCTGGGGCCATCTTATTCAAGCTCGTTTACTGATTTATCTCCTAGTGTTGCAGCAAACCTGGAAGCAATGACCCAGTAGTTTTGTGAAGCAGCCCTGATTCTCTGAACTGAAGCTCTTTGGCCTGTAGATTTATGAGACATTTACAGAGGGGACATTTCAGACTGGAGTTGAGACTTGAGGGGTAGAATCTTCTCCTAAATGCAGTGTTTTCAGCCCAAATGGTGGGGGTGGGGTGGGGGCTTGGGGCTTTTTGCTCAGCTTGGCCCAAAAGAAAGTCACAGATCAGATAAAACTGAATTAAAAAGAAATAATTTTCCTCCTAACCAATTTTTTTCAGTATTGGCTTTAAATTCTGTGGTTTTCATCATTTTTGTTGTTGTTTAGTCATTAAGTCATGTCCAACTCTTCATGACCCCATGGACCAGAATGCACCAGGCCCTCCTGTCTTCCACTGCCTCCCAGAGTTTGGTCAAATTCATGTTGATAGCTTCGGTGACACTGTCCAACCATCTCATCCTCTGTCGTCCCCTCCTCCTCTTGCCAAACACATTTACCCAAATCAGGGTCTTTTCCAGGGAGTCTTCTCTTCTCATCAGATGGCCAAAGTATTGGAGCCTCAGCTTCAGGATCTGTCCTTCCAGTGAGCACTCAGGGTTGCTTTCCTTCAAAATGGATAGGTTTGTTCTTTTTGCAGTCCAGGGGACTCTCAAGAGCCTCCTCCAGCACCACAATTCAAAAGCATAGATTTTCTGGCAGTTAGCCTTCTTTATGATCCAGCTCTCACTTCCATACATCACTACTGGAAAAACCATAGCTTTGACTATTCGGACTTTTATTGGCAAGGTGATGTTTCTGCTTTTAAAGATGCTGTATAGGTTTGTCATCGCTTTCCTCCCAAGAAGCAGGCCTCTTTTGATTTTGTGGCTGTTGTCACCATCTGCAGTGATCATGGAGCCCAAGAAAGTAAAATCTGTCACTGCCTCCATATCTTCCCCTTCTATTTCCCAGGACATGGTGGGGCCAGTGGCCAGGATCTTAGTTTTTTTTTTTTTTATGTTGAGCTTGAGACCAATTTTTTGCACTCTCCTCTTTCACCCTTATTAAGAGGTTCTTTAATTCCTCCTCACTTTCTGCCATCAGAGTGGTATCATCTGCATATCTGAGGTTGTTGATATTTCTTCTGGCAACCTTAATTCTGGCCTGGGATGCGTCTAGTCCAGCCTTTCAGATGATGTATTCTGCATATAAGTTATATAAGCAGGGAGAGAATATACAGCCTTGTCGTACTCCTTTCCCAATTTTGAACCAATTAGATGTTCCATATCCAGTTATAACTGTTGCTTCCTGTCCCACATATAGATTTCTCAGAAGGTAGATAAAGTGGTCAGACACTCCCATTTCTTTAAGGACTTGCCACAGTTTGTTTTCAAAGGCTTTTGCGTAGTCAATGAAGCACAAGTAGATGTTTTTCTAGAACTTTCTGGCTTTCTCCATAATCCAGCGCATGTTAGCAATTCTGTCTCTAGTTCCTCTGCCCCTTCGAAATCCAGCTTGTACTTCTGGGAGTTCTCAGTCCACATACTGCTGAAACCTACCTTGTAGGATTTTGAGCATAATCTTGCTAGTGTGTGAAATGAGAGCAATTGTACGGTAGTTGGAGCATTCTTTGGCACTGCCCTTCTTTGGGATTGGGATGTAGACTGTTCTTTTCCAACCTTCTGGCCACTGCTGAGTTTTCCAAACTTCCTGGCATATTGAATGTAGCACCTTAACAGCATCATCTTTTAAGATTTTAAATAGTTCAACTGGAATGCCATCACCTCCACTGGCCTTGTTCTTAGCCATGCTTTCTAAGGCCCACTTGACTTCACTCTCTAGGATGTCTGGCTCAAGGTCAGCAACCACATTATCTGGGTTGTCCGGGATATCCAAATCTTTCTGGTATAATTCCTCTGTGTATTCTTGCCATCTCTTCTTGATGTTTTCTGCTTCTTTTAGGTCTCTCCCATTTTTGTTCTTTATCATGTCCATCTTTGCACAAAAAGGTTCCTTTAATATCTCCAATTTTCCCGAAAAGATCTCTGGTTTTTCCCTTTCTATTATTTTCCTCTATTTCTTTGCATTGTTCATTTAAGAAGGCCCACTTGTCTCTCCTTGCTATTCTTTGGAAATCTGGATTCAATTTTCTGTAACTTTCCCTATCTCCCTTGCATGTTGTTTCCCTTCTCTTCTCTGCTATTTGTAAGGCCTCGTTGGACAGCCACTTTGCTTTCTTGCATTTCCTTTTCTTTGGGATGGTTTTTGTTACTGCCTCCTGTACAATGTTATGAGCCTCCATCCATAGTTCTTCAGTCACTCTGTCCACCAAATCGAGTTCCTTAAATCTGTTCTTCACTTCCACTGTGTATTCATAAGGGATTTGGTCTAGATTATACCTGAGTAGCC
Organism: Pogona vitticeps; assembly: GCF_051106095.1. Taxonomy (NCBI): domain Eukaryota; kingdom Metazoa; phylum Chordata; class Lepidosauria; order Squamata; family Agamidae; genus Pogona; species Pogona vitticeps. Next base: position 163,789,238 of record NC_135785.1, read on the forward strand.
CAGTACTTTTTCCTACTTTCTTCAGTTTAAGCTTGAGTTTTGCTATAAGAAGCTGATGATCAGACCCACAATCACCTCCAGGTCTTGTTTTTTGCTGACTGTATAGAGGTTCTCCATCTTTGGCTGCAGAGAACATAATCAGTCTGATTTAGGTATTGCCCATCTGGTGATGTCCATGTACAGAGTCACCTCTTGTGTTGTTGGAAAAGAGTGTTTGTGATGACCAGCTTGTTCTCTTGACAAAACTCAATTCGCCTTTGCCCTGCTTCATTTTGAACTCCAAGGCCAAACTTACCTGTTGTTCCTTTTATCTCTTGATTCTCTATTTTAGCATTCCAGTCCCCTATAATGAGAAGAACATCTTTCTTTGGTGTCAGTTCTAGAAGGTGTTGTAAGTCTTCATAGAATTAGTCAGTTTCAGCCTCTTCAGTGCCTGTGGTTGGTGAATAAACTTGGATTACTGTGATGTTGAAAGGTCTGCCTTGGATTTGTACTGAAATAATAATTATTATTTTTTGTTTTTATCATATAAGTCTTATTTTTGAGAAGTAATTGCTCATTCTTTTTTACTTTAATTCAATGGCAGGAAAAAAAGGCCCATGACACTAACGTCTTAGAGCCAACACAGATGATAAATATTTTTACAATCTTGAAACAAGAACTACTACAGTGGGCTGGCCATGTTGTCAGAATGTCAGATGACCATCTGCCAAAACATATTTTCTATACAGAGGCTTTTGAAGGTAATCAATCGTGCGGTGGCCCAAAGAAAGAATTCAAAGATACACAGAAGACCACATGGAAACTATTTAATGTTGACCATATCAACTGGGAAGTACTCACTCAAAACCAAAATGTGTTGTGAAGTGCTGTCAAACAAGGGCTGAATCTTTTGAAATAAAAAGAATAATGGAGGCAGAAAAAGAGAGAGAAGTGAGAAAGCAAGGATGTAACTATTGGGGAAATTTGGTTTTAAAAAAGGTTGTCTAGGTATTTGGCTATATCTTCCGTGAGCAGCATGTAAGGCAAAAAAAAACACAGAGACACAGACAGATCAGCCCTGACTCACTAACACCCTGGTTTGCACACAGAACTAGCACTTTGTATGGCAACAATCACTCTAGAAACTCTATATTCTTTCCCCCTTGCCTTCTTGTTTTTGAGTGTACTTAGGTTTGACCAGTCACATTAGCCAGCGCTGTAACAGTATCATCGAAGCTACCAACATGAATTTGACCCAACTCCGGGAGGCAGTGGAAGACAAGAGGGCCTGGTGTGCTCTGGTCCATGGGGTCACGAAGAATCAGACATGACTTAACAACTAAACAACAACTGAATAAATGGCCTTGCTGCCTCACCCTGGCTTTCTGATTTACAGTACGCTCCTGTCTCAAATATGCACCAACTGAGGTGGGCTAAGACTTGGCCATGTTGGAGCACAATCCTAACTAAACAAGATGGCTGAAGGTCTTGGTGAACTGCCACTAGGCCAGCTGCCGTTGCACTGAATCCAACCACTTTCCTGCCATGGGATGCTGGAAAGTTCTTAGGACTATCCATTACTTGGGCTTAATTAATCTCATCATTGTGCAGGTGTCTCTGAGTTGCCAATAGTTTGGATTTGGCATAACTGATCTCCTCCCTTGCTCTAATTCTTCACACAACCCCCCTTTTCCCCCTTTTTTTCTTTTGCTCTTCTTCCTATAGGTGTTAGCCATCACAGCTATTCTGTTGGCAGATACAGTATTTGTGCTGTCTCTGAGATAACTCAACAGGAAAAAAAAGGGGGGGGGAATCTTCTAGCACAAGGACATTTCTGCTGGCCTGAAGGCAATTTTTCCCAGAAAAAAAGATTTCTGTGTTTCCAGACCCGCTACAGCTGGAGCATGTTTGACTTTGGACTGCATGGTTGGCAGTGAGGGTTACATTGTTAGAGCATTATCCCTTCCAGCTAAGACTGGATGTGATCCTGGGTGAGAGCATGCCCCTTTAAGATTCCAATGCAGCAATAATGTATCATCTCCCAAGCCAGTCGATGCTTGTAGGCTGTGAGAAATAGGACTGCTGGCACTTTGTCAGGAGCAGCGTTGTGGTTGCTCAAGTATGCGTGCCTGGGTTTACTTTCAGTGAGATAGTACACACTCCATGAATATATGTAAACCCCCTCCCCTTCATGTCACTCAATTATCACTCTTCCACAGTTTCTGCAGCTGTATTTTTTAAATTATAAAACAATATTTTTGCATTGTTTCTCAAGGGCTGGAAATGAATAATCATGTAAAAAGCTACACAGAGGTGTCTCACACACTGCATGCTATTCCAACCATGTGCTGGGTTTGTAGACCAATAATTCAGTGTGAAGCTTGTTTTGAATCACTTCTTTGAGACTTGCATTCATTTGCCACCTTGCTTCCAGCAGAGCAATGTATAAATCTAAATAAATACATCACAAAGATTGGTGATCCAGGGCCTTATGTAAAAAGTGGTCCAATAAGAGCCGTGTGTTTTCCAGTTGACGGTTTTAATCTCATGGGCACAGCTACAGCAATTGGGAAAATTGCATGCAAAATTTAAGTTGGTTTTGGCAATGGGACAAAAAGCTTCACACTGTACTAAACTGTACTCTTACTCTAGTCTCCTGCTAAGGAAAAGTCTTTATGAAGGATAACATATGGAAGACGGTATATGACTTGGATGAAGGGCGTAATTATACAGAAAGATGCATGATGAGTATGTGGAACTGGCTGTCTTCATGTAGTATGTGAGATTCTGGGAGTCTATGGCAGAAGCCAGTTGCTAGTCCCAGTTTAGGTAGACCCATTGAATCAAAGAGAATTACATAGGCATTGATTCCCCCATTCAGCAATGGATTCAATGGTCTACCTCTGCTACCTCAGAGTAGCAAATGAATTAAGACTCATGTCTTTTTCTGTAGCCATAATGTGTGCACAAGGATAGGGATGTTTGGAATAACATTTTTGCAAATTCTGATATAGACTGATGAGAACTGCATCTCCTGGCCTACTGTGCAGATCAGAGCTGGATTATCCACTGATGTTTGTACTGTCCAAATGTAGTGACATAGATCTTACCTCAAAACAAACAAGCAAAGAAAGAAGAAGAATAGCTTTAGAAATAATTCACATTTTGGACAGAAAAAGAATGTAAATGACAAATATAATTATGTTTCTTCTTCGTGGCCTCTGTGAATACACACTTATGGGTTAATCTGGTCGACCAGACCAGATGGGCGGGATATAAATCAGATAAATAAATAAATAAATCTGCGCTCGAGTAGAGCATCTTCGGAAACTTAGAGGGGCATGTAGTCTATTACATTTGCAACTGCAAGATGGGTCTCCCCAGAAGATCTTAAAAGCCAAGAAGGCCCAAATGGGTGGTCCTGAATTCAAAAGCAGGATTGGGAACTTTTCTGGCTTTAAAAATCTGAGCAGAGGTGGGGAGGGGGCAACTTTTAGCATTTGCCTTAATTCCAAAAGCCCTTTATAAAGGATGATAGGAGTAATATAGAAAGCTGTCACATGCTCAGGCATACTGGAAAAGTCTGGGTGAGGCAGGGGAACCAAAGGTGACAGAATTGTTGCTTGGCCAGCTGATGCTGGAAACTAGCACAAGGAATTCAGGTGAATGGGCTGCAAATCCATGGAAAACCTGGGTAAACTAGTCTCCCAGACTCATACAACAAAATTATTTTTCCATGGGCAGGAGGAATAGCAAAATATGCAGATGCCTTCTAAGGGCTGCCTCCCCCATATAGCATTCATGAAACATGGGGAGTTTTTCTAGGCTCTACACTGCTGTGCAGGGTCAGGTAGAAAGCTTATCACAAGCCCTTGGAGAGTTTCTCCTCCCCCTCAAGTCCCAGTCTACTTGGTGCCAGTGTATACGCAGCAAGAAGCCTCATGTGTCACAGTGCTAGTTCTTTACTCCCTGTCTCACTGCAGATGGCACAATAGGCCCAAGTACTCTCCCCAGACCTTTCATCTTGCTCCTGTTTTTTCTATGCATGGACACTGCACAGGTAGAACCCATAAGCATTATTCCGCTGTGCCAGTGTGAATGGCTGGAGACAGATGCCAGACTTTAAACCCATCTCACACATAGACATCACCATTGCTCCTGCTGCCATGCCACACATCCTGAGATTTTTCTGCCCATCTGCATGTTGGGGACCAAACCTGCAGTCTTCTGCATGCAAAACATGCACCTTATCAACAAAGTATGGCCTCTCCCAATCAGTTGGCTCCCAAGAGTAATTTGTCTCTCATCCTCCCCTCAGTCTGGTGGGGAGAAAAGGGGGACACAGCACAGCCAAAAGTGGGCCATGCACTTGGAACTGTGGCCTCACCCATCACTGGGATGCAAATTGTTTCCAGGGGAATGAGTGCCTAGCCAGGGGAAAAAAGAAGTTTCTCATCCCTACAGTGTTCAGATGTTACATGGAACTTAAAAAGGGGGGGGGGGATCCTCCTTTGCACACTTTGTGCTTTTGATTAATAGGGAACCTTTTCATCCCATGTTTTAAAAATAGAGATATCAAAAGAGGAAAGGATTTCATGGGGTGTTAGAAACAAATATAAGCAGCTGGTAATACAAAGTCTCTTCGAACTGTATAGCGTTTTCCAGTGACAAAACTTCTAAAAGGGTTTTCCCTCTAGTGTGCGCTCTGCATACAGAAAAAGCACAAGAGACGATGTGGGCGAGACTAGAAAGACTAACCACCGAAGCAGATGCAGAGAAACAGGCAGCTGAACAGTCGACTCCTCACGACTCATCTAAGCAGACTGAGCATCACTTAATCAAATGTCTTCCCCGTCTTTGAGATTCTTCTTCTGAGAGAGGCTGTGGCTGCTGCTAAAAGGCTGTGAGAATGCTGGTGGTTTCCTGGGAGCACATGGCCATGTTTTATTTATAGAGAATGATAATAAAAAAAAGAAATGTAGTGTGTTGCTATCCCTTCAGAAGGTTGGCTAGAAGAACCTTTAACAGAGAATCTGGAGAAAACGGCTGTTTTCTGAGGGAGAGGACCAGGAAACCACCCAATTATGCTGACAGTTCTGCCCGTGGTGGGCCCTTGAGCATCACCATCATCATACCTGAGGAGGAAATGTGCAAACAGTCTTCAAAGCTTAAATGAGCTGAGATTCAAAATCAGCATGTACTAATCAGAGAGGATGGAGAGCTCAGTGGTTTAGATATCTGGCTGTTGAGCCAGAGGTTGGGAGTTCGATTCCCCACTGCATCTCCTTGGCAGGGGCTGGACTCAATGATTCATTGGGTCCCTTTCAGCTTGGCTGATCTTAGATGATGATTTTGATTATTCTGGGTGGAGGATTCCAGGAACTGCAGTCCAGAAAAGTATTTTTTTCCCCACTCCTTCAGCTCACCGTGAGTTTGCTTTCATGCTAAAAGCTGTCCCCAGAGCTGAGATGTGCATGCACAGACACACAGAGGTTGTTTACTTATTATGAGGCATTATTTCTTGTTTGTTTTTGTCATGCATAAACAAAGACCGAATTCTGGCTTTATTTGGCCTCACGTTTTGTGGACTACCGCCTATCTCATGAGATGCATTTTTCAAAATCTTGTGTTAAATGAAACTTGCTCATCTTTAAGATGTCACTGGACCTTTTTCTGTGGATTCTTTAGTGACAGCTTATGCAACTACTACCCATTCCTAGACATTCTCATAAATATGTACCGACTAGCCCCTTTGCTTTTAACAAATGCAAGAAAAGTCAGAGCTTAAACACGCTGCTTCCCATCCTGGATGGCGGATTCGGTAATAAGAGACACTCAACCCAGACTTAAGGATTGTGGTTCATGACTAATGGAGAGATTACATTAACCCACAGACATCTGAACTCAAAGACCCCAGACAAATTGTTCATCTAAACATTTAGTGCAATTTCAAATATTCATGCCCTATTCAAATTAACTTTGTGCAGGCCTACAACAGAGGAAAATATTGCCCCAAACTCAGCTCCTAATGTCATGTACTTTCTGTTTGATACTTAACTCAAGAGTGCCAAAAGAAGAGACTTGTGAACCACCCCGGACATAAAATGTATGGTTAGAAGTTCATTTTTTGTTTGGATGGAGGTTCTTGTCCATAGCAGAGATGGCACTATGACTGCCAACTGTTAGGCTGTATCTTCTTTTGTTCTGTTACAGTGAACCACTGCCCTTAGACAGGTTTAACAAGATGGTCCTTCAGTCTCTAGGTTAATAAAGATTCTTATTATATTACAAAGTCATGATTCCAATAAATTACAGAAGCAGCATACCTGTAGGACACAGTAACAATGGCTAAATAAAACCTGATTTCCATTAACTGACTACACCCAAAGGCAGACCCTGGAGTCACCTCTTGAGAATGCAGCTCTGCTCCCTACATGCTATTAACAATCTCTCTAATTTATCAAGTGACTCACTGGAATCACTCGAGGAAAACGTCTACCCTGGCTAAGCCAGTGGGTGAAAGTGACATTGTAGACACTGACATTCTAGTCTTAAAGATGAATTTGCAAGGGTATATATATTTACAAGGAATGGCAATGAACTTTCCCTATTGTTCTTAGCTGATTACAGAATCTCTGTGATGATCTAACACATTTCCAGACTGTCTAAAACCAACACAGATGCTCTTTCTAGTTTTGGACAGGTGTTTTCTCTTAGTCCAGTGGTCCCCAAACTTGGGTAACCCAGGTATTCTTGAACTGCAACTCCCATAAACCCCAGCCAGCACAGCTAATGGTGGATTCTAGGAGCTGCAGTTCAAGAACAGCTGGGTTATCCAAGGTTGGGAACCACAGTTAATGGAGGCTAGTGACTCCAGTTTGGCAGAAGTCCTGAATCTGAGGTTTTACTCTGAACTTTAAGCGACTTATTCAAAGTGCTGAAAATGTTTTTGTGACTCTCCACCTCAGACAGCTCTGGCTAAAGTTTCAGACCAAAAACTGAAGCAGATTTCCCAACCACTACCAACAAAATTAGAGTTATTGGTCTCTACTGCGCTTGGCCACTATTTGGGCTGTGAGACATTTCAGTCTCCATTGTGTTGCATTGTCCAATCCTCACCTACGTCCCTGTTCTATCTTTTGTTTCTATTAGGTTGTGGGACTTTTTCCCCCCCTTTCTGTCGGAAAATTTGTGCACATTTATTTATGGGCTTTTGCTAATTGATGCTTTTTGTACCCATTGCATCCACTGAGTGAAAACATGTTTGTGGACATTTATTTCAACTGTGTTGTAGCTTTATGCATTTTAAAAATGTATGATTTTTTGTGTGCATAAAATCAATGTAGCACAAATTTTGCAGATGTGTGTGTTTTTCATTTTGGAGGCAAAAGGTCGTTTTTTGTCATGCAGTGAGTCTTGGGAAGTGTGTAATGTGTAATTGGAGTGAGCATCTTGAAATTACTGAAATTTGTTTCTATTCTTAGCCACTATAGCTAACAAATCAAGATTCCACTGCTCAAATCTACATCCACCAAACCTGGTTACCTGGGCAGTTTTGTCTTCCTTAATCTGCACCTATCTCATTTTACTTTGATCTCAGCTTCTGCCATAGCCCTAAGCCTTGGAAGCTGGACCTATGAAAGAATAAAGAGTAAAAGAGGGATTGAGGCAAAGAATCAAGTAGAGGCTAGTTACATCTTCTTCTCCATCATCTTCTCCATCATCATCATCATCTTCTTCTCTGTCATCATCATCATCATCATCATCATCATCATCATCATCTTCTCCGTCATCTCCTTCTTCTTCTTCTTCTAACTGCAGAGTTGGAAAGGGACTCTATGGATCATTGAGCCCTGCCTTTGTCAAGGAGGCACAATGGGGAATCAAACCCCCAACCTCTGGCTCTGCAGCCAGATACTTAAACTGAGCTATTCAGCAGTCCACCACCTCTGAATCACAGAGTAATGGAGTTGGAAGGGACCTATGAGGCCATCAAATCCAACCCCTTGTTCAATGCAGGAATCCAAATCAAAGTATATCTGACAGATGGCAGTCTAATTTTCTCTTAAATACCTCTAGCGTTGAAGCGCTCACCACCTCCCAAGGTAACTGGTTCCATTGCTGCATTGTTCTAATGGTTAAAAAGTTTTTCCTGATATTCAATAAAAACCTGGTTTCCTACAACCATTATTATGTGTCTTGCACTCTTGGATGTTTGAGAACAGATCCTCTCCCTCATCTGTATGGCAATCTTTCTAGTATTTGAAAAGTGCTACCATAGCTCTGTTCAGTCTTCTGTTTTCAAGGTGAAACATTTAATTAAAGATAGATATTTTAGGACTGCAAATCTTTATTTTCCTAGAAAACTGAATGAATACAAGTATGTGTGTTTGTGTGTTTGAAAAGGATAGTTCTAAAATGTTAAAAACAAAAGAATTGCCAGACACTGTGGTATGAATTTCAGGTAAATTGTAAGAAAAGAATAAAATCTGAGTGATTTGTGGTTCTAGGGAGGGTTCTATGACTGTCACCTGTTCCAACACCATTTTCAGGAACACAAGAGTAAGGAAGAAGATGAAATTGGGAGAGCAAGAGAACAGACAACAGTAAGACAGGAAAGAGGAGAGCTCTAGGTAGATGTACAGTATCAAGGGAAGAATTTCAAAGTACTGTAGGCTCCTGTGGTGGATTGGGATCTTAGATCAGGAGAGGCCAAAGGTCTTAGGCTGACAGATACTATCTGCATTGGCTAAATAGACCTTTTTCGACATGGTCACCTACAGCCTGTTGCAAGCAATCTTATTGCCACACCAGTATGCATGCAAACAATTTATTTGCTTTGCTTCCAAGTGCAGTCGTACTTCACTCCAATGAGTTGCTAACTGAAAAAAGCCCTGAAGCAATCAAGACAAATTGGGACACTCCCTACTTTCCTCTATGCACATAAAAGCTCACATTAATTTTAATATGAGTTATGCTTTGGCAGGTAAGGAATACTTTCCTCAAGGGACATGTATGATTGCCATATGAGGTTCCGGAGAGCTGATGTATTTTATAAGCAGATGGAATAGTGCTTCCATTGTGGCTGCTTAATAAACTGGGATGACCTCCTCTGATAGGATACAGAGGGGTGGTAAATGGGAGGGCAAATAAGGCAGCTGTTTCAAAAACAGTTTTCTCACAGGCAGATGGAAACTTATCTTGACTGCCTTGCATTGCAGAGTTTTGAATTTTTTAAAAAATTTTTCTAGCTGAACAGCAGAAATGCAAGGATTCACAGAGCAGAATTAGCTTCACGTTTCCAAGACTAGTGCACTCCTTTTTCTCATCAACAAGCACTTATAGTCTCAATAACTCACTCTGAGACATTATTAGGAAAAATAATAAAAATATTTTTTCCCTTTGCCTACAGCTATGTCAAACAGCGAGTTAACAACATGACCAACTCCTTTCAGCAAAGGCCTGAGCAGACTGACTGAATGGAACAGGCTGGCTAACTCCAATATACAAAAGAGGAAGGGGGAGCTCTTAGCATAGGGGTGTGGCTCTCTTTGAATTCAGAGGCAAGGAAGGAACTATTGGTCAGTGCTGGGTAGATTGACAGCCACAGAAAGGTTCCTTCCAGCCAAACCTACTAAAGGCAGCCTGTGAGGGTACAAAGCCTCCAACACCTTGATCTCTCTTGGGGGTTTTGATTTTAGGCTTTTTTAAAATGCTTTCCTTCCCAAAACATATCCGACTTTCTGCTCAGTCCACAGGAACCTGAAACAAATTGGCTTGGCGATAGTGCTGTGGTGATCAAGAGATAAACGTCTTCAGACAGGGAGACACTATTTCAGGACCTATCTGAAAGTGGCATGAGATTCTGAACTGACCATTTTCTCCCTGCAGTAGGAGAGGGGGCTCCTATGTGGCAAGACTGCAATGTCCATCATTGCCCAGCCAGTGATGAGGAAGGTTGAGATTTATAGTCCAACAACATATAGAGGCCATTTTCTCCATCCCAGAGTTTTAAAGAAACCAAGGGGTGAATTAGGACATTTCCTGTTGGAATCTTTGGTTTTCCTGCCTAATTACTTGGTGGCAACATCTTATAGATGCACCTCACCCGCCATATTGTACATTTTCAGTAATACAAGGATGAGAGTACTGACTGATAGGGGTCATGTCAAGATTCCAAGAAGATGAAGTCCATAAAGTGCTTTAACATTCATCACTAATATACAAATACTGAGTATTGTTGTGACAACGATGGTTACAAAATGTGTTAACTAAATATAGCAGTCTTAGAGCAGTTAGAGTAACATAAGCAAAGAAAGATCCTTCATCCAAATAGCTACCATTCTAAATTTAAACCTAGAATGTAAGCAAAGGGAAAGAAAGATGAAATACTTAAAGGATGGACTAGAAAGTTTACCACAAAGCTGAGGAACATAAGCAAGCGCTGAAACAAAATCAACTCCAGATCTGAGCATGCACCTCAGTCTTACTTGACTCTAGTGTCTGCTTCTGCAAATTCCTCCATCATGTTAACTTTCCCACAGTGTCCCAGCATGGAACACTAAGTATTATCAACAACTGCCAAACAAACGAAATGGTGAGATGCTTCCCAGACTTAGGTACGGCACTTGCCCAGTAATTCTGAGGGTAAGTGTAAGGTACCCAATGTGGTGTAGTGGATGGATTGACAGACTAGAATTTGGGTAGCCTTAGACCAGATTCCAGCTTGGTCATGGAAACTCACTGAGAAGATGGCATTGGCAAAACCACTCTTTAAATACTCCACTTTCCTTGAAAATCCTGTTGGGGTCACTATTAGTTGGATGCAATCTGCGAGCACAGAACACACACAGCCACAAGACCGAAAAATGAGACCAACGTAAGGGACCCGTGGTCCTCTGTAGCTGTCTAGTATGTCCCGATGTGGGCCCAAGAACAGTTTGCTCCTTGACACATGAACAGGACAGGTTCAAACCCTCCCCCAAACTCTATGTACCCAAGATGCTGAATCTTATTTCAACACTGGAGATAGGATAGGGTTACCCACCATTCTTCAGGGCAGTCTGAGGTGGAAGAAAGACAGCATGGCTTCTGCTGCCACTGCCACCTCCCACATACACACATCTATCACCTGCAGGAAGAACCTCACTTCGCCTCAGTCCCTGCTGACCTGTCTCTGAAGCAACTTGCTGCTCATATCTTTCCGTCTGGATGTAGCACAGTCCCCAACACTTTCTTTTCCCATAGCTTCAGGAGAACATTGGGCTTTTAACTGTGCTTCAAGAAGAAACTGGAATTCTATCATTCACCACTCGGAATCAAATGAAATTTTGCTGTTGCCATTTTGAGCGAAACCTGAAGACGAGAAACAAAGACACATTTTAAAAATAATTGAAATGGTTTGCCTTCCACCTAAGGCCAAACTGGTGCATAGGAGGAGGAAAGGTGGGCGGGGCAGTGTGAGAGGGGATGCTTTAAGACTGTTAGGGGTCATTTTGGTAATAAACAAGGCAGAGAAATGCAGAGTCATTATTCATTTTGAAAATACAGATTAAGCTGCCTTTCATGCTGCTCTTTCAGTACAAGGCATGAATAAATGAGGATGCCAAGCTCATTTTAAAACTTGATTTTCATATTAATTCCCCGCACAAAATAGTTCATCAGAGTCAATAGCTTTCCTCAGAATTTGGCATTTGGCATTTGGTATACTCACTTTCTTAGATTAACTATTCCAGTCGCCCCAAGCATTGTAGGGGTAGAAAAGGCAACTAATTAAATGATTAATCTGCATTTAGAGGCAATTAATTTAATTTTGATCTTTGCTGGCAGGTGGCACCAACTTTAAAATGTCCTCTGTAACAGGAGGAATAGAACCCCTACTAGCTTAACTTAGAAGTACATTAGAAAGAGAAATTTGGCAGGATCAATTTTCTACAGAAAGACCAAGCTTGGTGTAGTTGTGGGGTTTTTTTTTGGGTAGGCACACTTCCCTCGTCCAGTTCCCAGTGTAGGTTGTCCACCAACACAACCAAAGCAGTCTCCATCCCATAACTAGGCCTGAAGCCAGACTGAAATTGAACCAGATAATCCGTCTTGTCCAGGAACCTCTGGAGTTGAGAAACCACAACCCACTCTAGCACTTTGTCCAAAAATGGAACATTAGAGACTGGCCAGTGATTATCCAATACCATGAGGTCTAAAGAGGGCTTCTTCCACAATGGTCTTACTACTGCCTCCTTTAAGCATGCTGGGATCCTGGTCAGCTGCAAGGGGGCATTCACTCATTCTGACTCAGCCAGTCCCTCTCTGGCAGCTTTTATAAACCAGACACTGCCCCCGAGACCAGTTCAGCTAACTCAGAAAGGGAGATTGTTGAGCAGCAGGATGGATGCTATACCAACAGAATCCCTGTTCTATCCCAGGCTCCCACTTTCAGATATGCACATTCAAACCCAGAAGACTGGGAGGGAATATGATGTCTGGTGAGGGAGATGGAATCACAATAGACCACTGCAGCACCACTTCCCTGCACCCCTCAAGTTTTACCTTCTGCTGCACAGAAGGCCCTGGGTGGACAAAACTGAGTGAGATTGACACCCCTATCCTCATCTAACCAAGTCTCTGTAATGCAAGCCAGGTTGGCATGCTTATGCAGGATTATGTCCTGGATGGCTGGTGTTTTCCCATTGACCGATCTGGCATTTAGCAAGAGCAATTTCAACCAAGGGGCCATCCAAACTATTTAAATTTGGAGACAGCTATGGGGCAACCAATACCATCTTGCCCTCACTTCTTACACTGATCCTCCAAACTGTACACACTGTTCAACCGTCAGATTCGACTAGGTGCCACTGTGTTTCTCCCATCATATTCCTTCAACTCTTGGAGGTGCATTTAGGTATCTTTAGATTAGGGAATTAATGGTCTTGCATCACACCACATTGATCGAATGAATGTTAGATCAAAATGTGGCAAGGTGTCATGGGAGAAATTGTTCAAGCTTTCTTCTCTCCTCTTGAAAAGCCATTGTTTCTCAGTATACAATAGCATACCCTACACTTCAAGCAAACAATTAAACATATATCAAGATTAAAAACAAGATTAAAAGCATCTAAACATCTTTAAGTTTAATAAGTGTAAGTATTCCAGAGACCCTGACTGCTTAAACAGCTGCCTGAAAAGGAAAGTCGTTACTTGACAATGGAAAGAAGGGCAGAGGGTGGGGGCAGCCACTGAAAAGGCCCTCTCTGGTGTCCTGGTGTCCTCTGTTTACATAACAGTCATGTTTGATGTGGCACATTGGCTACAAGCCAGTGAAGATCTGAAGTGTGTAGTGACAGATGCATGTCTTTAAATGCTTGTGAATAAATATCGTGGAGTCACAACTCAATTGTTTTGCAAGTTTCATAAAATAAAATGTAGAGCTGCAGTTAATTTTGCCCTATTTGAGAATGCACTTTCACTTTGACAGGAAAATGCAGCTGGAAGATATTTTGAAACATTTATTGAAAACATTTGTATATTGTCATTCATTGAATAAGATTGTCTGTCTGTCTCTCCCTCTCTTCTCTTAGCTATATCTATATTAGGTCTGTCAAGTTGGCAGCTTCCAATTCTCTGAGCCCTATATATGAGAGCCTCCTTACATGAGGTTGATGGAAATCAAATCGCTGGTATTCCTTCAGTCATTGTGAGAACAGAGGACCCTGCTCTTTGAGCTAGAGGAGAGATGGGAGTATATGGTCCTCTAGATGTATCTGTACTGTAGTCCTTCCCTATTTCCTGTGTTTTCCATGGATAACAATCCAGTAACAACCAAAGGGGACACATTTTCTGTCCCTGAGTTGAAGCCATACAGTTAACATCTTAAAGTCAAAGCAATATGGTACCTAAAAGGTCTGTGCCTAGTGCTTCAATGTACATTAAAACAACTTCTTTAAAAGATGATGCAGAGAACCTGCCTTTCTCTCCACTGTTTCCATAGATTCTCTCTGTCCCCATCCTTCTTATTCCCAGGATCTGAAATCCATGTTGCAGCGGCAATACTAAGGGCTTAATAATTTGCAGGAGGAAAGGCAAAGAATGTTCACTTCTACAACAAAAAGCAAATTCTCCTGCTGATGATTCTTTTTCCTCTTTTCCCACTTCCAGTTGCACTGTATGAATATTGGGTGTAATAGAAAAGATCCATCGGATGGCACATCACCCCTTTAATGCCTCTGGGTTCTTCACCCTGCCTTGTCATGCAACCTCAGAAATGCACAAATGCCTGTATGTAATTCAGTTGTTTTCTACACATTTGTCTAAAGTCAATTTACATCCCTACTTGAAATCAACACCTGCCCACACTTGTGGAAATGATGGAGCAGGATGAACTGCAAGGAGAACTTCTTATATTTGCATATTGTGCAAGAAAAATGGGCAATGCAATTAGTCAAGCTTTCCAAGTATTTGTTCCTTGATGTGTGGGTTCTGCTCTTGTTTGTTTAGAACACACCTCTGGGAAGCTAAAACACATGCTCTGAGGTCAATCACAAGCTACATGGTCCTAAAGAAAATGTCTGTAGTCAGAGAGTGCTGACTGAAAACATCATCCTACCCCCCACCCCCGCTTGTCACAGACTTCCATATATAGAAAGAAGGGCTAAATAAAAAAAGCCAACATGGAGAAACCCAACCTATATATTGAACACAATTAGACATAAGCTATTCATATCCCCTGGGGATATGAATATGAATATTGGCACCACAGGTGCCAGGGAAGTCCAGTCCCTCCCCCCCCACACACAACTGGCAGGTCCAATTCCCAGTCACCGTGCAGGAAGCACAGCTGGCATTGTTCTTGTTGCACCAATCAGAGAAGTAACTCAGCTGGCACTTCCCTGCCTCCCCACATAGCTGAGTGGGGAGATTCATCATCCCGCCTCCTCACCGAAGTGTCCAGTTACTCTGGAGCCTTTGCAGAGAAGTCCCTGCGTCAGCAAGCATCATTCCATTTTATAGTCCATCTAGAACAGCTTCACTCAAAAGGGAAAGGATACTGGGAACTTTCCTGATACAGCGTCAACTCCAACAGCTGGATCTAGTTAACTAGCCTAAACCTGCATGTAGACCAAAGGATGGGGGGGGGGGAGGGGGAGAATGCAGCTTGTACTGTGCATTTTTCATCTTGTAATGAGCTCATATTTCAGCTCGCCCACACAGGTGTTTGTGAACTAGAAAATACTTGGCTCCTAGTAGGTGGGAAATAGTATATATATATATATATATAGGGCTGCTAGGCTGCAATGCGGAAGCTCTTTCTATATTTTTAAATTTGACAAAATAGCAATGGCTTCTCAGCTGTTATCTTCCTGTTGTTACTATTATTACTTTGTCCAGCCCACTTCCTGTGCTATGATGCACTATGAATACTCCTTGCTACAGTAGACAGGGCAAGGCACCAGCAATAAAACAAGTTAGAGCAGAGGTGCACAAATGGTAGCCCTCTAGGAGTGGCTGAACTTCAACCCCAATGGAGGTCTGAGGGATGCTGGGAGTTGTGGTCTCAGCATCTGCAGGGCCATACTTTGTCCACTTCTGGGTTAAAGGGTGGTCAAAGTTGCTTAGTAGCTGTGGGGTGTGTGTTTGCATGTGAGCACCCCCAGCAAGCCATCTGGCCCCACCACACAAGCAGACAGCATGGAAGAAGGTAAGTTTTCTCAGAATCAGGCTGACATGGGTAAGGTGTTTTTTTTTTTTTGTTTTTTTTTTTTTTTTGAAGTTCAAGCCCACTCAGCTGAAGGAGAGAGGCAGCTGAAGGAGGAAGGGTTAAGGAGAATAAAAGGGAAGGACAGGGAAGACAAAAGGTAATTGCCTATCTTTAGAGAAGAGGATGTGTGGGAGCATACAATAGGGGAGAATGCTGGAGGTGGTTTATCCTTGCTTGACTTGCTTGCATGTGACAAGAATCAGACACTAAAGACTCCAGGCATGTGCTTGGACAATGCTATGTTAGCTTGGAGACTATTGTAGCCCTGGAGAGGCAAGCGACAGGCATGCTGAGGGAGGGGATGGCTAGGGATGAACTGCAGAGTCTGACTTCTTTTGCTCATCTACATAAACTTACCCTAAAAGGGGTCCTTCCTGCTTTCCAGAACTTTCTGGGGAACTCTAGTGAAGTGAACTGGGTCCCCAGGCTGGCAAGTGGTGCTCAAGGGTTTAGAGAATATAATTCGGCCTCTATGAGACTGGGGGGAGGGGAAGTGATAGTGCACCAGTAATAGAAGCTTTTCTGAGCCAAAATGCTGAGCTGGAGCCCATGGAGTTATTGTTGGAGGAACCCTGATCCTGCTGACACTGCAGGAGGAGGTGCTGGTAGGGTGCACTCTACCTCACTCCCTTGGTGAATTTTCAAAATGTCCCAGCCACACTTGTGACAGAAAAGACATTAGGTTGCTCATCATAGGGATCCCCTTCCTTACAACAGATGTATAAGGGACATAAGGCTCTCCAGCTGTGGCTTGAGTACGTTTTTGCCAGAACAGCCAACTAGAAAGATGATGAAAGTTGCCAGCTAACACCATTTGGAGAGCTATCCTCTCTCCTCCCTGGTGGATATCTTGAAGAGGTATCCTGAGTTGCTGTTCATTAAATATATACGTATGTGTGTAATTTGTAGTATAATTTACAAATTATATTTTACAGATACATTACAAATTACACACACATATATATATATACACACATGAATGTATACTATATACAAGGATGGGCAACTTTTTCTAGCCATACAATCAATATCTGGGATGTAATTTGGAATATATAATTTTCATGGATTAGAGGGACCCATACTATGGAAAGGAGATACTCATCTCTAAAACAAGCAATAATTGCTAATCTATTAATGTACATTTCCATTAACATAATGCATCAAAACAAGAGGCAGAAATCTAAACTAATCAATGTACCCAGATTTGCCCAAGTCAGAAACCAATTAGTCCCCTTTTCTCACCATGACCTACATCTCTGGTCTTCCTTCACTTCAACATATGGCGTGTGTTTTTTCCTCTCTCCACTCCAGAATGTCCCAGTATCAATGCCAGTATGTACTTAAATTATACTCATGTGGAAATGAAACTCTGCAACTTAGGCATTCCATTATATCAAGTTAACTTATATTAATCAACAGTTGAAGCATTCTCAACTTATATGATTTGTCAGATGCTTTTGCATCTTGATGTATCATTACTCAAGCCAGTGTTTTGAAATATTGATTACGACACAAAATATGTCTTTCAAAATTTAAGCCTAGCTGGCAACAGGTAAACTATCTGCCAGAAGGAAAGTGTGGTGTATTTGCCCTTAACATTTCATACTTCATTGAAGAATCTGGGAGCTACTTGAAACTAATTACCAGTAGGCCCAATTTCATCTGTCTAGCTTAAATACCAGGATTCTAATTACCAGTCAGTCAACTGATTCGACCCATGATGTCCCACTCTTCTCTGCTCAGAAGAGCAGCCTCACCACTTTTTTGAGCAGGTAGAAAAGTGGAGTTCCATTGAATTGCCATGTTCTGGGGATTAGGTGGTGCAATGACAACTCCAGTTTTGCTTCCCTCTGCTTCAACTACTCCCTGCCTCAGACACGGTCACAAAAATCCTCTGCCACCATTCTGGCCCACACGATTATATTAGGTATGAGTGTGTTTTCAATATCCTCCAAAGCATACCAGACTACTAGGTTGAGAGTGTGGGCCATACACCCCAGCCCTTTCACCTTTCCAGCCTGCAGTGCTGCCACCAGGTTTGCAAACATACCTTGCCTTTCTGTAGCTAGACTCCACTGCTTCAGAGTCTCTTGAATGTTGTGAGCTCTGTGGCTGCTCTCCCTAACAGCCACATTTAACAAGACCCACCTGTACCCTTCTCTTGTGTGTTGCTCTGTGTCTCAAGCTTCCACCTCACACCAGTGTCTTGTCAAGGAGAGATAGGCATGCTTTGCACCTGACTACTCCAGATCTCACCAGAGAAAATGGCTGGTCATCCAGAGCTATCATCTCCCCAAGGCAATGAGCAATCCTGATATTTTCACTTTTGCAGAAGGCCTTTTCCTGCACTTAGTCTTGAGATGTGGGTCTCACATTTGTTACCTCCTTATCTCTCTTGCTATTTGCTCATTTAACATCCCTGGGCCAGTGGCTCAACCTCTGCTTTCGATGGCTCTTACCGGTCACTATAAGGAAGTGACTTGCTCCCACAATGCCTACTTCATTTGCTGGCAGCAATGCCCTGTGTTGAGACTTTAGGTGGCTGAGCATGCTCCAGCTGGAGAGGTGGCCCAAGTCTTGTTCATGCACGAGCACCTTCTTGCATGTGCTCAGCCATGCAAGCATCTGCTGCACATTGCTGAAGATCCTTCCAGATTATTAACAGTTTTTGAATGCATGTTCCTAACAGGAGCTAACTTATCATCACTACTAGTCCTGGCAAGTGGTGGGGCGGCTGCAGCTGCAGGGGCAGGGCTGATTTCAGTATCACATGCTTCTAAAACAGTACCTACCTGAGTCCCCTCAATCTCCTCTTCTCCCATGTCATGTGTGGTGTAAATTCCCACCAACCACAATGCTGCTTTGCATAGGAGAGATTTTCTGGGCATGGGCACTGAGGCTAAACTCTTACTTGAATATGGTGGAATGGCACGTTATGGTGTTCTTCCTAAAGCTCTTTCCCAACCACTAAAACAGCAGAACTGGTGCTGCCCAAGCTGATAGTGTCAGTCTGATTGCTGATGCCATCCTTGTCCTTTTCTTGCACGTTGACTCTCAGGGAGAAAAGTGCTTTATTCACCATCTTTTTTTGGCCCCTTGCCCTGGCTGGATTGCAGAATGACATCACTGGAGCATGTCCAAGGTTCACTCTTATCTGCCCCACCTTAAACCAGAGGCATCTCTGCTACCTCTTTGGCAGAGACACACACCCTGTACACACGCCAGCTGCTCTTTCAGTGTTAGTGATGAACAAGGCAGCAGGGTGACAGATTTTCTCTCAGTTGTAGACTGTCTTTTTTCTTCAACCTTTTCCATTCCTCTCACTAGAAGCTGCTGCTGTAGTGCAGGCAACCTTCTGGCAGCCTTCCGCAAGTACCTACTTCTTCTACCGTACCTACATTTCATGCTGCCTGCAGACTCCACTCAAAGAACAGTATCTGATTCTGCTGCAGCAGAACACAAACTCTTTCAAAGAAAATTACCTATACACACACAGAGACACAAAATATATTAATTTGATATATGTCTGGATATAGCAAGACCTTATTCCCTTGCCCGATATATCCCATAGGGGCCTAAACCTAATATATTTCCCTGCTGATTTATAACATATTAATCTATGAATCTACTAATCTTAGATCTTATTCCTACCTACAGTAAATTAGGTAATACTAATGAGTATGTAATACTATGCTATTTGCTCATCTATCTCAATACTAACATGCAATGAGACACAGAAAATGTAATTGCAAATTGAGGACTCAGAAAAAGACACAGATAAAACTGCTGCAGTGCAGGCTTGCACCAAAGCATATCCTAACAGCAAATGTTCAGGGGATTTATAAGCAGCTATGCCCATCCTTCAGCTCTAAAGAACCAATGTGAAAAAATACCTTCTGATGTCTTCATGTGTGTCTAGATTTCTTTAGTGCAGACATCATTTGCAGGTTTTGCTCCCACCCCAGTTCCCTTCCTTTGGGAAACTCATAGCAACTCCAGTTAGGAGACACTGAGTTCTCTGCCCTCGCTACCCTTGAGCTCACAATGCCTTTAAGTTTAATTTTTCAAGGAATCATTCCAGGATGCCTGAGAAATAGGTCTCACTTTCACTTCTTTGTCTAGCAAGTCAAAACATAGGCTTTTGCTTTCTAATCTATAGGAGTAAACTGGACTGCCAATTTTAGGAATTCAGATATATTCAAAACTATCTGAATATGGCATTATTCAGTGAATTCTGAATATTTCCAAATCTAAATGCACATCCCTAGTAAATACTGCAAATAGCTATTTGTACTAGGGTTATATGTGTGGGGTTTATGTGCTATCAAGTTATATATACTATGTGTCAAGCTTTCCATCATGGAAACACTGAATCAAGAACTGTGAAGCATGAAGAGACTCCAAGGGACTCTGAGTCCAACCTCATGAGACAGAAAAAAATGCTGTAGTTATGGCATCCCTGACAGATGGTCATCCAGCCTCTGCTTGAAAATTTTCAATGAAGGAGCACCTTCTAAGGCAGCAGTCCCCAACCTTTTTGGGACCGCAGACCGGCTGAGCCTCTGAGGAAGGCAGGGCACACACATCCCCGCATTAGCGCTCTCTCTCTCAGGCATATGCACAAAGTGGTGGGGGAGCACGTGTGCACCCGCCAGCACAGTGTGAGCGCTCCCCCACCCCTTTGCTCATGCGCAGGAATGCCTGCATGCCCACCTGCCCACCACTTCACGTGGGCGCTTGGTTGCATGCATGAAGGGGTGGGGGAGCGTTCATACCGGCATTGGTACGTGCGTGCATGCGCAAAGCAGCTGTGGGGAGGGGAGTGTATGCAGGAGGGCCGGAGGTCTGTCTCCACTGCTCAGGCCATGGACCGGCACCAGGCCGCAGACTGGGGGTTGAGGACCTCTGTTCTAATGTACTCCATCCCATTGTCAAGCACCACTCTTACTGTCAGGAAGTTCTTTCCAATGTTTAGTTGAAAACTCCTTTCTCATTCCCAAGGGCTCTCACTTCCCATTGTTTCTTCTAACCAATTTAAACAAAAGCCATGAGCAGATTACTAATAGGATTGCTGTTGACATGATAATCCAGAACACAGCATGACAACTGTGCTTTTGGCATCCTAAACAAACAAACAAAAAAACCCTCTGGGTTTCATTCCCCCCCCCCAAAAAAAAGACACCTAAACACATTTTACAGAGAACTGCAAAAGAAGAGATGTAAAGGATATTTTCTAAATGCTTCCTTCTATGCTCTTTTAACCAGTAAGATAACACAAGTTATCTCCCTACCTTTCAGAAAGTGACACCAAGCAATGCAAACTGACTCTTTTTTTCCATCAGTTAACCATTTCTCACCCAAACACAAAGTGATTTTCAGGTCTGTTTTTCAATAAAAGTGAATAGTAATGAGCACAAGAGGGTATCCTGTAGACCATCTTGACTACCATCATTGGTGTTGTCAATATTCAGGCTGCCCTTTGCTTGGCATCGTTTTTGCTGCTGGCAACAGAGGTATGATATCGTGCAGCAATATCGGGCCACTTCCTGGTATTTTGAATTGTGGATACAGAAATACAATATCCCACATTCATAATTGGAGGTTTTTAAAATAATTGAATTAGTTCTTCTTGTTCAGAGTGCTGCAAAATGCTTCACTCTCTCATTGGACAAGAGTTTGACCATTCATCAGTCTCCCTTATAAGGATAAAACAAACAAGAATTTGCATCCCGGTTGGAAAGTAATTTCAAACTGCCACAGATTTATAAGTAGTAAAATACTTTTGCCTGCTTGGTTTGATGAAATCCATCCATGTAACCTGGTGGAGAAGCTTCACAACAGTGTCTCTCTTTCTTTTTAATGTAACAGAGATGTGGATCGGTAAGCAGCCTGTTTGTTCATTTATTGCACTTGTTTCCAAAAGCTACCTTGCATTGTCCCACACAATAGCCCTGTGAGATGGATTAGATTCAGTGGGAATAACCACTTCAGGGACACTCAGAAGACTAGCTATGTTCTTGGAGTAGTAGACTACCAGTAAGCAGTCCGTATAATTTATTAGAGAAGAAATGCACACTTCTGTGGCTAACAGAAACTCTGTGCATTTGTTTGAAAGGCCAAATTAATTATTTTTGCTACAGATCACAGGATTGTAACTTAATAACACCCAGAAATAAAATAAATGAGAATTTAAACATGGCTATTCCTCAAGTCATGTTGAATGAGAATTTGAACATGGCTGGCTTTAAAGTGTGACATTTAACAATTATACCTTGGTTTGAGGGACAATTTCTTCACCTAGAACACATGCAGTGCCTTCTTGATCTCCTAGTAGCAGAACAGAAGGGAAAGTAAGGGTCCTTCTGCCCCCTTCCTTCCCTTTGCCCTCTTTTTAAGTTGTTTACTAGTATTTTCTTCTTATTAGAAGCAATGAGAAACATGTTTATTTCAGAAATAGAACTGGCACAGTTTTCTTGTCCTTTGGGGCATACATTCCAGGGTGGGGACAGCTCTACATATCCAAAGTTTCCCTGGATCTACCCATTCCATGCTCCAATCAGCCAGCTTCGAAATATTCCATGTTGAATCCCTGGCATTGGGAAGGTGAGGGCTACAGAACTTCCACAGGGGCAGGGAGGGAAGTTCCAAGGTCAGTTCTCTCCTTGCTTTGGAGATGACTATCCAATCTATCCTCTGGAGTGTGGGACACAGAACTATGGTCTCAATATCTACTGTGCAGCTGTAGCCATATCTGAAGAACCACTTATGTCATCATAGATGTAATTAATAAGGCAAGGTTACTGCTTTGGGATGAAACAACACAGAGATAAGGTTTAAAATTATTTAGGGTGTTCTGCATTCTAAAAAAGATGCAACAATATTTAGCTCAAGTAACCTAAAAATAAAAGTATTATTTTAAATTTACAACCCAAATCTCATCTGGAGAACAAAGCAACAGTAAACAAATCAGAACGATAAAACATTCTTATCTTCCACAGGAAATCAACATTTCCTCTAAAACTACCCATACTGTATTAGCAATAACAGTATTCCACTGCTTTAAAAAATAATAGTATTCCACTTCAAATTACCAAGTAATTTTAATATTCCTAATAACGTTATACTGAATAATAGCCCCCCTACAGGGCAGCCTGCATATGGAATGTAATATTTAAGCCAATGTACGATTAGCAGTTTATTATGAAACTCTATGGATTATAATTTACTGAAACAAATTTGTATTTGCTGCAAGGAATTCTAATTTGTGAAAAATTACTTAGGTAAAGTTGCTGTCATAACCAACCAAGTTGTGGAGAATTGATGGGCACCTTATGAGTACAATCTGTTACTGAAAGTACTAAAAAATAAAAGAAAGAGGAAGAGTGGGGGGGGGGGGAACCACATAAATAAAACCAGGGCTAGTAATCATGGCTTAAATGTTGAGCCATTTTACATCAAGATATAACTTTGGAAAGAGAAAGAGACAGTGAAAAAAGAGGGGAGGGATGAAAGCTGAAACTGCTGTTAGAAAAGAAACCAATACAATAATAAGGACGTTATATATGGGAAGATATAGAGATATGATGTAATAACCTCAACTTAGAGTGTTACTGTCTCGTCCCCCTGGTGTCCCTTGTTTGTTCTCCCCAAACACAGGTCCACCCTCAAGATGCGTTGCCTCCTTTTATGTTGCCACCAGTGGATCTAGTCCACAATATACCAAATATATCTCAGAGACGTGCTGCCAATATAACAAGTTTATTATTGATCTTTTAGTTGGTATGTAAATCACAGTTGTTGAGGATCATTCATTAAATAGGGGTTGATTGCACGCCTACTTGTATGTGTTTTTATTCACAGTAACCTTTTTAACAATATTCTTTAATCATCTATATATTCTCTATTCCTTTTAACGCTTCCCTATTCTCTATAACACTCCAACTTTCCAATTTCTGTCCTAACTCTCTCAATTCAATGTCTTAACTCTCTCATTTCCCATTCCCTCTCTCCTCTCTGTTTCTAACTGTCCCTCTCACTCCCCAACTGTCACTCTAACTCCGCCCCTCCTGTCCTATCATAGGCTCCTGCACTTGAGCTCCATATGATGGACAGGAGTGACGTGGGCATTCCGCCACAGTTACATTTTAAAGGGAACTCATTACATTACCCATTGCTTCTGAAAATTAAGGTTGCTGCTATTGTTATCTTGGTTCCCATATGGTGGCATCTTGCATCAATCTTACCAACATGACAGAAAAATGCAGCAAAGTACTCTCTGGTTCCCCTTTAGCGGCCACAGCTGATATTGCCCCTTGGAAATATTCATAAAAAGACAAAAGATGGAAGCAAAGAATAATTCCTTAGAACTGATGGGAAAATGGTGAAAATCCTGAGAAATTCCTATCAGAATGTCTCTAAAATTGCCTGAAAATACTCTTTGAAAATAATACTTGAAAGCAACTCTAAACTGAGGCATTGCATCTAAAAGTAACCTTGTAATTTTTCATTACATTACTTTTACTGTAAAATTGTAGTTAGTAGTTACTTTGATCATTAGTAGCTTCATTGGGATTAACTATTTTACTTGGAACTAGCTATTCCTGAGCTCTGATAATACACACAGAACTTTAGTTATACATCTTTACTTATGATTATATTTGTATTTCATCCTTGTTTCTTAGAAGTTCAGGATAGGCTGTTGTGTAGTGCCACCACTGGAATTCAGTAAACAGCAGTGGCAAATTGCCATGTGCATTGAGATAAAATCACACCCAATCTCAAATCAAAGCAGGAACTCCTTAATTAACAGCAACAAGTCTCTGCACATGACAAGCCTCCTCTGTACCAGTTGAGGTATGGAATGGGATACAGTACTAGCTATAGAGTTCAACCTCCCTGGACTAAACTCAACATACTTCTTGCTACACCAACCATTCTCAAAAATGTTTTGGCAATGGCCAGGAACACAATATGAAAGAAACAGAGGCCAAATCAGGATTGTAGAAGTCACACAATGAACCTTATAAGGTGGTGTGTGAAAAATTGTTTCCAGTCTGTGGCCACCTTCAAATGTGCCAGGTAGCTCCCATTGAGAAAGGCTGTTCTCAATTGTAAAAAGAAATTAACATGTACAGCATCAGAATAAAATTTGCCTCCAGCGTTTACCTTCAATCATATGACAGAGATGGAAGTGTTCATATTTATCTTCAATTATCATTTTAAAAAAAACCCCACTAGGTCCATAATATTTGGACTCAATGAAACGCCCAATGATTCCCCCCCCCCATTTCAAAATTACAAACTCTCAGATGAGCGATGGGCATGACTGAAATCACGCCACATGGCACGAAGCGGTCAATGCCTTCCCCCACTCCTTGGGCCCGCTGGCCCTCTCACTGTCCATCATGCTCCATCACAGAGTCCTCCTTCTCCGGCAGCGCTCCAGTCTGGGCAGGAGTTCAGGTTGCCCCTTCCTACCACCTCTGGCATCTCACCAGTCTGATGAGGAGGTGGGAATGGGAATTCTCCCCATGCAGCCAAAGAGTGGTCGGCTATTGGAGGAGGCAGGGAAGGGCAAATTCAAGTGCCTCTGGAGAAGGAGGACTAGTATGCAATTGATGGTGAGTGAGCCAGCCAGCGCAGGGGGTGGGGAAGGGTCTGCACAGCACCTGTGGTGCCACACCGACACTTCATACAACATGGCACAACTTAGGTTGTGCCCATCTGTATCTGAGACCACAGCCAGATGAATATACCTATTGCTGACTGCAATCTTTGATGAGCTCACTCCATAATGGTCTTCATGCATCAGTTTTCTGGACCAAACAACTACTCCAGCCATATGCATGCCTCTCTTTATGGACTGGATAAATTTTCCATCATAGTGGAAATTCAGCTTCAGGACATTAGTAGATCTAGAAAATGAAAAGGCAGCTTTAGCAGCCCTGGACAATTTGGCAATAACCCCAGAAGGCATCGCATATTCCTGTGCAAAACAGGAGAAGTGTACAGCTCATACATTTGGCACATCTTTCTGTGAAAAGTGGTAAGGCTGGATGGTACATGTGCAAACACGCATTGTACTTATTGAGCAGTCCCAGGCAGACAAGTTCAACTCTGGTGTTAAAAGGGAGAGGAGCAAAATATTGCAGGATTTGTTCTTTGTAACTTAGGCAAGGCCAAAGGTTCTCAAACTGTTATTGTGTGTCTTTACACACATAGTCACAAGCACATGTATGTGTGCATATGTGCTGCAGGGTCAAAGGAATGCTTTGATATAACTAAAACTAAGCAGGGACGTGGTGGCGCTGTGGGCTAAACCACAGAAGCCTCTATGCTGCAGGGTCAGAAGACCAGCAGTTGTAAGATCGAATCCACGTGATGGAGTGATCTCCCATTGCTTTGTCCCAGCTCCTCGCCCACCTAGCATTTTGAAAGCATCTAAATGCAAGTAGATAAATAGGTACCATCTTGGTGGGAAGGTAAAACGTCGCTCCATAGTCACGCTGGCCACGTGACAACGGAAACTGCCTTTGAACAAGAGGTGGCTCTAGGGCTTGAAAAACGGGATGAGCACCGCCCCCTGGAGTCAGACACGACTGGACTAAAAATGTCAAGGGGAATCTTTACTTTTAAGCAGGGACTGAGCAAATGCAATCCCAGTAGTTTTCCCCAGATACACAGCCATTATTCTTCACTGGAAGAGCTACCTGTTCTGCATCTCTTATCCTTGCCTGCTGCCCTCAAGTGTGGTGCTAAAGTTGGATTCAGCTGCCAGCCCAGTGGACTCATACATATGATATGATGTATCTACGTATGTTATGTGCCCTCAGGCCACAAGGGACTTATGGTGACCTTCAAAAAGTTTTCAAGCTGTGCAAAGTATTTAACAATGTTTTTCCCCCAAGCGAATTTCCATGGTGGAGCATGGATTTGAGCTCAGGTCCCCCAAGTCTTTGAACCAACCAACTGATTTGTTCAAAATTGGGAAAGGAGTACGACAAGGCTATATATTGTCCCGGACTGGAGGAATTCCAAGCCGGAATTAAGTTTGCCGGAAGAAATATCAGCAACCTCCGATATGCAGATGACACCACTCCGATGGCAGAAAGTGAGGAGGAATTAAGGAACCTTGTAATGAGGGTGAAAGAGGAGAGTGCAAAAAACAGCCTGAAACTCAATATCAAAAAAACTAAGATCATGGCCACTGGTCCCATCACCTCCTGGGAAATAGAAGGGGAAGACATGGAGGCAGTGACATATTTTACTTTCTTGGGCTCCATGATCACTGCAGATGGAGACAGCAGCCCCGAAATTAAAAGACGCCTGCTTCTTGGGAGGAAAGTGATGACAAACATTGGCAGCATCCTAAAAAGCAGAAACATCATCTTGCCAATAAAAGTCCGCAGAGTCAAAGCTATGGTTTTCCCTGTAGTGATGTATGGAAATGAGAGCTGGACCATAAAGAAAGCTGACCGCCAAAGAATTGATGCTTTTGAATTGTGGTGCTGGAGGAGGCTCTTGAGAGTCCCCTGGACTGCAAGGAGAACAAACCTATCAATTCTAAAGGAAATCAACTCTGAGTGCTCACTGGAAGGACAGATCCTGAAGCTGAGGCTCCAATACTTTGGCTATCTCATGAGAAGAGAAGACTCCTTGGAAAAGACCTTTATGTTGGGAAAGTGTGAAGGCAAGAGGAGAAGGGGACGACAGAGGATGAGACGGTTGGACAGTGTCATCGAAGCAACCAACATGAATTTGACACAACTCCGGGAGGCGGTGGAAGATAGGAGGGCCTGGCGTGCTCTGGTCCATGGGGTCACGAAGAGTCGGACACGACTAAACGACTGAACAAACAAACAAGGAGACTCAGAGAGTTCCCTGGACTGCAAAGAGAACAAACCTATCAATTCTAAAGGAAATCAACCCCGAGTGCTCACTGGAAGGACAGATCCTGAAGCTGAGGCTCCAATACTTTGGCCATCTCATGCGAAGAGAAGACTCCTTGGAAAAGACCTTTATGTTGGGAAAGTGTGAGGGCAAGAGGAAAAAGGGACGACAGAGGATGAGACGGCTGGACAGTGTCATTGAAGCAACCAACATGAATTTGACACAACTCCGGGAGGCGGTGGAAGATAGGAGGGCCTGGCGTGCTCTGGTCCATGGGGTCACGAAGAGTCGGACACGACTAAACGACTGAACAAACAAACAAGGAGACTCTTGAGAGTTCCCTGGACTGCAAAGAGAACAAACCTATCAATTCTAAAGGAAATCAACCCCGAGTGCTCACTGGAAGGACAGATCCTGAAGCTGAGGCTCCAATACTTTGGCCATCTCATGAGAAGAGAAGACTCCTTGGAAAAGACCTTTATGTTGGGAAAGTGTGAGGGCAAGAGGAAAAAGGGACGACAGAGGATGAGATGGCTGGACAGTGTCATCGAAGCAACCAACATGAATTTGACACAACTCCGGGAGGCGGTGGAAGATAGGAGGGCCTGGCGTGCCCTGGTCCATGGGGTCACAAAGAGTCGGAAACGACTAAACGACAATTCCCAAGTCTTAGTCTGTCTACTACACCACACTGGCTAAACTATAAAATGGAATGAGAACTATTTTATCCCTTTTTTCAGACCCAAAATGTCTTGAGCCACCTCTCTACTCAGCAGGAGAATCTTGGGAGTCTTAAGGAAAGAAATAGCCTGTGTGTAAAACAACCAGCAGTCAACTCTAGGTTTTTATGGCACCCTTGGCAAGAGAGAGGAAAGAAGGACTTGAATCAAAATACTGCTGTATCTTCAAATATCTTCTATATGCCTTAACTTCACATTAGTCTTTAATGCTAGGCTAACATGAAAAAGAAGTTGAGGAAGCCGTTTGGAAGGAACAAGTTACAAGTAACAATAATCTGTAACTATTTACATATTGCAACAAGTAATACAACTAGTAGTTACAAAATTACTTTTTAGTTGCCTAAGTATAACAAGTAGCTCCTTGTTACTTCCAAATTTTACTGTTAAAGACATTTTTAGAGACATTCTCTTCCAGTTTTATGTCTTTCTCTTATTAATCCTGAGCAGGAAATGAAATATCTTTTATGTTTTTATAAATATTTCCAAGGTGCAATATCTAGTTCCTACTAGAAAGAATCCAACAATATTTCCGTGTGTGTGTGTGTGTGTGTGTGTGTGTGTGTGTGTGTGTGTGTGTGTGTGTGTGTGTGTGTGTGTGTGTGTGTGTGTGTGTGTGTGTGTGTGTGTGTGTGTGTGTGTGTGTGTGTGTGTGTGTGTAATTTTCCTGGCCTGTTAATAGCAACATATATAATACATCAATAACATTTATCACAAAAAATTATTCAAATGAATTCAGCAATAACGATGATAATGGCAACTTGGCTTCTGAGAAGTAATAGGTAATGTCGTTAATTTCTTTTAAAATTTGGACGGGGGGGGGGAGAGAGACATGAATGGTACAGTCTTGATAAGGGAGGAGATTTCTTGCTTTCCTGAGTGTTGAGAGGGCTCAAAGTTATGCACAATCTGATGCTTGGCTCTGCAGGCCCTCCAAACCTGCCTCAACTTTCAGTTCAGCTGGCTTCACTACCACAGCCAGCGACTACATTCTCCCACACTAACCAAGCCCATCTCTTTCCAGCACTTTGGCTTCCTGCTCCTAGTTCTTCATCCAGCAGGGAAAACCCAAAAGGGCTTTATCTGCTCAGGCAGCCTACGGGGGGGGGGGGGGGGGGGGGGAGAGGCCACATTCCTTAAGACCATGCACTCTGCAAAACTTTCCTATCAATTTTTTTTAATCACCCATATTGGCCCTCAGCATAGTCAAATCTTCTAAAAGAAAGTGCCAGGCACTTATAACCCAAACAGATTAGGCTTTGCATCTTACATCGCGCGCACGCACACGCACACGCGCATACACAAAACCCCAACAAAACAAAACCAAACAACGTGTTTGGATATTTTGGAAATGAGTTTGCTGTCACCTCTTGTAGGTTCACCCTTTTCCTTGGCACTTATTTACAGTGTCTAATTTTAACACCCCCCCCCCTTTCTTTTCTTTTTTTCTTTTTTCTTTTGGTAGCCATATATCTGCTTTGCACTCCATTCCAGACTCTAGTTTCAGAACCTCACAAAACAGACAGGTCAAATCTTTGCACAGTTCTGTACATCCCATTTTACTCTCTCACTTTTTTTTCCCAAAAAGTCTGATTGCCACATGTACGATTGATCCTTTCTTTTGAAGACTACCACCCGTATTTTGATTGTTATGTGATTTGCATGTACACTTAACAATAGAGTTGTGCTTTCTCCAAATTTCTAGTTCATCAGAAATCACTGACCTAGCTAAAGATATACAGTGACATTGCATAATCTAGCACTGAGTGGGTCCCAGATTAGATGCATGCAGCTGGGCTGATGGAAGTGCCTCTTCCTACACTCTCACCGGTATGATGCTTGTCACAGATCGGCCCACATTCTCAGCAATATGGCCAGCACATTGCTAACAGTTACTACTTTTGGACTGAAACCACTTGAATGTTTTTAACAATTATTTTTAGGATCACAGTTCCTTCTGGGGCTGATTCACATTTACACACATGCGATTTGATTCCTGTGTTGATTGGATTAGGTAACTATTCAGAAACAGTATCCTATTTGAGGTGATAGGGGAAAAATTGGAGTGTCCCCTACTTCTTGTGATTCATTTGAATTTTTTGACACTTGTTTCCATAATCAAGTGACAAACATGTATGCAGAAATCACCTATATTTGATTCCATTCAAAGCAGTGATATTTAACCTTTAAAGTACTTCATGGGTTTGGAACCAAGGTATCTTCAGGATCACGTGTCTCCACCTCTGCAGTCCCTAAAGTCATTGTGAGAGGTCTTTCTTCAGGAGCCCCAATGAATAAGCTGTGGCAGGTGGCAATTAAGGAGAAAGATCTCTCAGTGCAGGTGCCCAGACTGGGAACAGCTCTGTTCTAGAAAGCTTGCCCAATGCCTGTGTTGTGTTGTTTTTATCACTGGGCAAACACATTTTTGTTTTGCTATGACATTTAAAAACTTTTAATTCCAATTGGTTTTGGTACTGCATTTACCTCCTGCTTTGTTTCGACTATGTCTGTGATGTTGTCCTTATATTATATTTTATAGCATTTTTATTGTATTTAAGCTGGATTTGTAAATGTTATGATAAACACGTAGCAAGATTGAAACTTAAAATGCAATTCAATGTCTACAAAAGTTGTGCTGGAGCCCCACCCCCAGCCATCTACCTAAGATGTTCTGCTGCAGGAGTAAAAATGTGGTCTTAGAGGAAAGCTCTGCAGATCTTCTGGACTGACAGAAGAACAAAGAATTGGGCCCTAGATCGAATCAAGCATGAACCCCCTCTGGAGGGAAAAATGTTGACACTGAGACTGTCCTGCTTTGGGCACATCATGAAAAGACAAGGATTCTCTGGAAGGCAGCAGGAAAAGAGGAAGACCACATACTAGATGGCTTGACTCGTTAACGGAAGATATGGGCTTGAGTTAACAAAAGCTGAGAAGGGCAGTTGAGGACAGGACATTTTAGAGATCACTCATTCGTAGTGTTGCCATAAATCAGAGGTGACTTGACAGAAGATAACTACTACAACAAACTTCTACCAGCTTGAATAATGGTTTGCAGGTTGTTATGTGCCAAACAGAAAGGACATCACACTTTTACATCTTAGGTTGCCTAGAACATAATCACTCGCAGTAATCCGCTCATTGGTATGTATAATTTAGTCCCACTGGCTTCAGTGGGATTTCAGTACATCTAACTATGAACTGGATTGCAGCCATTATAACATGAAATCCATGACAGAAATTTATGGGAGACATTTCCTGTTTATATGCAGTTATCTCAAATAATGTTCAATGGGAATAAACAACCGAAAAAGAGGCTGTAAATATCTCATAGATAAATGTGACATGTTTAAGTAATCTTTTATTTAAAGTTTGACCTGGCACAAAGGTTTATCTTTAAATTAATGATAGCTTTCTCCACCCTTTGAGAAATATACTTAAGTTTGTACTACACAAACAACTCTGAAGCACCGATTAATCTTCTGGTTTAAACATAGATGTCCATCTGAAGCTGTGAGCTGTTCTTAAAATATACACCAAGGAGCCTGATCTATAAAACCATTCTGTTGGCATATTCTGTGTGGAAATGAATGAGCCCAGAATGTGACAGAGAATCTGCAGTAAGTGAGAATCAGGAAGATAGAAAGTAAAGTCTCGGATATGACACACATATTTAAGATTAGTGATATGAAGGAACTGGAACGGAGACTGGAAAAGTTACTTTTTGGACTACAGCTCTTCTCACCACCTCCTAGCCAGTACGAAAAAAAAAACAGTCCAAAAATCGTTTTTAAAAAAAGAAGAAGAGGTGATGTAAAAAGGTAATTTTTTCCATAAGTATTACTTCTGATAACCTACACTGAGCACCCAGCATTTGTGGGATCTGTACTTTCCTATGCCTCCCAAATGAAAACTGTACTGTACTTCTG
Organism: Pogona vitticeps; assembly: GCF_051106095.1. NCBI lineage: Eukaryota > Metazoa > Chordata > Lepidosauria > Squamata > Agamidae > Pogona > Pogona vitticeps. The sequence goes on from NC_135785.1 coordinate 163,821,526, forward strand.
CTGTCCCTTTCCACCTAAGTCAGCAGAAGTACAGTTTCCATTGGGTTTTTTTTTAATCAGCTGGAATTATTCCGCTTAGAATTCTGAAGGTTTTAGTGTACACATCTCTCAAAAAAAGCCCTTCCAGCTGTTTGATTTAAGTTCCCATTGCAGTGACAATGAAGAAAATGAATGGCTCTATTTCTGAGTTCCAGCAAAAGAGGAACTGGCTGGGTAGCGCTAAGTTTCGTGGTACTGCGAAGCATTTGTGGTATTGTACAACCTCCTGCCCATTGCATTCCATACAAGGTGCCATGTAGGAAATGACAATCTTTTCTGTTCTGTGCTGCACGTCAGAGATTCAAACACCAGAGAGGGAATTTTTGAGGAAGAAATGTCACATCTGATACATTCAGGCCTTCAGGATAGGATTTAAGAAGTATTTCCTGTGTAGTATTTTACTGCTAATTTCCTCCAATCCCCATGAGTATGATTGTTTGGAGGAGAGGTTGATTGGAGAATGAACTCTCCCAGGTTGGGTTTTTCCTTGAAGGAAGCCTGAGAGGACCCAACATTTTCTTAGAATTATCCTGAAATCTGTTACGTCTTATTGAAAGCAATGAGATATTTTGGAATCAAATTCTATGGGATCCTAACATGAAACACAAGAGTTCATTCTAAAAACACAAAGTAGAGCTATATACTTTGCAGCCACAGCACACCCTATGTTTCACCGAACATGCTCTTTGGAATTAATATAGGAGAATATGAATTGCAGATTGATTCCTCAGGCATTAACGTGATTCAGGCCAGGTGAAAGGAATATAAAATGTACTTGCTTTGTGCCTCTTCCTTTAATGTACTATTGTGTTTTAACATACAGCTGACTGGACATGAATTAAATTAGTTGATAGAAAATGTATTCATTAACCTTTGATAAATTTCCAGTTAACATAGTCAAACACATACCAAAGGACTACAGTGTTCTCATAAAAATAATAATACCTTCCAGAGCAAACTGATTTGATTACTCCGCTGGCTCAAAATTCAATGATGAAAGACACTGAGGGATGATAATTCTTGTTTTCTGAGAGTGGAGAGTTTGCTTGAGGTTTTAGTCTGGACTTTATTGGTACTATCGGAGGTGCTAAAGTTTCCTTTGGGGGAAAAAAGGCTTCTGTGCCTTAAAATGTATCCTATAATGCTCAGGCTAAAACTTGGATCCAGGGATGACATAATTGAAAGAGCAAGTAAAATTTGAACACAGCAAGTTCCTCTCAGTGAGGTTCTAGAACCAGGACTCTAACTAGGGGCAACACATAAAAGACAAAGGGTATGATTCAGCCAAAATTAAACACTGTTAACTAATGGAATTTAGGAGTTAATGGACTCTACACTCCCATATGAAACCACTATGGTTTTCAAGTGTCTTACTTCACTTGCCCCGTGGACAAGAACAGCACAGTCTTAAACTGTACGGGCAGCACATGTGGGGCGGGAAGCAAAAAACATTTAGTGTAATGTGACTATCTTTGTTTCCTGTGTTCAGGTGCCCAGTTTTATCCTCTCAAGCTATCCACAAGAAGTGTCAACAATTCTAAGGCATTTTCCTGTGTTTTGCTATAGTTGAGATCTTGAGCAATTCCATTTGCTAGCTCGACTGGAGTAGACCCACTAAATGAACAAAACTTGATAAGTCAACACATATCTCTTGTTGATTTAATGCTGACAATACGCGTCTTCTAGCTTTTGTAGCCTTTCAGCACCCTTAAAGCTTGCCAGTAGCTGCACATGTCAAAAATAATTTAAATGTTTGTTTTAAAATGCTCAAAAATTTGCCTTGTCCCCGGGGGGGGGGTGATGGTAATATTTTTTTCCCAAATTCTGAGAGGTCTCAAGCATGTCTTGGGGTCCTCACACCTCAAAATTTTTAAAAATTAAAAAAATTGCCACTAGAGGGCAGAAACAGCTTTCTCAATTATTATTTTTTTTTCAGTTAAGGCAACTTTCCCATTAATAAAACCTGACTGTATTTTAATTTTTTTAATGCAAGCTAACCTCTTTGGCCACACCTTTGACCCTTTAGCCCTGTCCTCTAGGAATTAAAACTCTCGGACTGCTGGCAACCTTGAAGAATGGCCCTCATCCCTGCTGACATCATCCACCTCTGATTTGATGTGTCTGCTCTAGACTTTCAAGCATTACATTTCTGAGATAGTTTTGCTTCCGGAGCCTGAGAGAACTTCATGTTTGGATGGAGGCCATTTGGACTGGCTAGATATGCCCACTGCTCAGCAATGAATCTGCTTCTTTCTTTTTTTCTTGACTCCTGCTGACTCTGATCTCAAGTCAAAGAGAAAATGAGGCCAGGAAAATATTTATAAAGCAGCAGACATAACAAGATGATTACAAAAATTGAAGCTCTCCTAACTAAAATATTAATCAAATTTCATGCATATATCTCATCTGAAAGAACTACGTCTCTCTGGAAACAACTTTAATTACCAATTAAAAAAAGAAAACACTAGAAGAAGCTGCAGTTAGGTTACTGTGGCTATTATGTTACAGGATTAATTCAACTGCCCTCAAGCAGTGCCTGGGAGTCTCACTGTCTTCTACAGAGAATTGTAGAGGGACAGAATTAATCAGCCAGCCATGGGTCAAGGACAGAAGGTCAGGCCTTTGAAACAAAGCTTGTTAAAATTCCAGCCCAACTCTTTTCTAACAATTATATCATTTCTTCATATATTTAAATGTGACACTTTGTACCCATCAGTGGTGACAACAAGGAATATGAAAAATTCTTAGAACATCTCCCATTCATGATGATTTTTCTGGGCCTCACCCTACCAAGACTCCCCATTGAGCCTCCCCCTCTGCATTAGCAACATTTCCCAGTTTTCCTGGGGGTGGGGAGGGGAGGAATTTTAGACACAAAAATCTCATCACAAGGAAAAAAGGGGTTCCCTCCTCCCATTTATTTTCAAAAGAGAGAGGTCTTATTCTGGAAGAGGATGCAGACCTGGCATGCATAACTGAAACTTGGATTAGTGGGGAAGGGGGTTCTCCCCTGGCCCTTGTCTGTCCTCCCAGTTATGCTGTCCAGCACCAAGGTAGACTGGAGGGACGGGGGGAGTGGCCATTGTATCTAAAAACACTCTGGAGGTTACTAGGTGCTCTGCGGTGGTGAAGCTGGTTTTGGAGGCCCTCCACGTGTCAATAGGGACTAGGGATGGTAATGAGATTTTGCTGGGTTACCGTGCTCCCCACGACCCAGCCATCTCCTTACCAGAACTGGTGGACATTGTCTTCACGGCACTGCTGGAATCCCCGAAGCTTTTAGTCTTGGGGGATTTCAACATCCATGGGGAGGCAGAGACCTCTGGTCCAGCTCTTGAGTTCTTGGAAACCATGACTTCCTTGAACATGTCCCAACATGTTAAGAGCCCCACCCATGTGGGTGGTCACAAGTTAGACCTGGTTTTCTCCAACAACTGGAGTGAGCGTGGTCTGTTGGTAACTGACCTTGTGTTGGTCCCCTTGTCATGGATGGATCACCACCTAGTAAAATGTAACCTCTCAGTGGCCCTTCCACCTCGCAGGGAGCAAGGACCTATTTTAATGCTCTGCCCTTGAACGTTACTGGATCCTATAGGATTCCAGAATACCATGAGAGGGATTCCAGCAGATCTGGCTGGCGCTCCTGTCGAGACTGGTAGATTGGCTGGTTTACAGCTGCCACTAGGGCTGTTGACACTATCGCTCCTAAGCACCCTCTCCAACGCAGCGCTCAGCCTGCACCCTGGTTTAATCAGGACCTACGAGCGATGAAGCAATTTAGGAGAAGGCTAGAGTGCAAGTGGAGAAAGAACCCAATGGTTTATAATTGGATAGCTGTCAAGGTCGTGACTAACCTTTACCTTGCCAAGGTAAAGGCTGCTAGCCGAACACATCTCACTAACCAGATAAGCGAAGCTTCAAATCAGCAGGTGGAGCTTTTCCGTATAGTGCGTGACCTATCTGGAATTGGTCTGAGTGATGGGCCTCCCCCTAGTATATCAGCAAACCAATTTTGGATACAGAGAGTCGAGCAGAGATGTCCAGCGCTATGCCATGCCCAGCCACTATTGATCTCTTTCAGCCTTTGATGCCAGATATTGTGGACAAAGTGCTTGATTGCTGTTGGGCCACCACCTCATCCCTTGACCCTAATCAAAACAGCCAGGCTGATATCAACTGAATGGGCCACAGTAGTAATTAATGGGTCTTTCCTGGAGGGCAGGGTTCCTCTTGCCCTCAAGGAGACACACATTAGGCCCATAAGGAAGAAACCTAGTTTGGTGGCAGATGAAATCGGCAATTATAGGCCTGTCACCAATGTTTATTTCATTAACAAAGTGGTGGAAAGGATGGTTGCCATCAGCTTCGGGCACATTTGGATGAAACAAATGCCCTGGATCCATTCCAGTTGGGTTTCAGGTTGTGCCAAGGTACAGAAACAACATTGGTCGCCCTGTATGATGACCTACTGAGGGAGGCTGACAGAGGTAAGACATCTCTGTTGGTCCTCCTCGATATCTCGGCGGCCTTTGATACCGTCGACCATGGTATCCTCTTGAGGAGGCTCTCCGAGTTGGGAATTGGTGGCCTGGTGTTTGCCTGGCTCCGTTCCTTCCTGGAGGACTGTCCTCAGAGAGTAGAGCTTGGGGAGAGGGTCTCGGACCCATGGAGCCTCAATTATGGGGTTCCACAGGGTTTGATTATCTCCCCAATGTTGTCTAATATCTATATGAGGCCAGGTTATCAGGGAGTGTGGAGCATCATGCCATCAGTACACTGATGACACCCAGCTCTACATCTCCTTTTCTCCAACTGCAGTGGATGCTGTTCTGTCCCTTCAGTGCTGCTTGAAGGCTGTACTGCAATGGATGCAGGAGAATGGGTTGAGGCTGAATCTGGACAGGACGGAGGTCCTGAGGGTGGGTGGCCCCACCATCAGCAGTCTGGGGAACTCTATCTCATTTGGGGGAGTGACTCTTAATGCAAATAGTGAGGTATGCAGCTTGGACCTGGTGCTCACCTGGACCCGGTGCTCACCATGGAGACTCAGGTGACATCAGTGGTTCGCTCCTCCTATTTTCATCTTTGGCGGATAGCCCAGCTGCGTGCCTATCTTGATGTTGGGGCACTCACCACTTTAGTGCATGCGCTTGTAATCTTGGGATTAGACTACTGTAATGCACTCTACGTGGGGCTACCTTTGAGGTTGATGCGGAAGCTTCAAATGGTGCAGAATGCAGTGGCCAGACTCCTTAGTGGTGTGAGAAAATATCATCGTATCTCTCCCACGCTGGCCACTTTGCATTGGCTGCCCGTTCGGTTCTGCATCAATTTCAAAGTTTTAATGCTTACGTACAAAGCCCTAAACGGTTTAGGGCCTCGATACCTGGCGGAGTGCCTACTCCCACCAAAATCTACCCATATCACTCGCTCTAGCAAGGAGGTGAGGCTGAGGAGCCTAACGCCAAGGGGGGCCCGGAAGGAAAAAACAAGAAACCGGGCCTTCTCGACAGTGGCTCCTCACCTTTGGATAATACCCCTCCGGAGATCCGCATGGTCCCTTCGCTAGGCATCTTTAAAAACCAATTGAAAACCTGGCAGTTTAGGCAGGCCCTCCCTCCAACCACTACTTGATTTACTCTTTTCACCTTTTCCATCTTGATTCAGTTTGATTATGATTATGATGTCTTATATCATTTTTATATTTTAAATTGTTTTATTTTATACGTTGTACGCCGCCCAAAGTAATCTGTTGACTAGATGGGTGGGATATAAATTCAATGAATAAATAAATAAATAAATTGACAAATTCACATCACTACAACATGAGGTGGCCAGGCTGGAAGATCTAGATTGAAAGAGAGTTGCCATATTTCACATCTCCAAAGCTAGGGAGCTGAATTTGCATATTGTGCAAATTTACATATTATGAGAATGAAACACAACATGTAAAATTACATAACGTGCAAGCATATTAATTGTTGCATTGTTTTTCTGGAACAGGCAGAGAGATGTAGTTGTAAGGCTATGTTACAGCCTCGGGAACGTTCATATTGGGAGTCCTGATCTGACAAAATGTAAGGGTTAGATGGCTGCACCAAGAACATGACAATTCAAGTTCAAACCCCCAATCAATCACAAGGCTTAGAGGATAATCTTGAATTATTCATCACCTCAGTCAATCCTACAGGTTTACTGTGAGGACAAACCTCACCCTACCTCTATAAAGAGAAAAATTAAAAATTAAAAAATGGACTAATAACATCAGATTTATTACTGTTATTATTAAATTCTACTTCTTGTTTCTTACCATTGCTGGTACATGGAGACCAATCAAAGGACCAAGCCTAAAAATTAGGAGTGAAGTCTTAGAAATTTGGAGGTGAGATGACATATTTGCAAAATCATTGGTTTCTGAATTTCAGGTAACAAATTAGCAGATATTGGCAACTGAACTGGTAGCCAAAGATTTTTAGATAATCCCAATTGCTGGAATTAATATGGGAAAGAGGATGACATTATCTTCCTTCCATATTCTTTTAATTTCTTCCTTTAAATTTTGGAATTTGGGAATTTTTGTACTTTCTGTACTTCAGAGTTTACTTCTTGATGGAAATCTATAACGTATGTTTTGTTGCTGCTGCTGCTTGTCCAGAAATAAAGTATGGAGCTGATTAAATTCAATTGTTTTATCCATGATAACTTGTGACATCCCTTGTGTTGGCTCATTTCAGATCTGATGGCACAACCAGATCTGCCAGCACAACTGCTCTTCTGGCTGAGATCAAACTTCAGAAGAGCCACTGCTGCTGAAAGAAAGAAAGAAAGAAAGAAAGAAAGAAAGAAAGAAAGAAAACAGAGAAAATAAAGGGTTGAGAATGAGTTGGTTTAGCTCCTCTCAGATCCAAGGTCCTCTCAGATTGGAACCACAGCCAACATAATCTTACAAAATTAGGCCAGAGTTAGGAAATCCTAAATGATTTCAAATACCCCTAGTTTTCGATTCAGCACAGCCTCTGATGACTTTGTGGCTGCTTAATCATCTCAGCTAAATAGGGCTGTACTCTAATTCCAAATGTCAGTACCACTTAGAGTACGCTCGTAGATTTGATCACACTTACACAAGTGTTGCTGGATCGAGCCCCAATCATTCTGTGGATGTACTCTGGTTGGGATGAACAACTGGATTTAGCCCCGATAATTTTATTATGGAACTAGAAGCTTTTCCCCGAGTTTGCATGGCCATTTTGTTTGGCTGTAACTCTCCCCCGCCCTACTGTCCCTTCATCTTGTGGCTTCACTTCTTTTTATGCACCCTTTGCAAGGCAGGCCTGCAGAAGGGGCTTCAGCTGCCTGAAAATGGGCCAGGCTTTGCACCAACATTGCAACTTCACCTTTGCCTGGGGGGGGGGGAAATGTTTCAATGCCATGCCTTGCTGGGGGGGGGGATTGAGGGAAAAGGTCACTTTTCCAGTCTACAGGTAGAGGAGGCAGCAACGGTGCAGGAAGCCTCAGAGTAGAGCTGTTTCCTTGATGGGAGAGGCACAGACAGCCAAAATTGGGGGGGGGGGGAGAGCAGAGTGTGGATGCTTTCTTGCTGCATCACTCTCTGCATCCACATACACAAAAAGCCCACCTTTCCAAAATCAGTGAGAAAATGTAGTCTATTCCATGAGAAACATTACTTTTGTAAATAGCACCCCTCCCTTTTAGCTCAGCAACAAAGGTGGATGATAACAATAACACCCAGTTTAATTCCCCAAAGTGGAATTACTTTTGGCAGAAGGCTGTGCCCACTGTCTGTGGAAGCTACAGCCATCATGTGCGACATCCCTCAGCCAGGGAGCAGTCGGCGAATACTATTAAACGGAACTAGCTTTTTAGAATGGTCTCCAAATACACTGGTAGTAATTATTTTGACCTACAGCTGCTTGTACATGAGATACATTATTCCTAATGAGGAGTGCAGATGTTCCTTCACCTGCTGACTCCTTTAAACCTATTGATACAAAAACATCTGACAGCACAGCAGGTGTAAAAAAGAAACCCACGCTGCTGTGTTAAAGATATTGACCCAGTAATCACACCTCCGTCAATTATATCTTTACTGGCTCCCAAGGTGCTGTAAATGTTGCTTTCTGGATGTGTTCTGAGTCACAGTAACAAAATGGATTACATTCCAAACTGTTTTACTCTTTTGTTTGAAATCTGGCTGTAGTACAGAAGTAAAATAAAGCTATAAGCTAGATCCTAGCATGACATCAGAATATTAAGAGACCGCTCTACCTTTGGGCAGAGGGAGATGGCCACCTCAGGCAGCAGGTTTGGGGCATCATCAGAAGGGTAACAAATTAATCATTAGTTACTGAATTTCTTGTTGCATTTTTACTGAGAGGGTGTGGAGAGGAGCTTGATGGATTTTCTGCCTCATGTACCAGAATAACCTGGCCGGCTTTCAGTGCTATGCATACTGAGTTGGATGAATGGGCACAATTAGCTGCTCTGCCTCAGACGGCCACATGTCTTGGGCCAGTGCTGAGAGAGCTACTAGGTTTTTTTCCACCCCTTCACATATATAATAATTAGTTCTAAGAATTTGCGACACACAAGTGAACACACATTTTCTAAAATACTATTTTTATTCTATGAATGTTCTAAAACAGTTGTCTTTTCCAGCCTTTCCTTTGTTCTCAACATGGGACGTGACAACCTATGTGTGACTGTGGTGTTTTTGTGTGTGTACGCTTCCTTCCCATTTTCATCTTTTCCCCTATCGTACGTGTGTGAGTGAGTGAGTGAGTGAGTGAGTGAGTGAGTGAGTGAGTGAGTGAGTGAGTGAGTGAGTGAGTGAGTGAGTGAGTGAGTGAGTGAGTGAGTGAGTGAGTGAGTGACAGGAATTCTGTATCTCTAGACATATACAATGAAAACCTAATGTTCTTATAAACTGGCAAACTGTTATGGAAGACATGGATAATGGCAGGCTATATTAACCCTAAGGTTCTCGAAGAGTTGTTTAAGAAAATATCTATTAAATTCTAGCTTGAGGCCTGCAGGTGTGACAGAGATGACTTTAGTCACCTCAATGGAGAATCTGCATCAGAAATTGTACAGAGGGAACATGGGCTTGAATCTGCTGGAAGCTACTGAGAAGCTTCCAACATCATCAACCATGATATCCTTTTAGACTGCCTCTCCAGAATGGGACTTGGAGACATTGTCTTGTGGCAGCAGATGGCATTGGAGGACCCTTGTTCAGTCCTGTAGTTTTAGGAATCACCTCTCTAGTCCCTTGTTCTATTTAAGATATATATGATGAAACAGCTGGCACAGATACTCTAGAGTTTGGGGGCATTGGGCCACTCTCACACTGCTAGCATCCAACTCTATCTCTTCTTTCCAGCAGTCTGTTATAGTTCTAAACCAGTTGACCTTGGGGCAGCCTCTCTCTCTGTCTACCCTACCCCACTGAGTTAGTGTAAAGATAAAAAAATAAGCCCATTCTAAATATATATGCATTAGACAGGGACAATAGAGATCTACCTGACCCTTAGGAATCCTTCAATGTTCTTGGTAACATAGGCCTAATTAAGTGACATATTCCACAAATCTGTGTCAGTTCCCTGGAAATCCCAAATGTTTCTGGAGAGATAACTCTATGACAGAGTAGATGCTTTGGAGGCAGGAGGCTCCAGGCTTAATCCTAGGGTCTTCACTTAAGAGGATCCTTGGCAACAGAATTGGGAAGAGATCACTCCTTTAAAGTCTCCACCAGTAAGATTCAACATTAGGGCCCTATAAGCAGCAAAGATCTGATTGTTGTAAGTCAGCTTCACAAGAGTGTTGTGAATGGGGAACATGTTATTAAAGTGGGGCTATGCCATGGGTCCTGCCATTGGCTTTGCGTGCCTCCTTGCCCTTCCACTGGCATCTGTGCACCAACCATGGGTGTCCAAATCTGGGAAGGCTACAAGAACAGGCTTCTCTGGAATGTCAATGGTAAAGAGCCACAGTTTGCGTACTCTTGCTTTGGTGCTTGGAATCTGTATCAAAAACCCATTTAAATGAAGTCGGAAAAGTTGTTACATATCTGATAAAGGCAGGACAATGGGGTCAGCTGACCATGGCTATGTGTTAAAAATTGCAGGGGCAGGAGGGGAAAGTGGGAGGAAAGTCAACTTTGAGAATATAAGTCTAAAAGCAAAGAAACAATAAATCACACAAGACAAGAGAGACTACTTCAGGGCACCGTAACTGACCTGTGTCTACCTCTCCCACCATCCCATAGCTTTAAGTAAGCATGATTGGCCATGCTTCCCATCTTCTGATGCCATGCTCATTATACACTGAGATGGGTGAGCAGGAAATGCATGAACGGTGATTTATGTGCCAAAGTATGGTATGGTACATCATGACGCATTTCATCTGTCCTGTTCGTTTCACATTTACCGTGTCCTTGCAACTATGCTGTGTAATAATCAGCTTTGTGAACTCAAGAGCAGAAGGTAGAAACTGATAGAACAGAATAGAGTATAATGAACACAGATCTTGCCCATACACACGCTCTGGACATTCTTACACTGAAAGGTGAGAAAAATCAGACTTTCCCTAGGCAGAAGATCTTAACAAACATCAGTCCCTTTTAGCAAAGGAAGGGAAGGATGGTGGACTTCTGCATGTGTGGTGATGGGGTTAATGCAGCCACATAGTTTAAAGGGTGTCAACCCGTTGGCTGGTTAACACACTTGAAACTATTTAAGCAAAATACTAGCTTGTTCAAGCCATGAGAATCGGGTGCCAGGGAGTCTCACTTGAGAGAGCACTGTGGGTGGTCTGAAGAGTTCCAGCTGCATGCAGGCACAAAGCAAGTAGGAACAAAGCATCAAGGTGAATGCAGCAGACAAGAAGAAAAGCAGGAGCAACCCAAACAACAAAGTGAGATAGGTTGACAACTGTCTGTATACGAGCATTCAAGTGTAAAGATGTCCAAGATAGGGAAACTCAAAATATTTTGATTAGATGTCTTGAAACTTGCAGGCACCTGATCCATAGAGGACAATGAGAGAGAGAGAGAGAGAGAGAGATTGAATGATCCATTTGCTTTGAGTCCTAAGTGAGAGAGAAAATGTCATTGCGAGAGCAAAAGCCCAGGCATGTTTAAACACTCCTTACCCCAGGATGAAAATTCCAGGCTCAATAGTATTTGCAGTAAGAACTTGGCTTGCCCTCCCACAGTCAGATTTTATAAGGAGACTGGGGACCTTTAGCTTGTTTGGACCAACTTCCATCAAAGTCCAGTGGTCAGGCATAATGTAAGCTGAAGCCCATCTACATCTGGAGGGCCACAGTCTCCACACCTCGATCGTATTCATCCATCTGGAGCTGAAACATAAGCACACAATGTTTGTACTACACCAGGTCTCAGCAGCCACAGCTTCCAGTGCCGAATAGTTTTACTGGCACTTCTGAGCTTCAGCTGAATGCTTCTTCTTGTGTAGTCAACAGTGTTAGGCAACTAGGGCGTAACTTAAAACCTCTGACTATTTCTTTACTGTATAATTTAGATTTTAATCACATCTGTGCTAGAGTTGGCAACTTGTAGCATCCCAGATGTTGCTAGATTGCTGTTCCCATGGTCTTGCATCCTTGACCACACTAAGGCTCAAGGCAGCTACACTCCAACACCTTGAGGACTACATGTTCTCCACTCTGATACCAGCTAATAACTAATCTTCTTTAGACCTCCTTTGCTCAACAGCCACAGTGTTGGATGAATCAATGCAAAGTGGGTATCCCTATATTTCTAAATGTCATTCATTGTTCCAGATCAGAGACTAGAAGTGCATTCTGGCATGAAATTAAGCAAACTACCCCTTCCCTAGGCTTCATGCATCATTTGGGCATAGAGACTTCATAGGGATGAACTGCATGAACTTGGGTGACATGAGGGCACCAGGTAAGGGTTTGTGTGCATTTGTATGAGTATGTAGGACAGTGGTTCCCAGCTTTGGGTAACCCAGGTGTTCTTGCACTGCAGCTCCCAGAAACTCCAGCCGGCGCAGCTGGTGGTGAAGGCTTCTGGGAGTTGCAGTCCAAAAACACCTGAGTAACCCAAGATTGGGAACTATTGATGTAGGGGAATGCTAAGATGAAATGTGTGTCTTGAAGGCTCTCTTCAAGAAGCAGACAGGCAGTTCTTACTGCCAGTCTGTGCACTAGAAGACAATAAACTTATATAAGAAACGTTGAGGGCAAATGTGTTCCACATACCATGGCTAAATCAGTTCATTCATTAGACTGAGACCATGGGGCAAAAGCTCATTACGTCAGCTCTACAGAAATGGGCTTCTCCATTCTGAGAAGAGTGGTTCTTTTCTGTTCCAGCTTGTCTTATTGGGTCATAGGTGTGGCAACTTGTTACATTAATACAGTAGATGAAAGGCCTTAGGTGCACTAAATATTTTTAAAGGAAGGAATTTAAAACAGCACCAAGGTTTCTTTGTATTTTCCTCACAAAGCAATGCACTATAGTTGTGGCAAAATACTTTATGGAGACATCATGCCCCATTGATTTTTGTGTGTGAAATCAATGGAATTTTAAGTGATTCACTGAGCAGGCATAGATTTCATCCTTTACATTTTATTTTATCTTATCTGAACAGAGTTTGTGTGACCTTACAAGAGTGCAAGTAGTTAGTGTCTGTTTAAGCATGGGCCTGAATGCAAGATCCAGTGGAGTTTTCAGGGTTGTTTTCTAATCAGCATCTGAAAAACATTTCACTATATAAAATGCTAAGTGATGTGACTTGATCTGAATAAAACGGAATGTTGCAAATATAAAGGCCAGAATCATATAAGTGCTCGGATAAGGTTACTGTAACTCACTGACATGGAGCTGGGGTGCACCATGGTCGTGCGCCTGTTTGTTCATCTGAGATGAACTCTGAAGTCTTGTCCATTGGCCACAGCAAGTTACACAAATCTTTCTCAAACACCAACGATACTTTGGCCATAATCAATGACTGGCAACACTGTTTCTGTCCTCTTCACTGCACGTGCCTTCTGTGCAGACTCTCTTATGGCCAGTCCTTTGGTATCTCCTGATAGGGCTGTGGAAGGAAAATCCCTTCTGAGACTCTGGAGAGTTCTGCTACCAGTTACTGCTGACAACACTGGGCTAGATGGATCAAGCTCCTAACTAGGCGTAACGCCCCATCTTATCACTGTGTGATACCTAGTGTAGTGGATAGAGTGGCAGACTAGGACTCCAGAGGCCTGGGTCTGAATCCTTGCTCAACCATACTCAGCAATGTCAAATAAAACTAACATTTCCTCCCAACTTTACATCTGAGTCTGACTCTAAAATTCTGCAAGTTGTTCTCAAGTTAGTTTTCAGATGTGGGAGAAAAATGTGAATGTATACCCATCTCAGATATTAGCAGAGTGTGTAGTCTGAGCAGTGACAGCGAGGGCTCAATGGGACTGGTAGAACAAGGTGGCCAATGGAAGGGAAGCCAACAGTCAACATTAGGTCGGAATAATTTTCATTTTATTTTTCTGTTCCCTTCCTTGGTCCTTATGGTCACACTGCAGTAAAACTCTTTAATATTGATTTAATAGGCATCTATCCTCTTGTACAGTACTTGATTTTCTGCAAAGGAAGGGGATACAGACTCTTACCACTCTTTGTAACAAACAGCTGGGTAGGCAGTGCCCCATTTGATCTCATGGATTTCCCCTTCATGAGCCCAAGCCACTTCCTCTGTGGCTGCATCGAAAACACCTAGAGGCCACTGTGATCATCAGTGTGTATCACATATGCAGCAAAACAGCATCCCTAAATCCTTGATTTGACTATGGATATCAAGCATTAATTTTCATTGCTAGAAATGGTACAATCCAACTATATGTTAATATATAAATATTCAGCACTTGCACATAGGGCATCACCATCTTTCATGAAACAGAGGAAGAGAGATCAGCATCTGTAAAGTGAGCAAAAGCCTGGTGGTAGCAGGTAGAGTGGCAATCTAGTGAGACACAGCAAAATATTGCAACAGAACAAATGAAGTTTCAACATATTTGATAGAGACCTTGACGAAGGGGCACACACAAAAAAAATCCCTTATCTCTTGGTTACTGTTTGCTGCTAGATAAGAACTAATCATCCAGCAGGAAAAAAGATTGCAACTCTGCTCTAATAAAAAAATTGACACTGTGGATTTGTGCAGCCATTTGTATTTCTAAGCCAGATACTTTGGTAGCCCAGTAGTTCTGCTTCATTCCTTATGTTCGTAACAGCTCCTTGATAGAGTGTTATTTAGCCAAATATGAAGTCTTCTGGAGTGAACTGATCAGTCTCAACACTCATAAATCCACCTCTATTTATCTGGCAAATGTCAGTATGTTATATATTTCCTGTAGTTTTTCACTGATACTTCAAACATCCTTATTTTAGTACCTATTTTCATTTTTAAGTTCTTTTTTTTAAAAAAATAGAATCACGAGAAAATGTAATTTAAAACTGTTGATGCAGGAAAAGCTTTGTAAGTTTTAGGAGGGCTTGGATATTTTAATCAATGGTGAACCAGCTTCACCAAACTATGTTATTCCCAATTTTTTAAAAAAGGAATGCAAGCATAAAACCAACCCAGGAGTTATGCACCACCTATATCGTTAAAAGATCCTCACAAGTTCTGTTCCGGCTTGATGCTGAGATGAGACAGCAGCAGGAAGACGGAGCTCCGTCCCCTGGGCTGAATTCTGACCTGTTTGGGAAAAACTTAGCTGACATTTTGACAAAACCCCTGAACATACAGAAACACATGGAAATAACTGAAAAGTTGGATATATGTTCTGCTCAGACCTTAAATTTGGAGGGGTGTCAAGGAAAATTACAGGCCTGAGCAGAATAGAGTGTATTAATGAGAAGCCATAATGATCAGGTGTGTTAAAACTGAGTCAGGATGACTCAGCAGTGCTGATGCAACTCAGGGATGATGCAACCAGTAATCTGATTGGTTCTGTATGTGTATATAAGTGTGAATTGTACAGTCAGTTGTATCTTCCTGCTTGAAGATCACTTCTACACGTTATGCTGCCAGAATGCTGTAAATACTGCTGTAAATACACGTTGCTGAAGGAAATGCTACTGGACTGTGCGTGAGTTATTTCTGGACTGCCTAGACTGCGAATTACTCTGCTAAACCGCTAAGAAACGCTAACAAAAAACAAATAGTAATTAATGAACACACATTAGATATGATACTGATATGGACATGACAGAAAATGTGGAGATAGAAATGGCTAAACAATTAGATAAAGAATATCTGTATAAAATGCTTTAGGTAACATCTATCATGTGTTAGGAACTTATTCAGTTATTAATGATA
Organism: Pogona vitticeps; assembly: GCF_051106095.1. Taxonomy (NCBI): domain Eukaryota; kingdom Metazoa; phylum Chordata; class Lepidosauria; order Squamata; family Agamidae; genus Pogona; species Pogona vitticeps. The sequence continues at coordinate 163,836,954 of NC_135785.1, forward strand.
TAAAATGCAAAGTTCACTGGTTAAATAATCTCAACATTGTATAAATTTGGAACCAGAATTACTTTTATTAGGTATGTTATTAGAGGGCTTTGAGAACACTGTATAGTGACCTGGTGTGCATTACTGAGACCTGGGTGGGAGAGGAGGGTGGTGTTCCCCTCTCCCAGCTGTGTCCGTCTGGGGACTCGGTCCAGCACCAATGTCACTCAGAGGGTGGGGGAGGGGGAGTTGCTGTAGTCTATAGGAGTTCTATCTCCTTGACCAGGCTTCCTATCCCTTTGAGAGGAGGTCTCGAGGGCCTGTATTGTGTGTTGGGCTTGCGAGACAGGTTAGGGATTCTGTTGGTGTACCGCCCACCCTGCTGCGTACCAACAGTCTCCCTGCCTGAGCTGATGGAGGTAGTCTCGGACCTGGTGTTGAGGACTCTCAGTCTGTTTTTGCTGGGGGACCTCAACATTCATGCCAAGGCTCCCTTGACTGGGGCGGCTCAGGACTTCATGGCCACCATGACAACCATGGGGCTGTCTCAATGTGTCATCAGCCCGACGCATGAGAAGGGCCATACCTTGGACCTGGTTTCCTCAACGGGACGGGAAGATGGTGGTTTGGATGTGGAGGGGCTGGTTGTGACTCCATTGTCATGGTCAGACCACTTCCTGGTCAAGTTTAGTCTATTAGCTTCTTCTCCCCTCTGAAAGGGTGGGGGATCTATTAAGATGATCTGCCCTCGGAGACTAATGGATCCAGATGGATTCCTGAATGCTCTGGGGAATTATCCGTCTGATATGGTCGGCGCTCATGTCGAAGGTCAGGTCACCCTTTGGAATAGGGAGATGACCCAGGCGGTTGACACAATTGCACCTAAGCGCCCTCTCCCTGCACGCAGAGTCCAGACGCCTCCTTGATATACTTCTGAACTGCGGGTGATGAAGCAAAAGGGGAGATGGCTGGAGCGCAGGTGGAGGAAGTTCCACTGGGAGTCTGATCAAACATGACTTAGAGCCCATTATCGGGCCTATTTCGTGGCAATATGGCTGGTGAAACGGCAATATTTCTCCAGCCGTATTGCTTCCTCAGAATGTCGTCCAGCAGAGCTGTTTCGGGTGGTCCAGTATCTTCTTCAACCGGGAAAATCGGTGGAGGTCCCGGACTGCTCATCAGCTCGCTGTGATGAGTTTGCCATCCATTTTGAGGGGGAAATCGCTCAGATTCGCAGTGGGTTGGACTCCACAGTTACTGCAGAATCAGAGGATGTGTCCAGTGTGCCATGCTTAGGTTAAGTATTAATGGATGAGTTTCAATTGTTGAGACCTGAGGATGTGGACAGGGTGCTTGGATCTGTCTGTTCTACCACCACTCCGCTAGACCCTTGCCCATCCTGGCTAATTGGAAGATCAGCCGGGGGGGGGGGTTGCACCTGGGTCCAGGAGGCCATGAACACCTCTTTGAGAGAGGGAGTGGTCCCTACCACCTTGAAAGAGGTGGTAATTTGACCACTCCTTAAAAAGCCTAACCTGGACCCAAGGCTGGTGGTCAACTACTGACCAGTGGCGAACCTCCCTTATTTGAGCAAAGTGTTGGAGTGGGTTGTGGCCGGGCAACTCCAGGCACTGCTGGATGAAACGGATTTTCTGGATCCATCTCATTCGGGTTTCAGGCCGGGTTTTGGCACGGAGACTGCCTTGGTCGCCCTGTACGATGACCTTTGCCAGAAGAGAGACAGAGGGAATGTGACCCTGTTGATACTCCTGGACCTCTCAGCGGCTTTCAACACCATTGACCATGGTGTCCTTCTGGATAGGCTGGCTGGGTTGGGAGTTGGGGGCACCACTTTGTGGTGGTTCTGCTCCTTCCTGGCTGACTGTGTCCAGAGGGTGGTGTTGGGGGACAGTTGCTCTGCCCCATGGCGTTTATGTCATGGGGTTCCTCAGGGTTCAATACTGTCCCCCATGCTGTTTAACATCTACATGGAACTGTCGGGAGAGGTCATCAGGAGGTTTGGGCTGAGGAGTCAGCATATACTGATGACACACAGCTACCTCTCATTTTCCACCAATCCAGGTGAGGCAGTTTCTGTGCTGAACTCGTGTCTGGACCTGATAATGGACTGGATGAGGGTTAATAAATTGAAACTCAATCCAGACAAGACGGAAGTGCTGTTAGTGGGTGCTTCGCCAGACAGGCTGGAGGGCCATTTCCCTGCTCTGAATGGGGTTACACTCCCCCTAAGGGACAGGTTCCGCAGCTTGGGGGTACTCCTGGATCCCAGTCTAACACTGGAAGCCCAGGTGGACTCGGTGGCCATAGGCGCCTTCCTTCAACTGCAGAAATTATACTAGCTACGGCCCTACCTGGACAAGCGGAATCTCATGACAGTCACACACGCACTGGTAACATCCCACATAGATTACTGCAATGCACTCTACGTGGGGCTGCCTTTGAGGATGGTCTGGCGACTGCAGCTGGTCCAGAATCGAGCTGCGCAGCTGGTGAGTGGTGCAGCCACTAGGGAACATATCCAGCTGATTCTGTTCAAGCTACATTGGCTACCAGTTGCTGCCCGGGCCCAATTCAAAGTGTTTGTTTTGACATATAAAGCCCTAAATGGCTTGGGCCCTGGATACCTGAAGGACCGCCTCCTTCCATATGAACCTACCCGGCAGTTCAGATCTAGCCAGGGGGCCCTTTTGAAAAAGCCATCCCTTAAGGAGGTAAGAGGGGCGGCTTGTAGACAAAGGGCCTTTTCGGCAGCTGCCCCCAGACTATGGAATGCCCTCCTGACTAAAATTCGTCTGGCGCCGATGCTGATGACATTTCGGTGCCAGGTCAAAACCTTCCTGTTCCAGAAGGCTTTTAATTTAAATAATATTAGCTGTGGGTCCAATTAAATAAATAAATAAATAAATAAATAAATAAATAAATAAATAAATACTATGAGAGCAATATTATGATATTAGTCAATATTGTATACTAAAATATACACATGAATGATTAAAATCTTTTAAAAATGTATAGACTTTGAAGGGACAACTAAGAAGACACCAAGACGCACAAAAACAAATAATTATAAGCAACCCATGTAACACAATGTTTAACAAACATGAACTGAATGTAGATAGATTGAAAAACTAATAAAAAATTTAAAAAAATTATCCTCACAAGTGCTAAAAATATTCATGCCCACAAGAACAGGATTAGGTGCATTAGAACAGAAATAGAAGCACTTTTCTATATCACTGACAGCTGGCAAATTGTAAAAACTGTGCTGTTGCACAAAGTGTGTTTTACAATCAAATTTTGCCCAAAATGTTTAGAATAGTCTCTTCCCAGCTTTGAATATCAGTTTTATTCGGGTGCCATCCTGCATTATGTTTTTTTCCCCCGCAGTTGTGCTCAGGATTGTTGTTTCTATGATAACAACTAGAGAAGGACATATACTTATGTGGCCTCATCGATTAAATTTAGATATGACTGGAATTCAGGAAGAGTTCTGCCTAAGTCTTTACTTATTAAAACCTTTGTACTCAGAGCTTCTTTCTGTTAAATCTATTGTTTTATGTGTGCCTAGATCTTTCTCATGCTACAGTTTTTATCACAGGAGTGACTTCCTTGAGTTTTCCTAAGAATGCTAATTGTAACATGGAAAGTGCCTCAGCTAACCAGTCCATCCTGAAATCCCCTGATCAAAAGAAGCCAAATCACTGAGGGGAGCTGGTTTCTAAACATAGATGAGGAATCTGCAATATTATCGATGAGCTGAGCTCTGACAGCCTATCAAAGCTCTGCAGGGAATGGTATATTTCACATTTCCTTCCCACCTTGAACAGCAGTAATTCCAACAGTATAAACAGGAACAGAAAGCCATGCAAGAACAGAAACCGTGCAAAGCATGAGATTGGTAAACATATTCACACCACTGCTATGGTAGCTCATTGTCTAATCAGGGGAATGTCTCAATCCACTGTAAAGCTCCCCTCTCTTCTCCAGTCACAAGCCACCTATGAGAATTACTCTTCATACGTTTTGCAGTGTTTCAGTCTCACAAGAGTTTATTTAAATGAAAAAGTATATGCACCATGGGGAACAGTGTGTTCGTAGCAGGGTCAACTATTGTTCATTTCCTACTTTAAATGCAAAAGGGGAGGTGAAATTCAAGGAGTACAGAAAATCACATATAGATACAGTGGTGCCTCGCAAGACAAATGCCTCGCAGGACGAAAAACCCGCAAGATGATTGACTTTTGCTATCACTATGGTGCCTCGCAAGACGGTTTCTTCTATCGCCATGCTTTGCAAGACGGTTTTTTCCCCGAGACCGATGCCTCGCAGGAAGAATAAATTTCATTCGTCTTGCGAGGTTCCCATAGGGAACCTCACAAGATGATTTTTTTTTTGCAAGACAGCGATTCTCGCGGAACGAATTACATTTGTCTTGCGAGGCACCACTGTACTTAAATTGTTGGACTGAGCCTAAAACAAATGCTTGGCCAATAAGGGACACAACGGGAGTTTGTGAAAATGACCCCCACTCCCCAAAGTCTTTCTTCTGGTTCCTTTTTGTGGCTGCAATTTCCACCTTTCTAATCCTCTGCTGTTATTTTATCTCACCAATCACACACTTCAAAAATAAGGTGATCAAAAATAAGGATGCAGAAAAATATTTTTGAGAGAGAATCCAGAATCTACATGGTGGGGAGATTGGGAAAACCAAACCAGATAGGGTCAGTTGAAATATTCCACTCTTTTTAAAATTTTCTTATTTATCTTTCTCCTCTGTGATATAGACTGATACCTACAGGGTAAAAAAAAAAAAACCTTTACCACTTGGTTGTCCTTCAGGTCTTTTCTAACAAGTAGCTTAGCAAAGCTTCTTAAGTAACTATTTTACCTCAGATGGAATTCCATAATAAGGCTTAGTTTATTCACAAAGGCTTTCACGGCTGGGCTCTAATGGTTGTTGTGGGTTTTTCGGGCTCTTAGGCCATGTTCTGAAGGTGGTTCTTCCTGTTTTGCCAGTCTCTGTGGCTGCCATCTTCAAAGGACAGCACTCTGTGCTCTGGTGCAGTTTGTTTGGCAGTTGAGTATTTATGGCTGTGAGATCAGCTTTTGTCCTTTTCAGGAGATGGGTGATTATGGTGATCAGTGTTACAGATACAAAAGATATATAACAGATTGGACTTCAAAGTTACCCTGTAGCCTCTATTTGACAAACTCCTCAGACATAATTTACTCCAACACAGGAGAGACCATATGCAAAACCAATTCAAAATAAATCATGTTCATAAGCAAGTAAAAATGAGCCTTTTGCCTAGTGGGTGTTTAAAAAAACAAACAAAAGTTAAAAAACCAACCCCCCAAAAAGACGTGTTTTCCAAACAAAATAATGTGTGCATAATGTAAATGGATATTTTTGCATCAATTTCAAGCAAGCTAGACCTGAGACAAACCCTGGAGTATTTTGATGAGAGAAACTAAAACAGAGATTCACCAACTTCTAATTTACTGCTATGACCATTTGAAGGTACAGGGATTATATTTAAGAGCCTTTGCACCAGTGTCTACAAAGCAACCAGCTTTGGTGTCTGTGACTGGATGAACCCTAACCATACATATATGGAATCTTACAGGGATGGGGCTTTCTTGTTTCTTGGACTACAAATCCAATAATCCTCCATTCTGGGAGTCCTATCTGACAGACACCATCCAAACACCTAAATGTGGCTCACCTGGGAGAGACCTCAGCTGGAAAGCATGAGGCTGAAAGCATGAGCTGGAAAGCGTGAGGCTACCTCTGGCCAATTCCTATTTAGGAAACTTTATTCTGAACAGGAAGCCAGAGGAAGTTAGGTCTAACCCAATTTCAGAGCCTTCTACCTGAGGTCTTTCTCGTAAGCCATATTTGAATGTCTTCCAGATAGAACTCCCAGAGTAAAGGATGATGGGATTTATAGTCCAAGAAATATAAAAAACCCATCCCTAGAATCTTATTCTAGTTTCAGACCTAGAAGAAAGACCACTGAATTTGAATCAAGCCTTACAAGCAGCAGCAACAACAAAACCCTGCATTCTCAACAAGGAAATTGTGAATCTTGGTTAATATCTCTGGATAAAAAATGATACAGCCCTGAGAGGTCCATTAAAATTTGACATCATGAAGCATTTGTTTTCTGTGGGAAAGGAAGACATACTTGAATTGCAGATCTTCATACTACCTATTTTCATGAAGGCCAGACCTTTACTCCCTGTCAATCTAGCATTCTTCACAGAGACAGATTCAATGAATAATGCACCTACACTGGCAGTGGTAAACAGAGGGAGCAGATGCTCAGCGAACCTTTTCATTTCCCTGACATGCGTGACAAAGCATCCAAACCCCTATGACTTTCCTCTAGGGCCCAGTTTCTAGAAGCCAACAAATGTGCCACAGCAGTACACTATGCAACAGTTGGGTGGCATGATCTTCAGCCCTTTAGAGAGTAGGAGATTTTAGAAGATGATTTGGGGGGAATCTCTCATTGCTAACTGGGGGAGGGGTGACTTATTTCTCAGGATGATTGCAACCCATGCAGGGAAAAACCTTTTTTCTAGATCTGTGAAAAGACAGAGAGAAGGGAAAAACTTGATTTAAAATCAACATAACTCATGTTTGTTTGTTTATCGCACATTGGCTGCTCTTCCTCTAGAGAGTACTGAGCAATTTATACAGCTTAAGGAGGGCCTTCGCTCCATGATAGAGTATGGGGTTGGGAAAAATATTCCCAATTTGGCCATGCCAGCTGGGGGATTCTGGGTGCTATAGTCTAAACACATAACTTTTCCAAGCTACTGTAGAGTGTGTGCTATGGAATGCACACATAAAGTCCCAGATTCAGTCCATGACATTTCCAGCTTAAAAGGAATAGTTAATGTGGCAGTCCTCTGATTTGAGAACCTAAAGAGCTCCTGCTGGTTGGAACAGACCACTCTTCTCTCACCTGTTGTTCTCCCAATATAGTGGATGACAACCTCCTTCATTTCCACCCTTGATGGATGAATAACAATGCTGGCTAGGGAGAATAGAACATGTTGCCCAACATATTTGATGGACGGCAGACTGGAGAAGACTAGAGCAGACATCATACATCCAGCATAAAGCAGCTTTCCATGCCCCTAATCCTATGCCCATGTGGTCTCCCGTCTACGCAGTTCACTGCAAAGATGGAGAACCTTAGGTTCCAGGACTGATTTTGGGACTTCATGCCCTCTGGCTGAATTGTGTTGCTATTCTTGTTGAATATTGTTTTGAAAGCTGTTGTTGTTGTTGAGGCCATATTGCAGCCTTGCCATTTAAAAAGAAAAAATATTGCTATTGTTAGGGTTGTTGCTTTTAATCTTCAGTTTGAACCAGGCCACTAATATGGGGCAATGTGGATCTTAAAAATGCCACAGACAATTTGCAACAACTTATTCTGTCCCAATAGGGTAAGAAACTATTATATAAACCTAATATTACTTCTTAGTAGAGTGGGTGAAGTGAGGCTTCATAAAGATTACAGATTGAAATTTCCATCTTAAAACTATGGTAGCCTATTGTACACCTATCCTAACTGTTCATTATTTATTTTTACTAAGCGGTCATCACTTCATTAACTATATGTGTGTGTCAGTATATGTGTATATGAGAAGTTATATTTGATTCTGGACATTCAAAAGCAGCAGTAATTAAACTGAAACACCCATTCTGTCCAGTTGCATGATTACTATTGAATATTTGGCAAGTTCTGTCCCCATAAATAATATAGCAGATTTATTAATTGTTAGACACCACATATATTTTCTGGAACAGCATGACAGTGCATTCAAGTGCATATTATATTTATATCCCAAAGCAATTGTGCTCTTACTTCTTGCCAGTGAAGCAATGAAAGGTGGAAGCAGAGGGCGGGCCACAATGAGATATGTATCATTAAGATGACACATTTAACAGAGGGAGGGGGGTGAGAAGCTTTGAATGGCAATTTTCTCAAAAAGAAATGTTATCTTTTGGGACATGTTTTATAAAACATCTCAGGCTTTCTGTCAAAATTGCTCAGTGTGTCGTGTCAAAAAGAGCTGAAATATTAAAGACAAGTTAAAGGTTCACAAAACTTTTGTGGGTGTGCTGAAAAGAGTGGCACCTCTTGGTGGTAAGTTCTGCCAATCTACATTGCTGACTGAAACAGCACATTTTTTTTAATAATGTGAAGAGAACATCTGGTCCTGTCGATTGCCACCTCTTTTCAAAAGAATGTCAATTTATAGACTTCTGTCTTTCACAATAGCATGAATGAAAGAGTCGTATACTAATGAAGGGTTTTGATAAGTCCTTCATAACAGTGTATGGTAAAAGCTATACAATTGTTAAAACTATTCAATTCAGTCATTAGGAATAATGGGCAGAATCCTTGTGGGATTCAAATACGGTTTGCATAGTTGCCACAACTAATTGCACCTCACTTATGAGGTTCCAGGACATGTCTAAATCATGTTCTTGTTGTTGTTTAGTCATTAAGTCACGTCCAACTCTTCATGACCCCATGGACCAGAGCACGCCAGGCCCTCCTGTCTTCCTCTGCCTCCCGGAGTTGTGTCAAATTCATGTTGGTAGCTTTGATGACACTGTCCAACCATCTCATCCTCTGTTGTCCCCTTTTCCTCTTGCCTTCACACTTTCCCAACATCAGCATCTTTTCCAGGGAGTCTTCTCTTCTCACGAGATGGCCAATGTATTGGAGCCTCAGCTTCAGGATCTCTCCTTCCAGTGAGCACTCCGAGTTGATTTCCTTTAGAATTGATAGGTTTGTTCTCCTTGAAGTCCAGGGGACTCTCAAGAGCCTCCTCCAGCACCACAGTTCAAACGCATCGATTCTTCGGCGGTCTGCTTTCTTTATGGTCCAGCTCTCACTTCCATACATCGCTACTGGAAAAACCATAGCTTTAACTATGCGGACCTTTGTCGGCAAGGTGATGTCTCTGCTTTTTAAGATGCTGTCTAGGTTTGTCATCACTTTCCTCCCAAGAAGCAGGAGTCTTTTAATTTTGTGGCTGCTGTCACCATCTGCAGTGATCATGGAGCCCAAGAAATTAAAAACTTAAAAAGAGACCCCAAACAGCAGGATCATATTACCTGGATCTAATTAAACAACTGATATGAGCTTTGACACCCCATCAGTTAGCTTCAGTTAACCACAACCAGTTATGCAAACCTTGCACAAACACCAGCAGTGGTCTGACCACCGTACTTGTTTCTCAAGTTTGTGCCTTGCCTTTTTACCAAAATGGCCGACCATATTCTATTTGTTCTGCCGTTTTGTAGAAACAAATCTACAAAACATAGGTGTGTACATATATGACCCTAAATTATACTTCTAAAAGAATCCTAAATGTCCATTACACCAGGAGAAAGGAGACTGACATTGCCATTATCTCAACAAAACCAGTGACCAAGATAATCTAATAGATTCAGGGAGTTCAAACACTATGGTGCAGAACAGCTAAATGGGATCAAAGCACAGCTTCATCTCCAGTGACACAGGCAGCAACATTTCCAGTATGATTTGTCTCTAGATGTTCCTGTAATCAGGGATTCCAATCTCATAATGTTGTTCACATCCAGAGCACCACACACAAAGGAAATGAAGAGGTGCCCCCACAGAATGCAATGTGTAGGAAGGATGTGTGGAGTACTGAACACCTCAGAAGCAGAGTTTCTTTCTGTTTCTCTCAGGAAGAGAAAGCCTATGGGTTGTGATCTCACAGCAAAATGGATCACAATTTGGACTGCTTGTGGAGCAGTCCAGCATAATCCATTTGCTGGTGATCATGCATTGTGCAGGGAAATGCTCTCCAGTCTGATCCTGATCTGTGCCCAAACTGGTTCATTTCAGTCCAGATGTAGAGCTTCTACTTCTTAGAGCAGGGTTACAGCAGTTCCCTGACAGATGGAAAGGCTGCTTTAAGGGTGATTACTCTTGTTAAAGTGACTCTTTCCAGTGCGATCAGTCATGCGCCTTTGAAGCTGTCTGATCAGACCCTATTTTTGCCAATCAATCATTTGGTCAACAGTAGAGGTTAGAAGATCACAGATATAAAGCTACCAGCAACAATCTCTGGTGGCTCATGGCAGAGCACACAGGATCAGGAGCAAAGGTTGTTAGTTGTTAGGCATCCTTCAGTCTCGAGAGACTATGGCAACATGCTCTATATGGAGGACTTGGAACAGTGTCTAGTGTGGCTGAGAAGGCCAATTCGAGAGTGGCAATCCCTTTCCATGTTGTTTCGATGCTGTATGCAAAGCTGGAGTGTCCTCTTCAGAGCATGAAGCCTGGGTAAAATAATATGGAGGATAGGCTGTTACCCAAGCAGCAAATCCCCCCTCTCCAAATCGCTGAAGTAGTCCAACGGAAAGGCGAGAGCCAATACAATTGGCTCCAATGACATCGCAGGAGTTGGCAGAACAACATGAACTGCCTCCGAGACTCCGGCTCTGGATTTTTGCCTCAAGGTTAACTCCTGAAGCCTTTTCCATCAGTGGATACAGCCACAAGGCAGTGGAGGTATGAAATCAGAGTTTTCCTTCTCCTAGATGGGCTGCCTTCCAAGGCTGATGAGCCCCACCTACCCGGCAAGTAGGATCTGCCAGTATAAGTAATCAAACAGACAGGTGACAGTCAATATTACTATAACCCATGGTTTATCTAACCTTCCGTCTTGTATCCCACAAGAAGGAAGGTTAGATATCCAGCTGGGACAATAATGGAGGCATTTTATTTTATTTTATTTTATTTTATTTTATTTTATTTTATTTTATTTTATTTATTTATTTATTTATTTATTTATTTATTTATTTATTTATTTATTTATTTATTTATTTATTTTATTTTATTTTATTTTATTTTATTTTATTTTATTTTATTTTATTAGATTTCTACCACGCCCATCTAGACCAAAGGTCTACCCTGGGCGGCATTACAAATTTAAAAACAGTTAGACCAATAAAACAGTACATTTCTGTGCAGAGTTTGGGGGACAGTAAGTTTGTTTTCTAAAAGAGCACATTATTTAGCTATCCTCGGAAACTTGTCTCCGCTGCAAACCTTGATCTGAATGAACTAATAAATACTGTTAACATTAAACAATACCACCAAGATCAGGTTGGATTTGATTTAAATCACCATTAAAATTTTAAAAATCAGAATTTTTTTAATGATTAAATAAAAAATAATTTTTAAAATTGCAATAGTTAAATAACCAGAATCAAAGTGTGGAAAACTATCAGAAAATACAAAAAGACAAAAACAAAAGAAAAACAGAAAATCAAGAAAACAAAAACATTGTGGCACCTTAAAGACTAAATGCTATATTTTAATGTGAGACTTTGAGGACAAGACCACTTCCTCTGACGTAAGATTGGGACTACATGGCAAATATGTATGTTGTTGTTGTTTACTTGTTAAGTCATGCCTGACTCTTCGTGACCCCATGGACCAGAGCATGCCAGGCCCTCCTGTCTTCCACTGCCTCCTGGAGTTTGTTCAAATTCATGTTGGTAGCTTCAGTGACACTATCCAATC